>NC_045438.1:122628645-122721690 GCF_002776525.5 Piliocolobus tephrosceles
AAAAAAAAAAAAGCAGTTGGCAGTAGGGGGTGGGGGGCTCGAAGTTGTAAATAACTTATCAACACTGTTAAAAATGCAGACCTTTTACCTTAATTGTACGGCTAATCTATAGCACCCACCTTCTTTTATCACAATAAATGTACCATCTACCATTTTTGAAGAGCCCTGCTTTGTGATAAGCACAGAGATAGGACCTATTATTATCCCCATTTTATGGATTAGGAAACTAGGCTGTAGAAAGAAGCATGAACTTTCCCAAGGTGACACAGCTGGTTGGTGACATCGTCAAATTTCGAACCCTGGCACTTCTGACTCCAGAGAGTAAACTTCACCACTCTGCCAGCTGGCCTTCTATTAAGGATACTGGTTGGCTTGGCTGACTTCAGGCCTGCTCTGCTCCAACTCTGGCAAACATTTATTCTAACCCTGAATCAATAATTATAGTTATTATTATTATTTGAGACAGAGTCTCACTCTGTCACCCAGGCTGGAGTGCAGTGGCGTGATATCGGTTCGCTGCAACCTCCACCTCCCAGGTTCAAGTGATTCTCCTGTGTCAGCCTCCTGAGTAGCTGGGACTACAGGCGCGTGCCACCACGCCTGGCTAATTTTTGTATTTTTTTAGTAGAGACGGGGTTTCACCATGTTGACCAGGCTGGTCTCAAACTTCTGACCTCGTGATCCACCCACCTCAGCCTCCCAAAGTGCTGGGATTTCAGACGTAAGCCACCACACCAGGCCTCAAGAATTATTTCTAACAAACACCAATCTAAACTTCTAGAAAACGTAACCTAGTGTCTGGTAAATGTGCAAATGGAGACTTGTGCATTCGGTACAAGAGCAAATATTGAGAATTTCCTGATTTTTAAGGATGACTGATACTGTGTCCACGGAACAGCTGCAATCTGGATGTATTTTCTAGGATATGTTTCTCTCTATTCCCTGCCAGCAATTTGGGACTGGTTGTCTTTATTTAGTTATCCATTTATCCCTTTTCTAGGTCCCTGAAGCTTCCTCAGCCCCACACATGCATGATTTGTGTCCAACAACTGAGTTGAAAATATCAGAGGTTAAATTAAAGGTTGTTTCAACTGCAACAATAAGGGAGCAGGGTCACACCCTGACTTTTCCCCATGGCATCCTCCCCCTCATCGTGTCTCTGCCCCCTTCTCAACCAGGTGCCAAGGCAAGGGGTTGCTCCTTCAGTCTCCTCCTGTCACTTTGCACAAATATTCATTTTTCCTTATGGCAATTTTCTATTGTTCAACTTACTGTCTTCTCTTCTTATTGAGGGAAAGAATGCATGTTTCATTCATTTTGGTATTCTCAGCACCTGAAAGTACCTGGCACTTAATCGGTGCTCAATAAATATTGGAGGAATTAATGCATGAATGAATGAATGAATAGAGCAGAGCTGTTAGCCTGCCTAGAGATAGTTTCTTTACTGACAAATTGTTGCTTTCTTATAGCTTTAGCCAGACTCAGTCCAGAAGCATTAAATTCATGTTTTCTATAATTAGAGGACTTCTAGCATTTTCATTAAAAAAAAAACGTGATTTACTAAAATTTATTTTTAATCCTTTGGCAAAATCATTTCAGTAACAAATTATAACTAATTTCATGTTAAAGGATGACTACCTCAGTTCCAGAAGTATAAAAACAAATTAGAATGAGAGCAGAGAAAAGTAACTCAAATGATCAAAGGAATGGAGTTTTGCATTAGAGGAATGATGAACAGTGTTTAACTGGTAGAGCAGAGTGATTGAGAAGGTATGTAGACATTTAAAGCTGTTGGGAAAAAGTCAGTCTAAAGAAAGAACATTATGGAGCAGGGATCTAGAGTGAGATGGGACTCAGGCTAAGTCAACTGACTGGCTGCCCCCAGAGTCAATGGCACAATTTAGTAGGATCCTTTCATGGAGAACAAATGAAACAGTAGGGATCCAGGCCACATCTCAGACAAGCAAGGGGCAAAACAGTCTCTAGTTCTTTAAGGAGGAATACTGGTGACATTCTTTCAGAGAGGGACAAGTCCAATTCCTGAAAACTTCTAGAGTGGTCCTAGAAACAAACATAAAGAAAGCAGTGCAATTGTAATGGAACCATGATCAGACCCAAACCTGTGGGTGCCTATTGAAATCCTTTGAAATATTTAAGATGTTATGACAGGAGACAAGGGCCACGTTATATTCAAGAAGTGTCTCTCAGTTCTGTTTATTATACTGAGAGCAAGTTTATTCTGAAAATTATGAGAGGCATAATTTTAAATATCCTTAATCGTTGTCCCCATGACCATTCTATCTTTGATCCAGAAAGTAAGTAATATAGATAGTATACATTAGAAAATAAATAAATAAAAATAATGACTTAAAATTATGTGGGGATGAAGATAAATTACTTACTATGCGCCAGGCACTATTCTAAATACCTTACAATATTATTTAATGTTCACAGACAGTAACAGGTATTATTATTGTCCTCAATTATACAGCTGGGGAATGTGAGGCACAGAGTGGTTAAGTAACTTGTCCAAGGCGCACAGCTGCTAAATTAAAATATGTCCTCTGCCACTGGCAAGGAGAGTAAAGGATTGATTGAGCCAGCACCCTTGCCCTGGGAAGTGAAACATTTTTCTCTAGAAGAAATTTAAGATTGCTGTAAAGGAGAAATTTAAGAATACAAAACAACTTATGCCTCTCGTTCCCTCACATTTTATTTCTCTACTTTTTGGCACCCACTAAAACACACTACTGCATCAATTCTTTACGGTACATTTCATGCTTTTTTCTCATGTCCAGCAGGACGTGCAGATCCAAATTTGCCTTCCTCTGCTCTGTTTAAGGGGCAGTTATTGTCTCTGTAACACAGAATCCTTGTGTGTTTCTATTAGTCCTTCGATGAATGTGTAGAAACCCATCAGTTTAACAGTGACCTAGACAGAATAAGATGGGCTCTGACCTTGAGGAGAATTATGAGTTGAATATTTATTTTAAAATATCTGTTGTTCCTGACTCCAGAAGCAGTATGGTGCCAGGTTCTTCTTTGATGTAAGACAAAATAGGAAAAAAATAAAAACCCAGCCTAGCAAAATAGCTTATCTCCACCAATCAGCAGAAAATGGTAAAATAGAGATGCACGCAGCACTAACTGGATGGGAAATCAGAGGTGGGAAGCCAAATGCCGGCCTTTATTCTGCTAAGATGACTCTGGAAGGTCATGTTCATTGTCACTGAAAATGCCTGCAGGGAGCGATATGAAAAGTCATTGTCTCTTCTTTTTTTTCCTCCTGCTATTTTTAGCTCTTGTTAGGAAGATCAATTTTAGTTAACTGCAGAGAAGGGTTTTTAAAATGGTGCTTGAGTTTCAAGTTGCATTTGTCTGCTATATTTAGATTTTTTTCCAAATTCTTCTGTATCAAAACATGACATAGTAGGACAACTTTGCTGGTGTTACTGCTTGATATGGTGTTTCCCCCAATGGAAAAAGATATTCCATTAACTAATGTAACCTATGCTAAAGAAACATTTTCCATTCCAGGTTCTGATTCAGAGGTAGAAAAAAATTCAGTTTTTAAAATATAGATGAACACCTATATTTTTGGTGCATGTGGGTATGAACATTATATAAGGCCTCAATTCTCGTTCAGCAATTGCTATATTCTCTGATCACAGAAACAATAGGCAAGTAAAACTGCGAGTGTCCAGTGTTCCTGTTAGCATAGTCTATCTGTGTCATACCCCACCTAAGGGACTCAGATTGGGATCCAGGAGCACATGTTCAAATTTTCCCATTTCCTTTTAAAGAATTGTACCTGGAAAAAAAGAAGAAAAAAAAAAGGTTTTTTAAGAGGCTTTTCTTCCAGCATATTTTCCATTAATTTATCTTCCATCACTATGGAGTAGCAATATTAGAATACTTCCTTTTCTAATTTTACAGGTAAACAGGTAAACTGTAGAAAAACAGAAAAGACATACGACCAAAAACTGGGAAAATATGAATAACAAATCCTATTGCCCATAAAAAAAGTACTTTAAGGAAGAATCATTGTAGTGTTTACCCTTGCATTTTTTCTTATAGGTGTGTGTGTGTGTGTGTGTGTGTGTGCGTGTCCTGACAGTTGTGGCGGGGGCTGGGCCCCTGACATGGGGCAAGGGAGAACAGGATGGTCCATTCCCAGAGAGGACCCAGCCCACAGAGGGCTCTCCCAGGCAGCTCCCCTTTGCTTCATCTCCGCCACTTTCCTCTCACCCCATGTGGACGAGCCCATTTTCTCTGGTCTTTCTCCCTCTTTATCTTCCCACCTCTTTCCCCTCTGTGTTTCCCTTAGTTACCTTGCCTATACCTTCCCTCTGGGGTCCTGCTTCTTTTTCTCAACCATTAATTCAGGTCCTCAGTCAATCAGTTGATCCCATAAAGTACTTTGGGTCCTAAATGTCTCAGGAGGGAATGAAGATAAATTCCCCCATCCCCCATCTAGTATTAGAGAGAAACCTCCAGAAGATAAGCAAATGTTCTTACACTGAAATATATATAGCTCCCCTTATACCAAAACTACGAGTATGCTCTTTCTCTTCTTTCTCTTTCTCTCTCGCTCACTCTCATCCTCTTCCTTCCCCATCTTACCAAGGACCCCTTCTTATTTCCTACTTTGATATGGATCAGAACTGAAGAGGGGGAGGAAAGGAAAGAGAACCCTAATTATTTCATCAATATTTTCTTAAAATGCACCCATACGAGGCCTACTGAGGTAGAATGTCAGTTTGCAGCCCTGATGTCACCTGCAGCATCCTACCCTTATGCATGCCTAAATCTAGGAAGTAGTAAGGAGGTTACACTGGTCACCCAGTAGACCTGGATTGGAGTTCACCACTTTTCTCTGGGATCCACCAAAATTCAATAGGAGCTCATGGAAACACAAAAGAATCAGAGAGAAAAAAGTTTACAAAGGACTGAATTCCCTGGAATCTGTCTTTTAATCCCAAATCCTCTTTCCACTTCCACTTAGAAAATAAGTTCTTTCATGCTTCCAGATTGAGCTTGTGAATAGGCAGCTACCGAACAGCTATGATTTTTATGTTTCCAATAAGTCTCTCTGCACCCAGAGTATCTCCTTTTATTTTATAGCTGTAAATGGAGATCCAACATGAAGAGAGGCTTTTCTCTTGCCTCAGGATAACAACTAAAACATAGGATGTGAGTTTGAATCTAGGCTCCACATGTTATTAGCTCTGTGACCTTGAGCAAGTTTCTTAACTTCTCTGTGCCTCTGCTTCTTCAATAGTAAAATCAGTTCGTGGCAAGCATCAAATGAGATAATCCATATAAAACTGTATAGCCAGTATCATACATAGGAAAGGCTCAGTGTATGTTACCTATGTATTATCACTTGATTTTCAAAGCTTTCTATTAAAATGTGTCACTGAGTGTGGTGGCTCACCCCTATAAATCCCAGCACTTTGGGAGGCTGAGGCAGGAGGATCAGTTGAGCCTAGGAGTTTGAGACCAGCCTAGGCAATGTAGTGAGGCCCCTGTCTCTACAAAAAATAAAAAATAAGATTATCTGGGTGTGGTGGTGCACACCTGTGGGGCCAGCTACTCAGGAAACAGAGGTGGGAGGATCACTTGAGCCCAAGAGGTCAAAATTGCAATGAGCTGTGATCCTGCCCCTGGACTCCAGCCCAGGCAACAGAGCAAAGTGAGTCCCTGTCTCAATTAAAAAAAAAAAAAAAAAAAAAAAATGTTAAGTGCATGTGTTAAGCTCTTAGCTCAGTGCTGCTCAATGTGAAAGCTATGATATTTTGGAGTTGACAGTCCTACACATTGCAGTACATTTAGCATCCTTGGGTCTCACCTACTAAATGCCAACATCCACCCACACCATATGACAAAAAAAAATCCATTTCCAGACACCATTAGGGGTTTAACACTCTTATGTGAGAACCATACTAATTATACTTTCTCGAATGTGACAAAGACTTGTCAGAGGCATAGAGGCATAGAGCGCCTAGTGAGGGGTCAGTGGTGGGTGCAGAAAGAAGAGTGGAAGAGAGGTGAGACATATAGAGAAGCAACTCCTGCCTCCAAGCTTTGCTCACTCCTCTATCCCTTCCCAAACACATACACACTTTTTTTCTTCCCTTTAGAAAACTAGGGGAAGACAAGAACAAAGAGAGTTTGCATGGCCCATGTCCATTTATCAACTAAATAACAAACTGCTACATAACAAACTATCCCAAAAATGTAGGGCCTAAGACAACAGTCATTTATTTTGTTCACAAATCTGCCATTTAGGCCAGGCTCAGGAGGAAGGGTCATCTGTCCCATGCAGTGTTTCTGGGGCAGCACAACTAGGGGCTGGCAAGTGAAGATGATTCACTCACATGGTTGGCAAAATGGTGCTGTTAGCTGAGAGTTCACTTAGACTCTGAGTCAGGGCCCTGGTTCTTCTTAACGTGGGCCTCTTCATGGGCTGCTTGGGCTTCCTTACAACTTGGACGTAGGGTTTCCAGCATGAGCATTCTGCAAGAGCAAAGTAGAAGTGCATGGCATATTTGTTACCTAATTCAGAAGTCACACTGCTTACTTCCACCACATAGGTTGAGGATCCCTTATCCAAAATGCTTGGGGCCAGAAGAAGTGTTTTGGATTTTGGATATTTTTGGATTAGGGATATGCAACCTGTACTATATTTGTCAAGACAGTCATTAAAGCCTGCCCAGGATTGAAGGGAGACAACACAGAGGGAACACTCCTTGATGGAACATTGTCAAGGTTCCAGGAGAGTATGTGGGGTGGGAGACATTATGACCGTCTTTGGAAAACACAACCTGCTACCACAAATAACTTTCCTGTTGAGAATTCACCTGAAATATGAGAGATAATACAGTTTTAAAATGAGAAAAATGTAGAGGATCTTCTTTCAGAGTCCAAAGCTTCCTTCCCTAAGAGATGCAAATTAACTCAGTTTATAATTTATAGTCTTTTCATAATTTATTGTGTTGTCTTTTGAGAAGATTCATTGTCAAAGAGACCATGTCTAGAATAACTATCAATGGCCAAAACAAAACAAGGCAAGGTTCAGAAGGAATACATAATCCATCGTTAGCTAGAGAACAAATATTCATGAAAAATATGAGTTGCGATGAAAATGTATTAAAAGTGAAAGATAAAAGTAGGCTCCCTGTCCGTAGAGTCGCTTGTAGAATATGAAAACAGTGGGAAGTATGAGAGTTAGGGACAGAGAGGGACTATGAGCACATTCTTTGAAGTCAGGAAAACCTGAGTTCAAATCCTGGCTCTGGCATTTACTACCTGTGTGATCTCAACTTCCTGTTGTATAACTAGGCATTATGAAACCCACATGACAGAGCTGTTATAATTAAAGATCTATTTCATGCCAAGTAGTTACAGGCTTTCCTGTGCCTGGCATTTGTAAGTGCTCCATAAACAATTGTTACTATGTTTAGGGAATGTAGTGAGTTTCTATGACACCTACTGTGTGCTAGCACTGATAGAATGCTGATAAGAGGATAGATGCTTGCCTTTAAATGGTTTTCCACTTAGTTGAAAAGCTAAAACTTACACAAGTTAAACTATAGGAAGAATATTCATGTGTAAGTACATACCAGACATCACACAAGTATGTTAGTAATGGCCAAGCTTGATGCTCTTCATAAATCAATCACATATTCATTGAACACTAACATGTACCTTAAGCTGCAGCAATCACAAAACGTTAAGTCTTGACTTCCGTGGTTTGGAATATAACACATTGCTAGAGGAAATAACTAATGAATAATACAAAAGGTGATATAATTAAGTATTATAAATGAGTGTTTCTGACTATCTCAAAAAAAAAAAAAAAAAGAAAAGCGGATGTTAAAACGGCAACGTAAGATTTTCTGTCTCATGAAAATAGATGTATAGTAAAGGTTAGGAAGAGAGGAAAAAAAGGAGAAAAAATTGCCAGTGATGACAGAGAAAGGGGAAGTGGTGGTTGGAGGAAAAGGGATAGGTTCATTTTGAAGACCAGATTATGTGATACCCACTACCGTGGGATGCAGCCTGTTATCATTCACCCCTTACTGCCCTTTGCAATGGTGTCTCCACTGAGGAAAAGCTCTTTGCAATTGTTCAGCTGCTTAATTCTTTGACTATTGTGTGATGCAATCAGACTAGTTAATCATACCGGAAACCAGGAATTACTTGGGGGCAACAGTGGCCAAAATAATATTACCCTAAATAATCATAGCATGCATCTTGGGAGAGGGCTTTATCAAGTATTTGACACATACGTCTGTTTCATAGTATCCCAGTGATATGAGTGTTGTTCTCATTGATGAGGAAAACTGAGGTTCAGAAATGTTACATAACTTTCTCAGAGTCACATTACTCATATGTGAAAAGGTGAACTCTCCAACTGTTGTCTTAGGTGGGTTATTCTGGCACGGAAGTTAGTTCCTGTCGTGGGGAAACCAGCAAAGAGTATTTTGAGTGTGAGGGTTAGTCATGGATAGGGTTATAACAAGGGGTGTGTGGGGAAGGAGCATGCAGAGAAGGGTTGCCAAGCAATGTTCAATAGTGCTTGGTGACTGATTACATGATGAAAGAGAAAGAAAATTCAGGGATGACTGACTCTAAGGATTTGCACCTAGAAGGCTGGAAGAATGACGGCACTTCTAAGAAGTGTGATAGCTGGGAAGGGAACCTAGATTGGCAGAGAAAATAATTCTACTTTAGACATGTGAGTCTGGAAAAGAGTAATTAACTTACAGTGAGATGTCAGTAAGTCAGGATGCAGGTGTGAGATCAGGCCTGGATATGTAGCTCACAGGGTAGGAACTGGGGCTCATGATGACCAAGAGAAAGAATGTCCTGGGAAGAAGAGCAGCAGGTGCTGAGCAGAGCAAAGCTTGGCCTTGCCTGTTAGATGTGGCTGTATTTTGAAAGCCTCACTAGTTCTGGGATTCTATCTATTGCTTGGCAGTACACATACAAGGGCTTTGTCCAACAGGCACTAAACTTTTAGGAGTATTTCTCCTTCCCTCCGTCACAGAGTTTTTCTTATTAGGAATCTAAACAATGAATCTCAAACTCTGCTGTAACACATAGACATGTCCCTCTGCTTCATCTCTCTACCCTTACCATGTCTGAATTTTGCTGATTTTTATAAACTTTGCATAATCATACTGATTATTTTAGAAAGAATTTAAGAGGTGGCCAAGTCATGACCCATAAGCCAAAGGTGGCATGAGAGAGAAACTCAGTGGCACTTGGGCTGCCAGCACCAACACATTTCTCTGCAATTGTACCATATGAGGTTGTATCATGTCACCAAGTTTCCCAGCCCCTGGTCAGCACAGGGACTCACCCTCCTCCCTCCTGAGAATGGGGAACAGCCCATGGGCACCCTCACTCCTTCCTGCAGACATAGAGGAATTGGGACATTGTCACAAACATGTCTCCAGCCACTTGGGAAAAGAGGAGACAGAACTTTGGCATCTATTTTAAGCAATGGCCAAACCTCAGTCAGTTCCAAAGGCCTGAATGAGAATTTAACTGTTAACCATGTGCTAAAAAGTTTTTCATTTACTTGGCTGAAAATTTGTTTCATGGGATAGGTAGAAAACCCCGACCAATGCACTTGTTGGTGACTTTTGATCCTGGCATCCTTTTCACACACCAAAGGAGGACAGTTTCAATACTCGCAGAGGAGTGAGCATGTGATGGGTCAATGCTCTGCTTGTCTTATTAGAGAAATGCTGGTTCCATTGGTCTGTTCTCGCTGCACCATGACAGGACCTCCCACCCTGTGTGGGTAAGGCTTGACAGCTGTCTGTCCCCGAACAAGCCCAGTTAGTCCCTGTGCCTGGTGACAGCATTGACGTCAGCCCTTGTGGTGGAGGAATTAGTTGAAGCCCAAAGGGAAAAAGAGGCCAAAAAAAGAAAAATTCAATCCAGCAAGACCAAAGCCATTTCTTTTTATTTTGTGAGCTCTCAGCAGCTGCTAAGCTTTGCTGGATTTCGATAGTAAGAAAGTTTCCAAGAATAGAACAGTGCAATGTCAGAGTTAATGGGATCACAGCAATAAAATATCTCTACTACTGAGCAATCTGATGGTATTAAGTTGACGTGGAAGTTGCTTTGCACCCTGCACACAGAGCGGCCTCCCTGCTTGCCCTCCCATCCTCAGTGTGCCCCCAACACACCTATTCTGAGAGGAAAGCAACCACTTCTGAAGTGGTAAATACATTGCAATAGAGGTGTCTTCAGGCCAGTGGCTCATGCCTGTAATCTCAGTGCTTTGGGAGGCTGAGGCGGGTGTATTACCTGAGGTCAAGAGTTCGAGACCAGCCTGGCCAACATGGTGAAACCCCCATCTCTGCTAAAAATACAAAACATTAGCCGGGTATGATGGTGGGTGCCTGTAATCTCAGCTACTTGGGAGGCTGAGGCAGAAGAATCATTTGAACCCAGGAGGCAGAGGTTGTGGTGAGCCAAGATCACGCCATTGCACTCTCCAACCTGGGCAACAAGTACAAAACACTGTCTCAAAAAAGAAGAAGAAGAAAAAAAAAGATTTCTTTAAAGGAATGTTCATTGTCCAGGGCAGGGAGAACAAAAGGTTTAATCAAAGGCCTAGCTTTGTTAGATTTATTACGATTTCTTTAAAATGGCCAGCTTCTTGCTAACAGATGAAGAAAAGAAGAAGGGTGTCTGAGTTCTCTGAATTCTCTGGCCTGAGCCTTGCCCTCACCTCCACCCCAGGTCCTGCGTCTCTGTGGCAGGCTCCTTTCTACTCCTCATCTGAGGATAACAGAGGCCATTCCCCCTTCATCAATGCACTCCCCATCCACAGAGCAATGAATGAAACTATAGTAGCCACCAGTGTTTCTTCAAAAGGGGCTTCCGCTGCAAATATAAGAACTTAAAGAAATCCTATACACAAAAACAAGAATCACCACCATATTTGATGACTCAGCAAACATTTCTTTCTCTGTCTCTCTTTGGATGGTGTCTTTCATTTAGAATTGCAAGGACTTCCTGAAGGAAAGACAAAATTTGAGAAACCCTGGATGCAATCAACTCAATCATTGTTCACTGAGGAACTTTAAGTGACTTGATGTTCTTTCCTGAACAACGAGAACACCAAAGATGAATGGGAGCTGGTGGCTGAGAGCACCAGAGAAACTATCCAGGATTCCTTAGCTCCTTTCTTTTCTTTTTTTTTTTTTTTTTTTTTTTCTTTTTTTTTTTTTTTTTTTTTTTGAGACAGAGTCTTGCTCTGTGGCCCAGGCTGAAGTGCAGTGCCATGACCTCAGCTCACTGCAACCACCACTTACTGGGTTTAAGTGATTCTCATGCCTCAGCCTCCCCAGTAGCTGGGACTATAGGCATGCACCAGCATGCCCAGCTAATTTTTGTATTTTTAGTAGTGGTGGGGTTTTAGCATGTTCACCAGGCTGGTCTTGAACTTCTGACCTCAAGTGATCTGCCCACCTTGGCCTCCCAAAGTGCTGGCATTACAGGCATGAGACACCACGCCTGGCCTAAACTCTTTTTTTAACAAGCACTCCCAGTTAATTGTCAGATGTTTAAGAACCACTGCTCAGAGACACCCCCAACCACAGCTGCCCACTCTGACCCAGAGCCTTTGATACAACCCTCAGATAAAGCTGGTTTGATGTAGGTTTCTCTCCTTAGCAATGTCTGCAGATGATCTGTTTACCTGGGGACGTGGATAAAAATGCCAAAATATTTTAGGGAGAACAGAACCCACACAATTAAGTGAACCTTACTTAGCATCGATACATACAGCACTACACCACTTATGTATGGTATGCAACTTCCTCATGGATTACAGTGTGACTGGGTTAATGCCAACTATCAATTCTTGCTCCACAAGGCAGGATGGCAAAGAATAGCATGAATGGTCAGGCAGGCATCTCCTTCCTGTCTCTCCCCTGTATCTCTGCTCCTGTCACTGTCTTCTCCTGTATCAGACTGGGCCACATCAGCTCGCTTGTATCAGAGATTCAATGCGTTTTGATGTAGTTCTCCCTACCTATGATTTCACCACTTCTAGACTTTAAATACGGAGTCATATCAGCCATACTTCAATGGCTGTGGCTGGTTCTATTTTTCTGTACTATCAATATCCAGGGAAATGCTGGAGCTGTAACACTTTCTGTGAAATATGTGCTGCCCTCACCCAGGAAAGCCTTTCTCTGTATAGCAGGATGTCGAGGGCAAGAGTTGCCCAGTAGAGACTTCTCTGACTCTTAACTGAATGAGCACGCTCTCAGCAGGGTATGGCTGTGTTCGTTTGCTAGAGTTGCCATAACTAAGTGCCACAGACTTCCAGGTGCAGTGGCTCACACCTGTAATCCCAGCACTTTGGGAGGCCAAGGTGGGCAGATCACCTGAGATCAGGAATTCAAGACCAGCCTGACCAACATGGTGAAACTCTGTCTCTACTAAAAATACAAAAATTAGCCAGGCGTGGTGATGCACGCCTGTAATCCCAGCTACTAGGGAGGCCGAGGCATGAGAATTGCTTGAACCTGGGAGGTGGAGGTTGCAGTGAGCTGAGATTATGCCACTGTACTCCAGCCTGGGCAACAGAGCGAGAAAAAAAAAAAAAAAAAAAAAAGTGCCACAAACTGAGTGGATTTTATGACAAAAATTTATTGACTCACCGTTCTGAAATTTAGAAGTTCAGGTTAAAGTGTACACAGGACCATGTTATCTCTGAAGGTGTCAGGGAGGGATCTGTTCCTGGCCTCTCCTAGCTTCGGGTAGTTCCTTGGCTTATGGCTGCATAACCTCAGTATTCACATGGCATTCTCCCTGGGTGTATGTCAATGTCCAACCTTCCTTTTTCTATAAGGGTGCTAGTCATATTGAAGTAGAGCCCACCCTAATGCCCTCATCTTAATTTGATCATCTGCAAAGACCTTATTTCCAGATAAAGTTACTTTCACAACTACTGGAGGATAGTTAGGACCTCAACATCTTTTGAGGGCACTTGATTCAACCAATAACAATGGCTGTCTCTGAATGTCTACA
Source organism: Piliocolobus tephrosceles (assembly GCF_002776525.5). Classification (NCBI taxonomy): domain Eukaryota; kingdom Metazoa; phylum Chordata; class Mammalia; order Primates; family Cercopithecidae; genus Piliocolobus; species Piliocolobus tephrosceles. The sequence continues at coordinate 122,641,714 of NC_045438.1, forward strand.
TCCTTCCCAGCATCACTTAGAAGAGCTTTGATATTTATTGCATTATCGGTGCTCCTCATTCCCTAACATCAGCATCCAGAATTTAAAACTGTACCTTGTGAAAGTTTTCCATTTGCACCATTAAGGCTTACCAAGATATGTCCTGTCACTGGAACTGACAATACTTGCTCCAGCCACCCAGTAGAGGCACTTGTAAGACTGAGAATAGCAGATTCCTGGGCTGCATGGGGTCTGGCTTTGATCCTGGAAGAAGGGCAGGATTTAGGGAACTCTGGAAGAGAAGTGAGGCTATGCCAAGTAAAAGTAGCTAGTTTGGTGGCCCTAAGAATTTAGCTGTCATGATTAGGGGCCAACAGGTAAACCAGTTTGACCAAAACACAGAAGGAATCGACGCAGGTAGTATTGGAAAAGATTGGTGAGAGATTACGCAGGGTCTTCTGTGCTAGACTGAAATATTTATACTTGATCTTGTGAGATCTAGAGAGCCACTAACCAGGAGGATGTCTTGGAGTCATTGTTTTTGGAAGACTTTTCTTCTGATCCACGAAAGATGGGAAGTGAAGGATGGGATGTCTGGAGAGGATTAAGATGAGTATGTCAACAATGAAGTTGAAAAGTTACAAGCATGGAGGTTGAGAATGCCACCTCCTCTTACCCTATCACCTGGAGGTCTTCTGTTTGTCTTTTAGACCCAAATCAGCTGCCAGTCCACTAGGAAGCCTTTCCTTACCATTTGATGCCATAGTCCGTAACATACATTGCCACCGTAGTACTCACCATTTTATACTGTGATATGTTCTGTCTCCACGTGTCTCCACTGGACTGTGCACTTGTGAAAGGCACAAATACTTTTTATTCTGCCTTGTAGCCTTTATGAGTAGCAATAGACCATGAGAGATGCTCAAGAAACATCTACTGAAGCAACAAAAAGACAGAAAGCCAGTCAGCTAACAGCAATTTGACTGTAATATGAGCCAGTCAAGAATGTAGACACTTGGAACTAGAAAGGGCCTTGATGGTCATCTAACCCAGTTACTTAGTAACCACTGAATCCTGGGCATGTGATGACCCTGCCTTATTCCATCCTGGAGCAACTCTGACTGTAAGAAGTGTACAGCTGGAGGGGAACTCAGAGACTACCATATTCAAAAGATAAAGAAGTGAAGTGATTGGCTCAAGATTACTCAACAATTAGCAGCAAGGTTGGAAAATAGAAGAGAAACTAATATGACTAACTGCCAAGCCCATCCAGTCCTCGCCACCATCCTACAGAGTGGAGGTATTACCATGTTGAAATTTACGGCAAAGGATGTGAAGGCTAAGAGGTATTGAGTGGCTTGTTTGGGGTTGCACAGTTGATAAGTTGCAGAGCCAAGATATAAGGAAATTGATCTTCCACTTGCCAACACCCTGTGCCATTCCTGCATAAGATCGCAGGCTTCCTGAGACCCTGGAAAATGCTCCTCTCATTTCCTAAGCAGACCTTGCTCCAGGAGCTCTTTTGAAATCCCTCCCTCTTTCTCACTTCCATTTTCCTTGCTTTTCAGGAGAGAAGTATGAGCTCCATGCAGGGACTGAGTCCACCCCAAGTGTCGTCGTCCACGTGTGCGACAGTGACATAGAGGAAGAAGAGGACCCAAAGACTTCCCCAAAGCCAAAAATCATCCAAACTCGGCGTCCTGGCCTGCCACCCTCCGTGTCCAACTGAGCTGCCTGCTCCGCCTCGACGATAATAGCCGTCTCCTCTTTATCATGCTTTTTCCCCCTGTTGTTTGTCAAAAAAAAAAAAAAAAATTGCCTTTAAATTCCTGGGTGTTTGGTTGTTTGAGATTCCTTCCTTGTTATCAAGCCTCTCGGACAAAAGGGCTAGGAAAAGGTGATATGTCTCCTGATCATATCATACCCATTAAGTATAACCCATTATTTAGAAGGTTCTAGGGAAAAAAGTAGTATTTTCTTATTAAACAATCAGCACAGCCTATATCTTTGTTCTCTCATGTTGATCCAAGCCAGAGACATCAGTAACAAATAGCACCTGTGTTGTTTGTGAGCTGTTTCAGTCCCAGTCCTGACGTGTGTGCATTGTTCTTTCCTGGCCACTTAAATAGGACCATATGTAAACTTGACTTTGACTGCATGAGATATCCCTGTCTGGTCTCACTCAGTCCTCTGCATCCCGACATTCCCAGGACATGCATGATCACCAGCATTTATTTTCATGATTTGAGGATATCCTATAACTCACAGATTGTCAGCATCCAGCCATGTCCTATCTAGATTAGGAAAATGATCAGCATATTCCAACTCAACAAGTCTGGGTATATTCACTATTGTGAGTCAATACACCATAGCTCTGTTGAAATTCCTGGAGGCAAAATTGAGCTTGGCCCCAAAGATATTCCTCAATAGATTTCAAACACCACTCCCCTGTAGAACTTTCCCAGCCTCGTTGGGGAGGCTTGTCCAGGGTGATAGAGACCGATTTCAGACAAACCTATTTATTACAAAAGTTTCATGGTGTCTGAATGATTGTTTTCTCTCTTTGTATATTTGTACAAATGTTTCAGCTGTGCTTTTAAAATCTGGATGTTTTTTATTTAGTGATTGTTCAACCATTAGCTGCTTCAAAACATAATGTGCATTGCTTATGAATGCCTTCATATACTAATACAGATACTCTGATAATATTACGCTCTAGTAAGGATCATGCTGAATTTTGAAAGGACACAAAACATCTAATGCTAATATATACATGATTAGCTAACATCTTTGCTATCAAGACCACTTGTTTTTAAATAAAGATGCAAGTGTCCGTTGTAGATTATTGGGATGAAGCTAAATCTCCAGAATGCAGCAGCAGCTGAGCATGTTAAAATGGGGAAGGATGATAGATACATGTATGCCGGTCCTACTCACGCAATGCCCGTGTGCTCAAAAAAGTTATTTGTTTTTGTTACGTGTGATTTTTCTATTTCTCTAGCCCAAAGTGCATTACAGAAGATACACCTATAGAACCATTACCTTCTGCTATATGTGCCAGGCCTCATCTACTCCTGTACATTAATGAATTACTTTAGATGCAAATGCAGATTACAATGGAGTGGGGGAAGTACTTTCATTACCCAAGCCTCAGAAAAACAAGAACAACAACACAGCAAACAGATTGAGGGATTGTTGTGGTTTTTGACTAAGGTGTATGTTAGTTTCATCAGAAACTTAAAACATAGACTGATCACTCAGAAATTAAAGTCCGTTTTACTGTGAATATAGCAATATAGTACTGGACACAGTACAGGTGAAACTGAGGAGAGCATTGCTTGTAAAATCCTGAGTTTCCATAAGGAAAATGAAAACTCCTTTTAAAAATAAAATCTGAGGAGTGTACAGTAAGCATATGCTTTGACTTTCCTTTGCTGTGGAGGTTTTTGGTTTTTCATTGATGATTAATGACTACAGACTTAGTAGTGGAGAAATGGTGTCCTCTAGTGGAAGAAATAGTAGACTCAGCTATTCAGATGCGGAGCACTGCAGCAGCCAGCCTTTCGAAGCTGACTCTTCTCAGTCATCTGTGGGGTCATTTGACTTTTTAAGCTACCCTGAATTTCCAGAATGCAGGTTCTAAAGAAATCTAGGTGAGAGAAAATGTTTGAAAATGATTTTTAAATGTTTTTTTAAAAGACATATCCGACATTTTTAACCACTTAGTAAAAGTTGAAATGACCATTCTGTGTAGTCATAAAAGAAACACAATGAAGTATATGGCCTCTGGAGTTAGTCTTAGCAAAACTTACTGCTCTGTGTCAGTGTTAACCTGTCGCAGATCAAGTAATTCTTTCACTGGGTTGGGTTTGGGGCGGGGGAAAAGAGGGGCTTTTCCTAGGAGAACGGTATGAAATGGAAAGACTCTTTGAAGTGTTGCAAGGGAACCTCCTAGCACTGTGAAAGCTAGAATCGCCTCAGCATTTCCATGACACACATTATGCAAACCTCTTTAGCACTATTTTAAGTTTGAAAAGTTTAACAATGAAGGGGGAGGGGAAGATTTTAACCAACTGAATCATTTGTGCACGTGTATAGCTCAAAGAGCTTAGACTTCAAATATATCTGGTGAATGACTCTTTGTCCACGTGGTGTAATTTCTGTGTTGTCGACCTGAGTTGGGTTTTCTTGAGGGTTAATTGTGGAGGAGTGCGTTTCAACCTAGAGTTTTTCTAAGACGTCCCCAACATATGGGGTTAACCCATATACCTAGGTTCTTCCTGAAAGTGGGGGAAGCTGGTTGGCAGCCATCTCTTGGGGGAAGGGGGCCTTGAGCAGGGCCTGGAGGGCTGTGTTGGCCTCTGATAAGAGGAACTGGGAGAGGTCCCTGTTTTATTGCCGTGTTTCAACATCTTGGTGCTAAAAGCCATTTCAAGTGTACTAAGAACCTCTTTTAATGTCTTCCCACTCTATTCTCTTGCTAAAAACACTGTAAGAGACCTAAGTCGGCAAAAAATTATTATTCAGGGAAAAAGCACTATCATAATCTAAATGATGAATACATTAGATTTCATTAAAATGAAGAGCTTCTGTTCATCAGATGGGTATTAGGAGAATGAAAAGGGACAGCATCAGACTGGAAAAGGATATTTGAGACACATGTAGTTGTCAAATAAATTATATCCAAAATGTTTTTTAAAAAAACTACAAATGGCGCACGCCTATAATCCCAGCACTTTGGGAGGCCGAGGCAGGTGGATCATGAGGTCAGGAGATCGAGACTATCCTGGCTAACACGGTGAAACCCCGTCTCTACTAAAAATGCAAAAAATTAGCCGGGCGTGGTGGCGGGCGCCTGTAGTCCCAGCTACTTGGGAGGCTGAGGCAGGAGAATGGCGTGAACCCGGGAGGCGGAGCTTGCAGTGAGCCGAGAACACACCACTGCACTCCAGCCTGGGCGACAGAGTAAGACTCTGTCTCAAAAAAAAAAAAAAAAAAAAACCACAAATAAGGAAAACATAGACAATCCATTTCTTGAATCATCAAAATAATTTCAAAGGCATTTCACACATACAGGCAATTCACGTACACACAGACATACACAAAATACCCAGATGACCCATTAACATTCAAAAGATGCTCAACTTCATTGCTTATCAGACAAAAGCAAAAGATAATCTCAGAGATACTACACAGAGCTATCAGAATGACTAAAATTAAGTCTGGGAAATATAAAGTTCTGGTAAGGATATGAAAGAAGGGGAACTGTCATGCGCCACTGGTGGAGTGTCGACTGGTACTGCCACTTCACTGCACTATTTGGTAGTATCTGCTAAAGCTAACAGGCCTCTCTGGGAGCAGTTCCACCCCAAGGCATGCACCTAGCAGATATGAGTGCTCACATCTATCAAAATACTTGTACAATAATGTCCCCAGCAAAGTTGTTCGTCATAGCCATTAACTGGATACAACCCCAAAGTCCTTCAACTATAGAATAAACTGTGCTATCCTCACACAAAGGAATGTTACAAAGCAATAAGACACATAAACCAGTGGTACATAGGAACATGATGGATCTCAAAATCGTATTTTGAGCAAAAAAGAAAAACTAGACGTGAAAGAATACATAATGTATGACTCCTTTTAGCAAGCTGAGAAAGTCAAAACTGGCCTATATAAATAAAAATAATAGTGGCTGTTATGAAAACAACTTAGGACTGTAAGGTGCCCCACCCCAACCCCCAAACTAAGAAAGCACTAAGAGTTCAAAGAATGACTCAGACAAGTCCAGCGTGAGGAGTAGATGAGTTTATTAGGACTTACATACAGGGTACTCCAGGATGGCAGCAGGATAGCTCTAGAGATCTGCCCCGCCTCCTATATATAAACTGCTTTTAAGCTAATTTTCTGGCTCTTTGCCTACATGTTTGAAAAATGCAACTGTTTTTCTTGGTAGGTCCTCAGATACTCTCCGGGATGTTTGGGTTCTCAGGGACACCTGCTCCTCAGCTCGGCACCAGGGTCTTGGCTCACTGCCTGGCCCTCAGAGTTCAGGCAACAGACTTACACCCTTCGGTAACCTGGTGGGGGAGCTGTCACAGTACAGTGGCTACCTTTGAGATGGTACTGCCTGAGAGGAGCCCTCTCATGTGGAAGCCTTCTGAGGTGCCATAAATATTCTACATCTCGATCCTGATCTCCATATGGATGTATACACATGTAAAATTCAGTTAAAATGTGTGCCATATACCACAGTAAGTTATACCTCGACTAAAATAAAAGCTGTTCTCCCTTAGAATGGAGAAGAAGGAACCTTTAGTTGTGACGGGGGTTTAGAATGTCCTCATACTAAAAACATAAGTCTCCCATCTCATGTCTGTGAGATATTTCCATATATTCAAAGCCTTCATTTACAAATCTGTAAATAAGTGTTCCTTTTTAAATGAGAGAGCACAGGACTTAGGCTCTGGGTGAAACACTGTTCATTCAAATAACAAATAAACTGTGTGCCTGACACTGGGTTTTCAGTGATGAACAAGGTAGCTTTTGTCCCTGGCATTTCAGGGAGAGGAGTCTAGCATGGAAAAGAGATAAGAAATAAGCAAATAATGGCCACAAATGCTCATAGGAGAATACAGTGAAGGAAACCAAAAGTACACTATGAGAATAGAGAATAAAAGTGGAGGATCACAGTCGGGGAAGGCCTCTCTAAAGAGGTAACATTTAAGCCGACCTGGAGGCTGGCCATGGAAATGCTGCAAGAAAAGCGTTCCAGGCAGCAGGGCTGAAGGCCGCGACTCTGGAAAGGCCTTGTCTTGTCGTGTTGGAGGAGCCTGAGGGATTTTGTTGGTATGGCTGAGGTACAGGGAGTGAGGGTGAGCACGGTTTAGGATGAGGTTGGAAGGCAGGTGGCCGGGGGGCAGGCTCAGTAGAACCTATTATTAATAGGCCAGGCTAGGCGGTTTGAGATTCATTTTAAGGGTTTCAAAAAGGGAATTATATGACCCAATTCATCTGGTAAATCCTAACACAAACAAGAAGTTTCCTAACACAAAGCTATAGCCCAAAATGTCCAGATACTCTGTAGCGTTGGGGCTTGACTGATCTTGTCCACTTTAGACTTGAAGATAGCTTTCGATAGCTTCATGCTCCTCACTGCAATCTTATCTATTAATACCAGATGAATTCTCAATATCCAACATCAATATGCAGTGTCTTGTTGTGGTTCTGAAGTTTTTTTTTTCTTCCCCTGCCCACGTCATTTACAAAGCCTCAGTGCAGAAAAGGGGGGAACAGAGCAGGTGATAAAGGAAGATAAGTCAGTGATTCAGGGAAACATTCATTTAGCTGCTGGTACAGCGTGTCCCTGCCAGAAGCCACCATGCTGAGCGTCATTGAACATTTGGCAGGCTTTCCCCTTAAATTTATGCAATCTGAGAAAGGGAAAATTTCAAGCAAAAAGTTTTCTGTCAAGCTCATTCATCTGCACCTTTCAAAGAAAGTCTGGGGAAATGTTATTGGAGTTGATTCATGAGCTTTTTATGTCTCTAAAAGGAAGCCATATTTAAGGTTAGTCATGTGTATGTGTACGCAAGCACATTTGGTATAGGTTGGAAATAGGAAATCCAAAATAGGCGGAAATGGATGAAACACTGTGCTAAAGAATTCATTCACAATACCTCCTTGATTCTTTTCTGTTATTTTCCATTCTCAACCAATAATTGAGTTAGAAAACTTTTAGGGTTGGACAGGACTATGGGGCCTTCTTGACTAGTTGCCATCATTAGGAAAATCATTACTGTTCCCCAAACAGTCTTTGGATTTGCCAGTAGGGTATTTTATTCTTAAAACAAGATTTATAGTTTCCCTACAAAGCTGCCAAGTTCAACACCTTGATAGTCCATCTGATGTGCTGTGGTGGATGCTGTAGTCCCAGCTCCCCATTTCAGAGTGGAAACACTCATAGCCCCCGATGCTGGGAGGGTTGGCTGGTTATGACTGGCTGCTGAGTGGCCAGGCCTTGCTCTCAACTGGCGAGCTGCTCCCCGCCAAGGTCTCACCCTCCTCAGGGACAGCCTGCATCCAGTGACTAGTCAAGGAAGGCCTTCCCGTGGGCCATTCCAGCTCCAGAGATATCCCCGTGGGATAGGCTGAGGCCCGGTATTTCAGTTCAACTCTGCCTTTATCCCTAACAGGTGAGGACTCTAAAGTCACCCCAGTAAACCTCCTGCATGTACATCTCCCTCTCAGAGTCTAAGTCCTGGAGAAACTAACCTAACACTTACATCATCCTCAATAGCCTTCTTCCATCACTTTTGAGTACCCTGGAATTGTACAACTCTTTTCCGTCACTGCTGTTTCACTGCTAAATCACTGCTGTTTCATTCTTAAGATGGATTGGTTGTGCTAGGGGTTAGCAGATTTTCCAAAAGCAGCACAGCAAAGTTCTTCATGCTTTCTTTGTGTTGCCCTGCTGAGTTCAGGTGGGGGGTAGGTAGCGTAGACGTGCAAGTGACTTGGCACAAAGTTTCTTCCTCAGTGAAGAAAGGAGGGCTTCTCTCAACCATCCCGGTGGAGAGAGGAGGACAATGGATGCCTGTTCAGCTGTTGTCAGGGGCCTTCATGAAAAACACAGGTCTATAACAGGGAGGGTAGAACCCAAATTCTGGCCCATGTGCCACCCTCAGCCCACCTCAAAAGATGTCACCACCTCCCTGTCACTCTTACATATGAGAAAGGGATGGGGATTGTGTATGTGACTTTAGACAAGTTACTAAAGTCCCTACAACTCAGTTTCCTCTCCTGTAAAATGGGCATGAAAATCTACCTTTGTCAAGAAGACTTAATAAGATAATAACAGTAACAATTATTATTGGAGGGCCAGTTAATGACTACATTCACAAGTTTTACTGCCACGGGACCTAGGTTTAAACCCCAGCTCTGCTGCTTGGTAAACTTATGATTTTGGACAAGTTTTTTTAACCTACGCTTTGGTTTGCACATCTATTAAATGTAAAGGATGATAGTATCTGTCTCATAGAGTTAGGAGGGATTGAATGAGAAACAGCATCACGTGCTATGTACATAGGGAGTCCTCACCCAAAGCTCTTTATGCATCAGGCCCCACATGGAGCACCTGGCATTCATACCCTCGGTCTTCATGATGGCACCTTCATTGTTACCATTCTTCAGAAATAATAGCATTTATGGAGTGCTTATACTGTGTCAAGAGCTCTTGTAAGTCCTTTACACTCTTTTTTTTTTTTTTTTTTTTTTTTTTTGAGATGGAGTTTCACTCTTGTTGGCCAGGCTGGAATGCAATGGCATGATCTCAGCTCACCGCAACCTGTGCCTCCCAGGTTCAAGTGATTCTTCTGCCTCAGCCTCCCCAAGTACCTGGGATTACAGGCATGCACCACCACACCTAGCTACTTTTATATTTTTAGTAGAGACGGGGTTTTACCATGTTGGTCAGGCTGGTCGTGAACTCCCAACTTCAGGTGATCCGCCTGCCTTGGCCTCCCAAAGTGCTGGGATTATAGGCTTGAGCCACTGCACCTGGCCAAGTTCTTTACATTCTTATTTAATTCTCTCTATGATCTTATGATGAAGGCACTGATATCCACATTTTACATGTGAGGCAACTAAAGCCCAGAAAAGTTAAGTCTTTGGTACTCAAAGCATGTTATATGCACTGCAGCATCTGCATCTGCATGCCCCGGGAGCTGGTTAGAGATGCAGAGTCTCAAGCGCCCCCCTGACCTACTGAAACAGAATCTGCCCTTTAACAAGATCCTCCCTTCATTCTCAGCACTTTAAAGTTTAAGAAGCACTCAAGATCAAGGGCCTGATATATCCCTAGCAGGGCTATGATTGCAGAGCACATACTTTTAACTGCCTCTGTGTATGAAATGCCCATCAAAAAAAGAAGTGCTCAAAGCATATAATTTTCCTTCCCCCAGCAATTCATTTGACTGAGATTCCTCCTCTGTTCCTGTCCACAGTCCATTCTTACCCACTGTGCTGGCCTTGCTGTTTTTGATAGAATCTCCAGGTATTGCTGCTATGCTCCAGGTTTTGATAAAGTTCTACCCAGGGTCATTCCAAAGATCTCTATTAAAAGTGCTTCTGAATAAGCTATAATGTGATTTCCAGAAAGGCAATTATCTCAGGAGCACATCAGTGTTCTGAGAAGCAGCCACTCCTAGCATTACTGGGAGTAACAGGATGGTCTCAGACAGGCATGAGAGCCAGAAGCTACCATGTGGATAATCTTTCCCTGATAATGAAGGCAATCAGGAGAAAAGAAGAGTTGAAATGCTGAAAGAGAAGAAGAAGGATGGGAAGTGAGTTTAATGTTATTATTTGAGCACCTGGATCAAACCATACCTGATGCTCATATCCCCTGGACTTTTCAGATGCATGCAGCAACAGATTTTTCTCTTTCTCAAACAAGCTTAAGTTGAGTTTCTTCACTCTCCACTAAGTGACTGACTGAAAAATAAAGAAAATGTAATAGACATGTATGTAAAGTCCTATATTTAATTTTTTTTGAGACAGGGCCTCACTCTGTCACCCAGGCTGGAGTCTAGTGGTGTGATCACAGCTCACTGAAGCCTCAACCTCCTAGGTTCAATGGATTCTCCCACCTCAGCCCCTCCAAGGTAGTTGGTACTACAGGTGTGTACCACCACACCTGGCTAATTTTTTTGTATTTTATTTGTAAAGATGGGGTCTCACTATGTTGCCCAGGCTAGACAACTCCTGGGCTCAAGTGATCCTCCTGCCTCAGCCTCTGAAAGTGCTAGGATTACAAGCATGAGCCACCATGCCCAGTCACTATTTGTTTCAAAAATGCAAATGCACAGGGAGAAAGAGAATAGTTTGGAGAAGAGATAATATAATAGAAGTTTGAGAGCCTTAATTAATCAGCAACTCAGTATGTGTAAATACAGGGGAAGGGCAAAATCTGCTGTCTATGAGTTTCTGTTTAAAATGGTAGAGGAAGCACATATATTTATTGCCCATCCAATCCCCAGAAATCTCTTGGAAATTACACAGAAAGTCATCAAAGGAAATATATATATATATATAATAGCCCTGGAACCCAATAAAGGGTATCAACAGCCGTCTAGAAAATCCAAGTCACTTCTGGAATGCAGAAAGAAGATTAACAGAGAAACTAGAACTGATATGGCCTCAACAGAAAACATGGACAGATGAAGGCTACAGCGGATGTGGGAGTCATTCTTTCCAGCCGCGTCTAAGAGGCAATTCAAGCTTAGAGTCAAAAACTATAAAAAGAAGTGGGCAGAAAGTCTTTATTGCACCTTCACACTTGCATGATAGCTTGGTTTGTGGAAATTGATTCAGTGTTTTGATGGCATCACTCCATTGCTTTCTAGCTTCTAGAAGCCTCATGTCATTCTAAATTCTGACTGTTTTATGTAAACTATATATTCTCCTGGAAACTTTTAGGGTTGTTTCCTAAAGTTCCTGTTTGTCTCAACTGCTCTGAGCTTCATGTATTTGATTCCTTATAAATCCTTTCAATCTAGAAATTCATATCCTTCCATTGTGGACATTTTTTCTTGAAGAGAGTGTACTAGTTCATTCTCGTGCTGCTAACAAAGACATACCCAACTGGGTAATTTACAAAGGAAAGAGGTTTAATGGACTCACAGTTCAGCATGGCTGGGGAGGCCTCACAATCACGGCAAAAGGCAAAGGAGAAGCATAGGCACGTCTCACATAGTGGAAGGCAAAAGAGAACTTGTGCAGGGGAACTCCCGTTTATAAAACCATCAGATCTTTTGAGATGTATTCACTACCATGAGAACAGTATGGGAGAAAGCAGCCCCATGATGCAACTATCTCCACCTTGCCCTGTCCTTCACATGTGCTGTTTATTATGACTCAAGATGATATTTAGGTTGGGACACAGGAAACCATACCAAACAGCTTATTTGAAACTTTCGTCCCCTATATCTATCTCACTGTTTCCTCCTATTATTTGAAGGATATCTACTAGTTGGACCTTGAGTCTTCCAAAATGATGCTCAAATTCCTGTTTTCTTTCTCTACAATTTTCTATCTCTTTGACTTTTTGGCTCTATTTTTCTGGGAAATTTCTGCAACATTATCTTTCAACACTTTTATTTATTTATTTTTCTTTCCATTGACATGTATTTAATTTCTGAGAGGATTTTTTATTCCTGAATGTTTCTTTTCTATTACCTCCTGTTTTCTTTCTTTCTTTCTTTCTTTCTTTCTTTCTTTCTTTCTTTCTTTCTTTCTTTCTTTCTTTCTTTCTTTCTTTCTTTCCTTCCTTCCTTCCTTCCTTCCTTCCTTCCTTCCTTTTCTCTCTCTCTCTCTCTCTCTCTTTCTTTCTTTCTTTCTTTCTTTCTTTCTTTCTTTCTTTCTTTCAGACAGGGTCTCACTCTGTTACCCAGCCTGGAGTCCAGTGGCACGATCATGGTTTACTGCAACTTTGACCTTCCTAGGCTCAGGTTATCCTTCTGTCTCAGCCTCCCAAGTACCTGGCTACAAGTATACGCCAACATCTATGGCTAATTTTTGTATTTTTTGCAGAGATGGCGTTTCTCCATGTTGTTCAGGCTGGTCTCGAACTCCTGTGTTCAAGTGATCTTCCTGTCTTGGCCTCCCAGAATGCTGGGATTACAGGCATGAACCACCATGCCCGGCACCACCTTGTCTTGTTTTATGAATACAATATCTTCTTTTATCACTCTGAAGATAGTATTTTTGTTCATTTTCTTCTTATTTCCTTCACAGTCTTTTTTCTTATTTCCTTTTTTCTTTATTGTTTTTCTTCCTTTTTCATTATTTCTTTTTCTCTCTCAGCTCTATCTCTATCTCTATCTCTATCTCTATCTCTATCTCTATCTCTATCTCTCTCTTCCTGTTTGAACAGTGGTTCTTAATAGGAAGAGATTTTAGTCCCGAGGGCAATGTTTGGAGATGTATTTGGTTGTCTGTCACAACTGGGAATTTGCACTACCGGGATCCAGTAGGTAGAGGCCAGGGATGCTGCTAAATATCTTACAATGCACAGCACAACAAGGATTATTTAGACCCAAATATCAGTCGTGTTGAGATTAGAAAAACTTTGTTTAGAGGCTTTTCTCAAACGTCTTATTGTCCTTGATTCCTCGCTTATATTTTAGGGGAAGCACTGAAAAGTGTGATTGGATTGATTGTGTGATTATGAGTGGAGCTTGCTGGCTGTGAATTTCATGGTGGGTTGATCTGGATATGCAGTTTCACTGTGGGACTTCTTTCTATGTTTATAGCTTTTCTCTTTGGCTAATCAGTTTATTCAGAGAAGAGTCATTCAATCTCCTGCCTGGAGAGTTTAAGTCTAGTGACCAATATTCTAGGAGCTTACAGAAAAGTGAGCATCCCAGTATGTAGAGTGTCTTCAGTACAGTCTCATACCCACCTCAGCTGTAGCTGGCATCCCTAGTACCCAATTTTCCTAGTTTGGTCTCTGCAGGGAATCTGGCCTCTAGTCATCTTCTCAGGTAGAAAGGGGATGGGAGGGTGATCTAGGATTCTAGTTACCTCTTATGATATATGTCAAACAATCTATTTTTAGTCCTACCTTCACCCCACATTCAGAGTTACCTGGTACCTATAATTATGGAGCTTCTTTCCTTTGTATCATCCCCCTGGGTTGCCTCTTGAGGAGGCTGATGCAAAGAAGCTGCTTAGATTTCAGCTGTCTCTAATCTGTGAAGTAAGCAACAAACTTTCTTTGGCATTCTAGCTTCCAAAATGTCAGTGCTACTCTTCCTGTCCTTGTGGGCTTATAACATTCTTCCTTTTTCTAACAAGATTTTGAAGAGAGCAAAAATAAACTATGAGTTTAATTGACCATGTGCAGACAGAAATCTGAATGACTTTCTTTCATAGTCATTTTCTTCACCAGAAATATCATTGATTATCTCCTAGACTGCCTGAGGACTCAGAGTCCTCTTGAAAGAAACATTCTACTTCATACGCATTCATACTCTCTAATCTCTGCAGAATTACACAATTCCTGAAGAGACTTGCAGTTCTTCTTTCAATGGGATGTGTCACAATAAGAAATGTGTCAGAGATGAGACAAGCAAATGTAGCCAGAGATGAGATAAGCAAATGTAGACGTTAAATCTCTATCAGTTTCCCATAAATGGTAACGGTGCTGGGAGAAAGTTTTCTAACAGCCTATACTTTTCTCAAGGCCTTACAGGTGACATCCTTTAAAACAGTAACCTACCCTGGCCTACAGAAGTGTATTATCTATTTTGTTGTTTTGTTACAACTCATAATCCCTAGATATCTCTCATTCAGGCCCGTGGCTAGACCCCCGCTATCTACTGGTAGTGCCAAGACATGTTGAAAAGATGACATCGAGGAAAAGAAACCAGAGAAAAGTTAACATCCAGCTCTGTTCACTTAAGGAATATCAACTAATATTTGTATTAAATATTTTGTTCCCCGTGCTGTCCTTTACATGAATTTTTCCTCAATTAAACCTCAAGACCATCTCATAAAGTTGATTCTTATTATTATTCCTTCATTTTTAAGATGATGAAGCCTAGATGAGCAAAAGTTAAATAAATAGCTTAAAGCTTCAAGATCAGGTAATCTGAGTCCAAAGCCTACAGTTTTCAACACCGCACTGCACCCCACGTTTGGACGAGGAGAAGGAAGAGTAGAGTGGCCACAGCTACAGCCAGCCTGTACATTGTCATTGTGCCTCAGGGTTTATAAAATGCTGTCACACATGTTGTAGTATTTGAACTCATTTAACACCACAGGAAGCTAGCTAATGCCAAGAGGGAAGTATCCTACACCAGAGAGCTTGGCAGAAATAAAACAAAGAATGAAACCTCTGGGAGGCTGAAAGGAGTGCTTAGGCATTGCTGTTCACTCCTATCCTTGTATGAGCCTTAGCCCTGCTGTGTCTGTTACCAGCTCAGCGATTTCCACCATAGCACGCAGTCTCGGTCTGGGTTTGCATGGAACATTGTTTCTGTTCCTGGAACAGTGGGCAGATCTTGCCAGGAGTGACGTGCTCAGGTAAGTTGAGCTGGATCCTTGCTGGCTCTCCTTGCCATGCTTTGTTTCTGAAATTGTACAGTGGAGGGTAGCATTGGGATCCTTGATTCATAGATCCACAGGCAGAAAGAAAAATGAGAAAGATTAGGGCTCAGTGTCCTATGCTCAGACAGGGCTGTATCAGATCTATTCAGGCCCAGAGGTAACTAACCTACCAGTCATAAATACTAGAGGAAAATCTTAACAAAATAACTGAGGTATAAAAGTGTAGATGTGTAAAATGTAGGTCACTATTTTGTTTTTGTTTTTGTTTTTGTTTTTGAGACATGGTCTTACTCTAGTACCCAGGCTGGAGTACAATGGCATGATCACAGCTCACTGTAGCCTCGACCTCCTGGGCTCAGGTGATTCTCCTACCTCAGCCTCCCAAGTAGCTGGGACCACAAGTGCATGCCACTGTGCCTGGCTAATTTTTGTGTTTTTTGTACAGAGAGGGTTTCACCATATTGCCCAGGCTGGTCTTGAACTCCTAGGCTCAAGCGACGTGCCTACCTCCGCCTCCCATAGTGCTAGGATCAAGATTAAGGAGTGACTGGGTAGGTCCAAGCAGCTAGCCAAACTTGGGTTCTGCAGGTCCGGCTGTGATTTTATGCCACTGGTGCTGGCGGTTGTCTTCTCCGGGTTAAATATCAATAGGGACGACTCTGGGTTTTATGGCTGTCTAAGGACCACAGCAAAGATTCAAGGAATCTCTGTGTGGTTGTCAGCCCAATTCAGGAAGATGAGGTCGGGGTGATTCTAAGAACATGGAAACACCCCTTCCGCTTCTCTGCTTCTGGGGACAGGTTGCCTCTCATTATCCACTGGGCCTTTCCTTCCCTGCCCTTTCCTCCTCTCTCTTTCCTGTTCTCTTGAAGATAAAAGTTGGAGCCTGCTCCCGTTTGTGTATGGGAGCTTGGCAAAAGATGGGAACCAATAACCAAATGCCCACCTCATATTATCTCAGGTGCCTCATAGTGGAGTTTTACAGTACTCTGTTTTAGTTTTAAGCTTACCTGAGGTACTTCTATCAATTCTTAAACAACTCTGCCATAAAGAAATCTTTGCCTTTTACCTAGCAGGTATCCTGTTTTACTTAAGACTGCATCCTCTTATTAGTTCTCAGGGAAGGGAAGTGTGATCTTTCTAGTGATTCTTTTATACATAATTGTGTGGTTACACAACCGTTTCCTGTGTTGACCATATCCCTCAGCAAGCACATGGCAAACGCTTTGAGAATAAGGATGGTGCCTTACCCTTCTTAGCTTCACCCACAGCACCTGACCGTATGATGAATATCTACTAGGTATTCAGTAAATATTTGATAGAAGAAGTGGGTGAATGAATCAGAGGATTTATTAAATAAATAATCTAACTCAGATTGTTTATCTTTATAAATCTTTTTTATTGGCAACACTTTTATTTTTCCTTACACAGTGTTGTGTTGCTGGGGCCTAATGTTCTCACATAATGGTAGAAAACCAAAATTTGTTATCATCTCTTTGAAGAATTGAGAATTCTGTACAAAAAAAAAAAAAAAAGAAAGAAAAGAAAAAGAAAAAAAACTTACATAAATTAAAAGGATGAATACATTTACAGGTGTAAATGTAAACCGCTTCCAACTCAAAGCAAGTAACAGCCCACTGTGTTCCGGTAGAAAAACATCAGCTAAGAAAGGAAACTGGGTCCTATGGCTTGGACTTTTCCAACCCTGACAGACCAGCAGGACAGAAACAACTGGTTCAGAAGCCCTTGCCAGCCTCTAGAGAAATCCCAGAACACTCAGCTCTGACACATTAATACCCTGCACAGATCAGAGACTGCTGGCCACGCAGACTTACCAAGCCACAGACTTGTCTTCCACAAGCACGTTCTTACCTCAGCCATAAAGTGACCAAGCCACACGTACTAAGGGTTGAAATCAAAGATATGTACAGGGTATTAAACAAATAACCAAGGGCAACAGTTAACTGGAATACAAGGTTAAAATTAGCAACAAGTTCTATGTTCCAGTGCTGATATCAGATACAAGCTTCAAGGACAATTTCTTTTCAAAGGCTTATTCCAGTATTGTGAGGATAGCATGAGGTGTATGCATTTTCCATGGGCAAATTTATACTTCTGAATTAACCCATGCAGCAAATGCTATGCATCTGCTATCTGCTTGCAATCCATTTAGAAACATTTGCAGTGGACGATGGAGGGCCCTGACTCATCGTACTCCTGCTTGCTAATCCACATCTGCTGGCAGGTGGACAGTGAGGCCAGGATGGAGCCAGCAATTCACACTGAGTATTTGCGCTCTGGGGGCACTATATCTTGATCTTCATGGTGCTGGGTGCCAGAGTAGTGATCTCCTTCTGCATCCTGTCAGTGATGCCAGGGTACATGGTGGTGCCACCAGACAGCACTGTGTTGGCATACAGGTCTTTGGGATGTCCACGTCACACTTCATGATGGACTTGAAGGTACTTTCATGGATGCCACAGGAATCCATGCCCAGGAAGGAAGGCTGGAACAGTGCCTCAGACACCGGAACTGCTCATTTGCCAATAGTGATGACCTGGCTGTCAGGCAGCTCATAGCTCTTCTCCAGGGAGGAGGAGGATGCAGCAGTGGCCATCCCCTGCTCGAAGTCCAGGGCGACGTAGCATAGCTTCTCCTCGATGTCATGCATGATCTTCTGCTTGGCCATGGCAGTGAAGCTATAGCTGTGCTAGGTGGGGATCTTCATGAGGTAGTCAGTAAGGTCCCGGCCAGCCAGATCCAGATGCAAGACACTGTGAGGGAGGGTGTAGTCCTTGTAGATGGGCACCGTGTGGGTGACCCCATCTCCAGAGTCCATGACAATACCAGTGGTGCGCCCAGAGGTGTAGAGGGTCAGCACGGCCTGAATGGCTGTGTACATGGCCGGGGTGTTGAAGGTCTCAAACATGATCTGAGTCATCTTCTCCCTGTTGGCCTTGGGGTTTAGCGAGGCCTCAGTCAGCAGTACCAGCTGCTCCTCCAGGGCCACACGCAACTCGTTGTAGAAAATGTGGTGCCAGATCTTCTCCATGTCATCCCAGTTTGTGACGATGCGGTGCTTGATGGAGCACTTCAGGGTCAGGATGCCGCACTTGCTCTGGGCCTCATCGCCCACATAGGAGTCGTTCTGGCCCATGCCCACCATCATGCCCTGGTGCCGGGGGCACCTGACGATGGAGGGGAACATGGCTCAGAGGGCATTGTCCCAGCAAAGCCGCTTTTCACATGCTGGAGCCATTATCAATGAAGAGCGGGGATCTCTTCTTCCATTGCCACTGGCGGAGGAGCGCAGAGCAGGGGGAGGACATGGCGCAGGGGCTGGCAGCCATGACTGAGCATCTTTATAAATCTTGTCATAAAACTGAGAAATACAACACTACATAAAAACTTTCTACCTCTTATGAAAAAAAAAATGCCTCGTTACCTGATCTGTTCTCACAGATGTCCTCAATCTCAGAGCATCAGAGAGAAGAAGAGGCCATCATTCATTCATTCAACAAACATTTATTGAGGGCCTACTATGTGCCTGTGCCAGGCACTGTAACAGGCCTTGGAAAGATAGGACAGCTCAGTGAAAAACACAGCCCAAGACCTTGCCCTTACTGAGCTTACATTTTATAGGCATTTAGTGGTTAGAAAGTACTACAGACTGAATTGTATCCACCTCCAACCCCAAACTCATATGTTGAAGCCATAATCCCCAATGGGACTATATGTGGAGACAGGGCCTTTTTGTAGGTAATTAATGCCAAATGGGGTCATAAGGGTGGGACCTTAACCCAGTAGAACTGGTGTCCTTATAAGAAGAGGAAGAGGCCGGGCGCGGTGGCTCACGCCTGTAATCCCAGCACTTTGGGAGGCTGAAGCGGACAGATCACGAGGTTAGGAGATCAAGACCATCCTGACTAACACGGTGAAACCCCGTCTCTACTAAAAACACAAAAAATTAACCAGTCATGGTGGCGGGCACCTGTAGTCCCAGCTACTAGGTAGGTAGAGGCAGGAGAATACCACGAACCCAGGAGGCAGAGGTTGCAGTGAGCCGAGATCATGCCACTGCACTCCAGCCTGGACAACAGAGTGAGACTCCTTCTCAAAAAAAAAAGAAGAAGAAAAAGAAGGAGAAGGAGAAAAAGAGATGCCAGAGACTGCTCTCTTTCCACATACACAGAGAGAAAAGACCATGTGAGGAAACAGCTAGGAGGCAGCCTCTGGCAAGCCAGGAAGACAGACCTCACTGGAGCCTCACCTTGAAGGCACCTTGATCTTGGACTTCTCACCTCCAGAACTGAAAGTAAATTTTTGTCTCACAAATACCTAGACTGTGGTATTTTGTTATGAAAACCTGAGTAGATTAATGTAAAAAGTATCAATGGCTACTGTAAGATAGAAGAGGAGAAAGGAAAGAAAGGAAATGGCTCACAAAACAGGAACACTGAATGACTGTAATCACTATTTTGAATTTTTTAGAAGTTATTTTACAAGATCCCTTATTCTTTATGGATTCCAGTAGAGGAAAATCGACAACTTTCTATGATACTCCCCTTGATTCCCTGGTTTCCTCAGCACCATCTACAGCCTTTTGCTGCATGGTTATGTCTAATGTTTATCTGCCTCCCGAGGCTCATATACCACTCCCATAGGATGTCTCGGCCTCATTCAGACACCAGCTGCTGTTGCTCAGAGGCTGCTCTAAATATAACCGCATTCCTCTCAGGGTTTTCTCTTTTCTCCAGTGAATCAAATGCTTTGATTCTCAGTTCTGGTTTTAATTGACCAACCAGGTAATTTATTTCCAAATATAAACGATCTCCCTTCTGTATTTCAGAATTGTAAAAGATAGTCTGCTCTCCTTTGACTCTTGAATTAGGTAAGCATATACCCCAGCTAATGGCCACATGGGCCTATCCCCTGATCCCTCAACTAAACTCTGGGTGTTTGTATGTGTTATCTATTGCCATTTAATAAATTACCATAAGTGTAATGGTTTCAACAACACACATTTATTATCTCCACATCTGTGGGTCAGGAATCCAGCTGAGCTGAGTCCTCTACTTCAGGGTCTTTCACAAGGATAAAATCATATTGGTGACCAGGGCTAGGGTCTCATCTGAAAGCTCGACTGGGAAAGGATCCACTTCCAAGCTCACTCAGGTTGTTGGCAGAATTCTGTTCCTCAAAGGCTGCTGGACTGAGGGCCTCAGTTCCTTGCTAGCTGTTGGCCAACAGCCACCCTAAGATCCTTGCCACATGAACCTCTTCTTGCTACACGGGGCTCTTGAACATGGCTATTTCCTTCACCAAAGGATGAAAGCCAAGAAGACAAATAGAGAAAATCTGCGAATGAGACAGTTACATGCTTGTAACATAATTATGGAAATGATAGCTCATCACCTTTGTTGTTATCCTATTAATCAGAAGCAAGTCACAGGTCCAGACCACTCAAGGGAGAGTAGGTTCATATGCAAGGAGGCAGGCATAATCGGGGATATCGGGAGGCAGGCATTATCGGGTCATCTCAGAAACTTCCTCCCACAGTACTGGTGAGCAGAAAAGAAGCCACTTGTATCCATTATTCATCCCTACATCTCTTCTGCTTACTTTCTTATTTCTTAAGAAAAGAAAGCCTCAGGAAGGTGATACTGGTTTGGTTGTGATCATCAATCTTTTAGACATCATAGGTCAATTCTATGAAATTTCTCCGGCACTCCAGACACCTCTTACCATGAGCCACTTGGATGACAAATAGGTACCCTCTACTAAACCCACCTGACATGGGATGTACATAATGTCTGCCAAAAACTACCCTTCCTTTCTCAGGGAATGAGACATACTATCGGAATTTCTCAAGCCAGAAACTAAGTTACCCTGACTCCTTCCTCTCCATCACTCTGCCTTTATGGAGTAAAATATTAAGCATGTATTTCAGAAAAAGTATAAATTATGTGGAAGGGAATCTATGAATGAGGGTAGCTATTTGTTAATGATGGAGATAGGGTAACACAACAAGGGAATTCCCATGTGATTTGGGTAAATTAATTGACATCTCTAAGATATAGTTTTCTCAACTAAGAATGGAGGGATAATAATAGTAGTCATAAATCAAGGAATTGTTATGAGGATCAGAGGAAATGATATCTGTGAAATGCTTGTATATCTTACATCCCACAAGCCCTCTATATATGTCAGCTACTATATCAGCTGTTAGAGAACCACATTATGGCTCTCATCATTTGCTCACTAACTCAATAGTGTCTTCTCTCTTACATCCTCCACTTTAGAGACTAAGAAGCTAATTATTCATTTCCCCAGTCTCTCTTGTAGGTGGGGCTTCCCAGGGGACAGAGTTCTCGAAAAGCTTTTGTTTTTCTAATGAGAACATCTTTCTTCCTTGAACAAAGATTCAGTGTCTGCAGTGTCAGCAACCATCTGTGTCCATGAGGTAGCAAGCATTTAGTTGAACATGAGTACACTAAGGATGGTCGAGTGGAATCTCTGAGAATTCTGTCAAACAGCAGAACCAATGCCAGCATCCAGCTACCTGCAGGCTCCTTGTTACCTAAGAACATGAAACCTCTCCACGTTTAAGCTACTGTTGATCAGGAATTCTGTTATTTGCAGCTGAAAGCACTCCTAACAGATATATTTGTCAGTAGTCTAGAAGTCAAATATCTGAAATGTTAAGTCCATACATTTTGGCTAAGATCATAACCTCTATCAACTCAAGGTTTGAAATCCTGTCTCTTTCCACACTGGATAACTTTTTTTTTTTTTTTTTTTTTATACTTTAGGTTCTAGGGTACATGTGCATAACGTGCAGGTTTGTTACATATGTATACTTCTGCCATGTTGGTGTGCTGCACCCATCAACTCGTCAGCACCCATCAATTCATCATTTATATCATGTATAACTCCCCAATGCAATCCCTCCCCTCTCCCCCCTCCCCATGATAGGCCCCAGTGTGTGATGTTCCCCTTCCTGAGTCCAAGTGATCTCATTGTTCAGTTCCCACCTATGAGTGAGAACATGTGGTGTTTGGTTTTCTCTTTTTGTGATAGTTTGCTAAGAATGAATTCCAGCTGCATCCATGTCCCTACAAAGGACGCAAGCTCATCCTTTTTTATGGCTATA
Source organism: Piliocolobus tephrosceles (assembly GCF_002776525.5). Taxonomy (NCBI): domain Eukaryota; kingdom Metazoa; phylum Chordata; class Mammalia; order Primates; family Cercopithecidae; genus Piliocolobus; species Piliocolobus tephrosceles. The sequence goes on from NC_045438.1 coordinate 122,663,957, forward strand.
GTATTCCATGGTGTATATGTGCCACATTTTCTTAATCCAGTTGGTCACAGATGGACATCTGGGTTGATTCCAAGTCTTTGCTATTGTGAATAGTGCCGCAATAAACATACGTGTGCATGTGTCTTTGTAGTAGAATAATTTATAATCCTTTGGGTATATACCCAGTAGTGGGATGGCTGGGTCATATGGTACATCTAGTTCTAGATCCTTGAGGAATTGGCCTACTGTTTTCCATAATGGTTGAACTAGTTTACAATCCCACCAACAGTGTAAAAGTGTTCCTATTTCTCCACATCCTCTCCAACACCTGTTGTTTCCTGATTTTTTAATGATTGCCGTTCTAACTGGTGTGAGATGGTATCTCATTGTGGTTTTGATTTGCATTTCTCTGATGGCGAGTGATGATGAGCATTTTTTCATGTGTCTGTTGGCTGTATGAATGTCTTCTTTTGAGAAATGTCTGTTCATATCCTTTCCCTACTTTTTGATGGGGTTGTTTGTTTTTTTCTTGTATATTTGTTTGAGTTCTTTGTAGATTCTGGAAATTAGCCCTTTGTCAGATGAGTAGATTGCAAAAATTTTCTCCCATTCTGTAGGTTGCCTGTTCACTCTGATGGTAGTTTCTTTTGCTGTGCAGAAGCTCTTTAGTTTAATGAGATCCCATTTGTCAATTTTGGCTTTTGCTGCCGTTGCTTTTGGTGATTTAGACATGAAGTCCTTGCCCATGCCTATGTCCTGAATGGTACTACCTAGATTTTCTTCTAGGGTTTTTATGGTATTAGGTCTAACATTTAAGTCTCTAATCCATCTTGAATTAATCTTCGTATAAGGAGTAAGGAAAGGATCCAGTTTCAGCTTTCTACTTATGGCTAGCCAATTTTCCCAGCACCATTTATTAAATAGGGAATCCTTTCCCCATTTCTTGTTTTTCTCAGGTTTGTCAAATATCAGATGGTTGTAGATGTGTGGCATTATTTCTGAAGGCTCCGTTCTGTTCCATTGGTCTATATCTCTGTTTTGGTACCAGTACCATGCTGTTTTGGTTACTGTAGCCTTGTAGTATAGTTTGAAGTCAGGTAGCGTGACGCCTCCAGCTTTGTCCTTTTGACTTAGGATTGTCTTGGCAATGCGGGCTCTTTTTTGGTTCCATATGAACTTTAAAGCAGTTTTTTCCAATTCTGTGAAGAAACTCATTGGTAGCTTGATGGGGATGGCATTGAATCTATAAATAACCTTGGGCAGTATGGCCATTTTCACGATATTGATTCTTCCTATCCATGAGCATGGTATGTTCTTCCATTTGTTTGTGTCCTCTTTGATTTCACTGAGCAGTGGTTTGTAGTTCTCCTTGAAGAGGTCCTTTACATGCCTTGTAAGTTGGATTCCTAGGTATTTTATTCTCTTTGAAGCAATTGTGAATGGAAGTTCATTCCTGATTTGGCTCTCTGCTTGTCTGTTACTGGTGTATAAGAATGCTTGTGATTTTTGCACATTAATTTTGTATCCTGAGACTTTGCTGAAGGTGCTTATCAGCTTAAGGAGATTTTGGGCTGAGATGATGGGGTTTTCTAAATATACAATCATGTCCTCTGCAAACAGGGACAATTTGACTTCTTCTTTTCCTAACTGAATACCCTTGATTTCTTTCTCTTGCCTGATTGCCCTAGCCAGAACTTCCAACACTATGTTGAATAGGAGTGGTGAGAGAGGGCATCCCTGTCTTGTGCCAGTTTTCAAAGGGAATTTTTCCAGTTTTTGCCCATTCAGTATGATATTGGCTGTGGGTTTGTCATAAATAGCTCTTATTATTTTGAGGTACGTTCCATCAATACGGAATTTATTGAGCGTTTTTAGCATGAAGGGCTGTTGAATTTTGTCAAAAGCCTTTTCTGCATCTATTGAGATAATCATGTGGTTCTTGTCTTTGGTTCTGTTGATATGCTGGATTACGTTGATTGATTTGCGAATGTTGAACCAGCCTTGCATCCCAGGGATGAAGCCCACTTGATCATGGTGGATAAGCTTTTTGATGTGCTGCTGAATCCGGTTTGCCAGTATTTTATTGAGGATTTTTGCATCGATGTTCATCAGGGATATTGGTCTAAAATTCTCTTTTTTTGTTGTGTCTCTGCCAGGCTTTGGTATCAGGATGATGTTGGCCTCATAAAATGAGTTAGGGAGGATTCCCTCTTTTTCTATTGATTGGAATAGTTTCAGAAGGAATGGTACCAGCTCCTCCTTGTACCTCTGGTAGAATTCAGCTGTGAATCCATCTGGTCCTGGACTTTTTTTGGTGGGTAGGCTATTAATTGTTACCTCAATTTCGGAGCCTGCTATTGGTCTATTCAGGGATTCAACTTCTTCCTGGTTTAGTCTTGGGAGAGTGTAAGTGTCCAGGAAATTATCCATTTCTTCTAGATTTTCTAGTTGATTTGCGTAGAGGTGTTTATAGTATTCTCTGATGGTAGTTTGTATTTCTGTGGGGTCGGTGGTGATATCCCCTTTATCATTTTTTATTGTGTCTATTTGATTCCTCTCTCTTTTCTTCTTTATTAGTCTTGCTAGTGGTCTGTCGATTTTGTTGATCTTTTCAAAAAACCAACTCCTGGATTCATTGATTTTTTGGAGGGTTTTTTTGTGTCTCTATCTCCTTCAGTTCTGCTCTGATCTTTGTTATTTCTTGCCTTCTGCTAGCTTTTGAGTGTGTTTGCTCTTGCCTCTCTAGTTCTTTTAATTGTGATGTTAGAGTGTCAATTTTAGATCTTTCCTGCTTTCTCATTTAGTGCTATAAATTTCCCTCTACACACTGCTTTAAATGTGTCCCAGAGATTCTGGTATGTTGTATCTTTGTTCTCATTGGTTTCAAAGAACATCTTTATTTCTGCTTTCATTTCGTTATGCACCCAGTAGTCATTCAGGAGCAGGTTGTTCGGTTTCCATGTCGTTGAGCGGTTTTGATTGAGTTTCTTAGTCCTGAGTTCTAGTTTGCACTGTGGTCTGAGAGACAGTTTGTTATAATTTCTGTTCTTTTACATTTGCTGAGGAGTGCTTTACTTCCAATTATGTGGTCAATTTTGGAATAAGTGCGATGTGGTGCTGAGAAGAATGTATATTCTGTTGACTTGGGGTGGAGAGTTCTATAGGTGTCTATTAGGTCCGCTTGGTGCAGAGATGAGTTCAATTCCTGGATATCCTTGTTAACTTTCTGTCTCGTTGATCTGTCTCATGTTGACAGTGGAGTGTTGAAGTCTCCCATTATTATTGTATGGGAGTCTAAGTCTCTTTGTAAGTCTCTAAGGACTTGCTTTATGAATTTGGGTGCTCCTGTATTGGGTGCATATATATTTAGGATAGTTAGCTCTTCCTGTTGAATTGATCCCTTTACCATTATGTAATGGCCTTCTTTGTCTCTTTTGATCTTTGATGGTTTAAAGTCTGTTTTATCACAGACTAGGATTGCAACCCCTGCTTTTTTTTTTTTTCTCCATTTGCTTGGTAGATCTTCCTCCATCCCTTTATTTTGAGCCTATGTATGTCCCTGCATGTGAGATGGGTCTCCTGAAGACAGCAGACTGATGGGTCTTGACTCTTTATCCAGTTTGCCAGTCTGTGTCTTTTAATTGGAGCATTTAGTCCATTAACATTTAAGGTTAATATTGTTATGTGTGAACTTGATCCTGCCATTATGATATTAACTTGTTATTTTGCTCATTAGTTGATGCAGTTTCTTCCTAGCCTCGATGGTCTTTACATTTTGGCATGTTTTTGCAATGGCTGGTACCAGTTGTTCCTTTCCATGTTTAGGGCTTCCTTTAGGGTCTCTTGTAAGGCAGGCCTGGTGGTGACAAAATCTCTAAGCATTTGCTTATCTGTAAAGGATTTTATTTCTCCTTCACTTATGAAACTTAGTTTGGCTGGATATGAAATTCTGGGTTTAAAATTCTTTTCTTTAAGAACATTGAATATTGGCCCCCACTCTCTTCTGGCTTGTAGAGTTTCTGCTGAGAGATCTGCTGTTAGTCTGATGGGCTTCCCTTTGTGGGTAACCCAACCTTTCTCTCTGGCTGCCCTTAAGATTTTTTCCTTCATTTCAACTTTGGTGAATCTGGCAATTATGTGTCTTGGAGTTGCTCTTCTGGAGGAGTATCTTTGTGGCATTCTCTGTATTTCCTGAATTTGAATGTTGGCCTGCCCTACTAGGTTGGGGAAGTTCTCCTGGATGATATCCTGAAGAGTGTTTTCCAACTTGTTTCCATTCTCCCCCTCACTTTCAGGCACACCAATCAGACGTAGATTTGGTCTTTTTACATAATCCCATACTTCTTGCAGGCTTTGTTCATTTCTTTTTCTTCTTTTTTCTTTTGGTTTCTCTTCTCGCTTCATTTCATTCATTTGATCCTCAATCGCTGATACTCTTTCTTCCAGTTGATCGAGTCGGTTACTGAAGCTTGTGCATTTGTCACGTATTTCTTGTGTCATGGTTTTCATCTCTGTCATTTCGTTTATGACCTTCTCTGCATTAATTAGTCTAGCTGTCAATTCTTCCACTCTTTTTTCAAGATTTTTCGTTTCTTTGCGCTGGGTACGTAATTCCTCCTTTAGCTCTGAGAAGTTTGATGGACTGAAGCCTTCTTCTCTCATTTCATCAAAGTCATTCTCTGACCAGCTTTGATCCGTTGCTGGCGATGAGCTGCGCTCCTTTGCAGGGGGAGATGCGCTCTTATTTTTTGAATTTCCAGCTTTTCTGCCCTGCTTCTTCCCCATCTTCGTGGTTTTATCTGCCTCTGGTCTTTGATGATGGTGACGTACTGATGGGGTTTTGGTATAGGTGTTCTTCCTGTTTGATAGTTTTCCTTCTAATAGTCAGGACCTTCAGCTGTAGGTCTGTTGGAGATTGCTTGAGGTCCACTCCAGACCCTGTTTGCCTGGGTATCAGCAGCAGAGGTTGCAGAAGATAGAATATTGCTGAACAGCGAGTGTACCTGTCTGATTCTTACTTTGGAAGCCTCCTCTCAGGGGTGTACTCCACCCTGCGAGGTGTGGGGTGTCAGCCTGCCCCTAGTGGGGGATGTCTCCCAGTTAGGCTACTCAGGGGTCAGGGACCCACTTGAGCAGGCAGTCTGTCCCTTCTCAGATCTCAACCTCCATGTTGGGAGATCCACTGCTCTCTTCAAAGCTGTCAGACAGAGTCGTTCGCATCTGCACAGGCCTCTGCTGCTTCCCCTGTTATTTTTTAGCTGTGCCCTGTCACCAGAGGTGGAGTCTACAGAGACAGGCAGGTTTCCTTGAGCTGCTGTGAGCTCCACCCAGTTCGAGCTTCCCAGCGGCTTTGTTTACCTACTTAAGCCTCAGCAATGGCGGGCGCCCCTCCCCCAGCCTCGCTGCTGCCTTGCGGTTAGATCCCGGCAGACTGCTGTGTTAGCAAGGAGGGAGGCTCCGTGGGCGTGGGACCCTCCCGGCCAGGTGTGGGGTATATTCTCCTGATGTGCCCGTTTGCTTACAGCGCAGTATTGGGGTGGGAGTTACCCAATTTTCCAGGTGTTGCGTGTCTCAGTTCCCGTGGCTAGGAAAAGGGATTCCCTTCCCCCTTGCGCTTCCCAGGTGAGGCGATGCCTCGCCCTGCTTCAGCTCTCGCTGGTCGGGCTGCAGCAGCTGACCAGCACTGATTGTCCGGCACTCCCTAGTGAGATGACCCCAGTACCTCAGTTGAAAATGCAGAAATCACCGGTCTTCTGTGTCGCTCGCGCTGGGAGTTGGAGACTGGAGCTGTTCCTATTCGGCCATCTTGCTCTGCCCCCCTGGATAACTTTTTATGTAGTATAAATTCAGAAAAATTTTGTGGCCTCTCTAACGTTCTCTGTTTATTCTTCTTGCTAGTTTACTACGTTTACATAAAAACTGTATCCCTGATAGTGAAAGCAGCCCCACATATTCAAGGCTCCAATATTATGTCAAAGAAGTAGTAAGAAGAGAAAAGGTATCAATACTAAAAAGAGGCAGAACTTCAGAAAGAGACAACAAACAAAAGAGGAGGGAGGGAAATACAGAGATATAACCATATACAACATCAGCCCTTGGTGTTCAAAGTTTTACTTTGTAGTTTTATTTTTAGAGATGGGGTCTCATGCTGTTACTCAAGCTGGAGTGGAGTGGCGTGATCATAGCTTACTGCAGTATTAAAGTCCTGGGCTCAAATGATTCTCCAACCTCCTAAGTAGCTGAAAGTATAGGCACAAGCCACTGCACTAACTAGTTTTTTGTTGTTGTTGTTTGTTGTTTGTTTGTTTGTTTTTAATAGAGATGAGGTCTCACCATGTTGCTCAGGCTGATTTCAAACTCCTGATCTCAAAAAGTTTTCCGTCTCAGTCTCCCAAAATGCTGGGATTATAGGTGTGAGCCACTGTGCCCAGGCTAAAGTTCTTACAATATTGATCTTAGATGTTGCCCTCAAGCATATATTTATTACGTGACTTTCTCCCACATTCTGTCTCTTCCTAAGAATTCTCAGGAGGGATATTTCAGGATCATAAAACACACACACATATATAGACTTCAGACAGGCAATATACAAAGTAGATAAGTGTCTATCCAATGTAAGTTAAGGGCCCAGTGAAAACTTACCTTCTGCAAAATATCTGGTCTATACTCCTGCCTGTAAATGCCAATACCTGGCTGAAAATGCTATCTTGAGACTTACTAATGTGCAGAAGACACAGCAATGGACTGACTCTAGAACTGCAATGGCCACTAGCCACCTGTAGCTATTAGACACTTGAAATGTAGCCAGTGCTATATATTGAAGTTAAGGGCCCAGTATGTCAAATACATTAAATTAAGTCAGCAGAGCTTTAATAAACAATCAGATTAACATCCCAGTAGAATTACAATCCCATAAGTAGTAGATTTAAATCCTTACTGGTCCCAAGTTGTGGGTCAGCAAAAGCATTTCCTGTAGATTTTGGGGGGAACACACAGCCATTACATTGCTTGGTGGTCTCTGTGTGGGTTCCTTTTAAAGTTATTCCTATTTGAGAGTAGCAAAAGGAGGCATTTTCCAGATGACAAGATTTTGTGTTTTAGAACACTCTGTAAGCCAAAGCCAAAACCTTCCACATTTTTTCAATTAATAAAGAAAAAAAGAGAGACATTTACTTGAGTGTAGTCAAGTATATGTCTTTCTAGTCAAATTAGAAAGATGTTTAACTCAAACAAATGCTCTAAGTATAGGGATCTCCTAGCAGGGCTTCTCCCTCTCTTTGTAGCAGAAGCTGAGCTATTCCAGAACCTTCAGGTCTTCAGCCAGTTTAGTTAGTATAAAAGGGAGGCAAATACACAAGCACTAAACTCTGAATGCAAAACAAAAGAATCCCCTTCTCCCTTAAATCAGCTGGTGAATAGCCAACAGGAAGATCTTCTAGATGACTATCTGTGTGTGTATTAGAAATGTGGAATTTCAGGAAAGCCATCTGTAAAGGAGTAGAAAGCTGAGAATACACCTCCTTTGCATGTGGACAGCATCCCAGAAGACAGAATCAAGAGTCAGAAGATAGAATGCTGTGGTGGTTAAACATTGCTAAGGAACCTCTACCTTGAGAAAAAAGTGTTCCTTTGCTTGTGTGCTTGCTTGTATTCTTACCCAAGTTGGGTAAGAACTTATCCTGGGAAAAGGTGGCCTGTTTCCTTGGCAGTGCCTCTATCTGCATCCTCACAAAAGAACACCGACTCACTTGGTAGAAAAGACAATGTGATACCCTGATGCTGGTGAAACTGTTCACTGTAAAAGTGCAGTCAACTCTTGAATTCAGTAGGTTCCAATGCTTGACTTTTGGATTTGGCCAGAATGATATGTTCCAGTTCCATCTCCCTCCTACTGTCTGTGAATTGGTCACTTTATTTGCTATCGTGGAAGACACAATTGGTTGCTTTTCCCAAAACTATTACACCATATTTTTTCCTTGCTTGCAGAGTAGCATAGAGGCTAAAATTGCCAGATACTTATTTCCTAAGCATCCGTGAAGTTTATTGTGGATTTTTGGAAAAGGTTTTCTCTCTGTAAATGGAAACACTGGCAAAGAGATGCCCGCATTTCATTCCATTTTAGTTTACAATGGCTGATATAACAAATTACCACCAACTTGGCAGCTTAAACCAACAGATGTTTATTCTCTCACAATTCTGAAGGACAGACGTCCAAAGTCAGTATCACTGGATCCAAATCAAGCTGTTAGCAGGGCCACACTCCCTCTGGGGCTCTAGGGAAGAATCAATGCTTTGCCTCTTCCAGCTTCTTGTGGCGGTAGGCATTGCTTATTGTCCACATCACTCTAATTTCTGTGTCTGGGGTAACATTGCCTTCTCTCTTCTGTGTCTCAAATCTTCCTCTGCCTCTTTTTTGTAAAGATACTTGTGATAAAAAAAAATTAGCTGGGCATGGTGGCATGCACCTGTAGTCCCAGCTACTTGGGAGGCTGAGGCAAGGAATTTGCTTGAACCCGAGAGGCAAAAGTTGCAGTGAGCTGTGATCACGCCACTGCACTCCAACCTGGCGACAGAACAAGACTCCATCTCAGAAAACAAACACACAAAAAAAGATACTTGTGATAGCATTTAGGGACCACTCAGATAACCCAGGATAACCTCCCCATCTCAAGATCCTTAATCACTTCTGCAAAGTCCCTTTTTGCCATATAAAATAACATTGCCAAGTATCAGGGTGATATGGTTTGGCTGTGTCACCACCAAAATCTCATCTTGAATTCCCACATGTTGTGGGAGGGATCTGATGGGAGGTAACTGAATCATGGAGGCAGGTCTTTCCCATGCTATTGTTGTGATAGTAAGTCTCAGGAGATCTGATGGTTATTATAAAGGGGAGTTTCCCTGCACAAGCTTTCTTCTCTTGTCTGCCACCATGTGAGACATGCCTTCTGCCTTCCACCATGATTGTGAGGACTCCCCAGCCACGTGGAACTGTAAGTCCATTAAACCTTCTTTTTTTTTGTAAATTGCCTAGTCTCAGGTACATCTTTATCAGCAGCATGAAAATGGACTAATACAATAAATTGATACCAGTAGAGTGGGATGTTGCTGAAAAGATACATGAGAATGTGGAAGCAACTTTGGAACTGGGTAATAGGCAGACATTGGAACAGTTTGGAGGGCTCAGAAGAAGATAGGAAAATATGGGAAAGTCTGGAGCTTCCTACATACTTGTTGAATGGCTTTGAAAAACATGCTGATAGTAATATGAACAATAAGGTCCGCGCTGAGGTGGTCTCAGATGGAGATGAGGAACTTGGGAACTGTAGCAAAGGTGACTCTTGTTATGTTTTAGCAAAGAGGCAGGTGGCATTTTTCCCCTGCCCTAGAGATTTGTGGAACTTGAACCGGAGAGAGATGATTTGAAGTATCCAGCAGAAGAAATTTCTAAGGAACAAAGCATTCAAGAGGTGACTTGGGTGCTATTAAAGGCATTCAGTTTTATAAGGAAAAAAGAGCATAAGTGTTTGAAAAATTTGCAGCCTGACAATGTGATAGAAAAAAAAAAATCCCATTTTCTGAGGAGAAAGTCAAGCCAGCTGCAGAAATTTGCATAAGTAATGAGGAGTCAAATGTTAATCCCCAAGACAGTGGGGAAAATGTCTCCAGGCATGTCAGAGATCTTCATGGCAGCCCCTCTGATCAGAAGCCTGGAGGCCTAGAAAGAAAAAATGGTTTCATGGGCTGGGCCCAGGGTCCCTGTGCTGTGTGCAGCCTAGGGACTTGGTGCCCTGTGTCCCAGCCACTCCAACTATGGCTAAAAGGGGCCAAAGTATAGCTCAGGCTGTTGCTTCAGAGGGTGGAAGCCCCAAACCTTGGCAGCTTCCACGTAGTGTTGAGCCTGCTGGTACACAGAAGTCAAGAACTGAGGTTTGGGAACCTCCACCTAGATTTCAGAGGATGTATGGAAGAAAACACCTGGATGTCCAGGCAGAAGTTTGCTGCAGGGGTGGGCTCTCATGGAGAACCTCTATAAGCCAGTTTGGAAGGGAAATGTGGGGTCAGAATACCCACATAGAGTCCCTATTGGGGCACCACCTAGTGGAGTTGTGAGAAGAAGAGGGCCAACATCCTCCAGATGCCAGAATGGTAGATCCACCAACACTTTGCACCATGTGCCTGGAAAAGCTGTAGAAACTCAACACCATTCCATGAAAGCAGCCAGGAGGGAGGCTATACCCTGCAAAGCCACAGGGGCAGAGCTGCCCAAGACCATGGGAACCCACCTCTTATATCAGCATGACCTGGATATGAGACATGGAGTCAAAGGAGATCATTTTGGAGCTTTAAGGTTTGACTACCCTGCTAATTTCAGACTTACATGGGACCTGTAGCCCCTTTGTTTTGGCCAATGTATCCCATTTGGAATGGCCGTATTTACCAAATGCCTGTATCCCCATTATATCTAGGAAGTAACTAAGTCACTTTTGATTTTACAGACTCAGAGGTGAGAGGAACTTGCCTTGTCTCTGATGAGACTTTGGTCTGTGGACTTCTGAGTTAATGCTGAAATGGGTTAAGATTTTGGGGAACTGTTGGGAAGGCATGATTGGTTTTGAAATGTGAAGACATGAGATTTGGGAGGGCCAGGGGTGAAATGATATGGTTTGGCTGTGTCCCCACCCAAATCTCATCTTGAATTCCCACGTGTTGTGAGAGGGACCCAGTGGGAGGTAATTGAATCATGGGAGCAGGTCTTTCCTGTGCTGTTTCCTTGAGTTGAGTATAGTGTTACTTGCAGCTGAATAATTCCTAAGAAATACAACTACTGATTTTCTTAAAACCTGATAAGATGATAAGGAAAGTGACAATCAGCTAAAGGTAAATGGGTCAATGTTGCCACTGTTCTTATAAAACATTTCCTGTTTCACAAAATTGACCTTTTAATTATACTCGCTTTTGTAATGTTCTATAATCTAATTGTTTTTCTGCACATGTATAATTTCTCTAACAAAACAGGGAGCTTGATGAGAACAGGGATGCTGAATCTTTGACTCTTACCTGCTGCACACTGCTGGGACAAGAAAAACATTCATTAAATCACCAGCTACTTGATCAATTAATTATACTTGTATTATCTGTGGACTTCAAATGCAAATAATAATGTAATTTCTTAGAAGAATTAATAACTAAATTGTGTTTATATTTCATATACCAATGTTTTTTATAGTGTCTATACTGCACCAGTACTATGCCAGGCAAATAGCATTTCTCATTCATTCTCTATCTCTCACACACACACACACACACACACACACACACACACACACACACACTTCTCATTTTTTGTATCATTCTTCCAAAATATTATCTCCAGCTTACAAATGAAGAACTTGAGCACTTATTAGCCAAATCCCAGGATCACAAAGACAATAAAAACCAGAGCCTTCATACCCATATCCATCTGATTCTAAATTCTAGTAGCTAATTCTCAGACATACTACACTGTTTCTATGACATGATACAAGATTTATCTTAGAAAGATTTGGGAAAAAATGATTTAGCAAAAGGAAGTGAAAATAAGTTTTAAAAATACCAGTTGAGTGGATCACCTGACCCCTCACTTAAAGACTAGATTGAAAAGACAGGTGGGGAAGACACTGTGGGAAGAACAGAGGAAATCAGAAGACAAGAGAAGAAATAGGAAGGAGGTCTCAAACCCTTAGAGACAGACCTGCTCCTTTAAAATACGAGCCATGGGAGTTATAACCACCCACTTGAATGAAAATTACCAGTTTGCATCTACAACATTTGTAGCTGCACACCAACATTTCAGAACTCAATCACCAACATTTCAGAAGTAAACCTGGATTTGCCACTTAAAGTCACCATAGGAATGTCAGTTGCCTAAGAGCAAGCAGGACAATCATAGGTTCTGCCAAACTTTCATCCAGTGCGGGGGAGGATTAGCCCCAGAGATAAAGTTTAAAGAGATGGCAGGAGTCAAGAATAAAGCTGTGCATTGATTTCATCATAAGTCCAAAATACTGACTGCATATACAAATATGAATATAGTTACATATTTATAAATATTATATTTTACATGTAATTACATAATTGTTTACAGTATATGTTTATATATCTCTTAACTGATTAACAGATAAAAAGCAATCTGCAGGATAATACATAAACTATAAATACTACTATGTTTTAAAATTCATAACTACCTTTTTATCTTGATTTTCCTTATCCTATTGGGAAATTTTAAATGATTTACAAACATCAATAAAATTCAACAACCTACTTCCCATTGCAAATACTATTTTTCTTTCACATTTTTTCTCCACCTAATTTTTAAACACTAGTAGTAACTAACAGCACATCATTAATGACTCCAACATTCCAAAAACACTAGACAGGATGGAAATTATCTATAAGAAAAATCTAATGAACTTATGGCTAGAGATTCTGACTTTTAGCAGCTTCTCAGTGACGAAGGTAAGTAAACCCTTTCATTCATGAGTCAACAAGCTTAAGCATTTGTTCCAGAAAAGTATTGCCCAGGAAAATAAGGCTATAACCAATAACTAATTTGATTGTTTGTATGCATTCCTATAAGCATGTTTGTCTGGACAAATAGTTTGTTTAAATGGAGAAGCAGTTCTCTTACTGAGACAAAAGATAGCTAACCTAGTAACCAGCTCATTAACCACATAGCAGTTTACTTACCAAGACTCACTTCAAAACTCATGCTTTGTTGCACCCACCAATCCAAACTATATGATGCCATTAACTTTGTCCAATTCTCAATCAGTTCTTTGTGTTGAAAGAACCTTTTTTTTTTTTTTTTTTTGAGACAGAGTCTTGCTCTGTCTCCCAGGCTGATGTGCAGTGGCACTATCTCGGCTCACTGCAACCTCTGCCTCCCGGGTTCAAGCAATTCTCTGCCTCAGTCTCCTGAGTAGCTGGGATTATAGGCACCTGCCACCATGCTCTGCTAATTTTTGTACTTTTAGCAGAGATGGGGTTTCACCATCTTGGCCAGGCTGGTCTTGAACTCCTGACCTCGTGAGCCACCCTCCTTGGTCTCCCAAAGTGCTGGGACTACAGGCATGAGCCACCACCTTGGCTGAAAGACCCATCTTAAATCACTTGACCCCAAACATCAAAGCCCTTCCAATAACCTCTTGACCTCCCCTCTGGCACACTCCAGACTGTCAAAGTGGTATCCACCTTTACTGCAGGGGATCCTATAAACTTAGCTTTGCTTGACTAATAGGTTTTCTGATAGTTTTTTGGGGAGTTCACAGTCGACACCTCTACCTGTCTGTGAGTTAAATTTGTCAAATTCTGGTCTGGACTAGGAGGAAGGCAATTGTAGGTGAGAATTCACAAATGGCTGCTTGCTCTCATCCAGCATTGTCCTTTTCAGCTTCCTGGAGGCCACTCTAGGAATTCCCACTTCTACTTGTCTTCGAAAAGTGGCTCTTCCCTTCTTTGGAAAAAGCAGTTACTAGGACATTATAAAATTGCCCCACCAGGTAGCTATTCCAAGAGTTTTGTTTATTTTGTAATACTGCTGCCTGGCATAGTCTCTGTATTTCTGTTGTCTGAAAAATGCATCTAAGACCTCAATTCTGAAAGTAACAGGAGAGAAGTAAGGTACTAAGTGCCTTCCTCTTGGAACTTAGTTATAAAACAGAAAAACTAAGTCTGTAACCTCTAATGCATCATCCACCACCAGCCTATAAAAAGAAGACTACAAATTTGAAAGTGGACTTGGGGAGCCTAAAGAGTTGCTAGCCTAGTAAGGACATTTTTTGCATCTTCCCTGTCCCATCTGATTTTATCATTTGTTTATATTTGGACCCATAACTGGAAATACATTTTACATTGAGACTCAGTGCACAAATACATATATGTGTGTTTTGATGTGTGTGTGTGTGTGTGTGTGTGTGTAAACTGAAACAAAATTTCATAAACTAATACCTATCCTTGCTATGTGTGAGGCACTCTGATATTTTGTATAACGACCCATTGTATTCTATTTCATTTTTAAAACATAGTTGTCAACTACTAAATGAATTTAACAAACAATGAACCACAACCTCAAGTTGAAAAACACTGTCAGAGATATGCCTATAGAAATTGGGACATCTAATCAAATGGGAGTCAGCTTCTTAGTCCAGGCTGGGTGTCTTCAATCAGCTATGCCTTCAGAATCTCCATCCAGAGAAGTCACGTGACCAAAGTGAGTCAGGCTAAGTAGACTTCAATACTTGCTAACTAGTCACAACCCACAGAATGAAAATTACTAACAAAACCCAGGTGCATTGCTAGACTTTGTCTGGATTGCTAATTCTCCGATAAGATTGGGAGAAATAAGAGCCAGTAAACCTTTGCCTGGCAGTTAATCCTTGTGACACAGTTTTTCACAATGTTCTCTTCTTTCCTTTCTCTAGAGTTTGGTGGTTCTAAGTCCCAGGATGTGAAAATAAATAAGAAATTTGTTCAAGTCTCCTGGTAACTGGAGAAAAATTGGCTCTCTCAACTCCCAGTTGAGGACAGTAACAGTGAATGTTCTCTTGGGAAGAAAAAATTTTTACTTGGAGAGAAATGACTCCATTCCAAGGCCTGGATACACACTGTGTGGCAGGCTTTGTCTGGGTATGTACATGTGTGTGAATGCAAATACCTTTTATCATTATCTCCCAGAAAAGAAAGATCTTTCTCCATATCTTCTGAAAAAAAATCACAATATAGAGAATTTTTTAAGATTCCAAAAGTCCTAATAATGAGGGTAGAGCAATATGGTAAACACATTCCTTAACTTCTATTGAGAAAACAGCAATATATGCGAAATTAGAAACATAATTTTTATAATTCCAGCAATATATACAGCTGATTTTCCATCTCTTCAGAAACAAAGACTCTTAGCCCATTTCCTAGTCTGCTGTAGATCCTCCCAGTAAAACAGAGTGCTGTACTTAGACATGAAAAGAAGTTGTGAAACCTCCCTTTTAAAAATTCAAATAGATCCCCAGTTCATGCTGAATGATGTGAAGCAGGGGAAGGGTAAGAGAAACGGAGAGTATAACTGTTCCTAAGTGCAGCAAAACTGACCTTGCCCAAGCAAAAGCAATGGTTCCAGAATCAAGTTAATGGTGGCAAAAGAAGTTACCCAAAGAGCGTGGACTACCAAAAACCTGAAGGCACATCTGCACATAAGTGGCTCATAAACCACCATATGGTCTAAGCCATGAAAGCAAGCGAGACTGGACTGCCCCTCCCTGCGTCTCTATGATATTGTCCGCTCACAAGCTTCATGGTTCTTTTGTTCCCTCAAGGCCATCAGTCACATTTCCTTCAGTCTTGGGACCTGTGGGTGCTGGGGACAGGAGAGAGCACAGTGTAACCCTCCTTGGATGAATGCCTCCAGAAGTGGTTGTTTCGTGCCTTCCCCAGCAATGCCATTTTCTGGCTGATAGTGACTGGGAGGGGGATTGATGACCACCACAAAAATAGAACTGCCCAGAAAGGAACACAGAGCTCCATGATGGCTCTCATAAAGCTGCCTGAAAAACATTCTATCCAGTAACCATTTCCACCTATGCCAATGGAATTAAAGTCTCTGCAGAAGGGAATAATTTTTTTAAACATAACTAATATGTTTCTTTTTTAACCTTACGAAAACACAGCAAAAAAAGTCAAGAAAAAGATAATGCAAATTTTCCCATTTTACAGATAAAGTAACGAACCCACTGAGGTGGAGATTTGCTTAATATTACTCATATAGTAAGTGGCAGAGCCAAGACTCAAGTCAATGACAGCTCCAAGGTGCATGTTCTTTCTTCGAACTTCTCAGCTGAGGAAGAGGTAGGTAGGATCTTGGGGAGGAATAACGAGTTGGTGTGTGATGAGGCATTTGGCAACAGCCCTGTCCTGAAGGTCTAGAAGCCATCTCTACACCCTTTCCTGTGCTGAGGCTCTAATAGTCAACATAACGTTTCATTTCTAGACACTAGTAAGTTTTACTACCTCTGTGTTACATTTTATTAAATAATATTTGCCTATACATTTTATTTGGGATGATGTAATTTATTAAATTATTTGAGGATGACCTTATGTAATCCTAAAGATCTGTATGTTTTTCATTTTTAGAAAGAATGAGCAGTCTGTTTAATTGTGTCCTCTCTCTCTCTCGGGCCATTTAAATTAATTTTAAAGAGATGCTTTAAAACATTCAAACACACGCATTCCACATTATTCTTATGGTGTTCCCACTGCAGAAAATTCTGATATCAGAGCCCATCAAGGTCCTGGACACTCCATTTCCTGCCAATGGAATGAAAGCCCTCCCTCATGAGGGGAAATTGTGTGTGCTTTACACAATCTTCCCCTTTGGGGCTACTAGGTTTTAATCTATTTACTTGTTTAAGAAACATGGAACTGAGAGTGTGCCACTTACTGGGCTGTGTGGTGGGTGTTAGGGACACACTGGTCTCTGCTCTCAAAGAGCTCACAGACCAGTAGAGGAGGTCAGGATATAGCCAGGGACTGACAGTAGAAGACAGCAGATGGTTCAGAGCACACACGCTGGAAAGCAACAGACTTGTATGTGGATCTTGGTTTGGGGCTCCTGGCTCTGAGACCCTGGGCCAGATCTTGATTTTGGTAAATCCATTTTCTTATTTGTAGAAATAGGTAATAGTAAGACCTACCAGGTAGGTTTCTTGTGAGGATTAAACAAGCAAATACATATGACAAACTAAGTGTCACCTAGAACATGGTAAGAACTCAGTAAATATCAGTAACTATTAGTATTACATGCTATGGAAACACAGAGGGGCATTTGACTCATCCTTGACAGAGGAGGATCATTAGGAAATGTTTCCCAAAAAAATGGAGCTCTAGAGCAAGGGTAGGCAGCACAGTGAGATGTGATTCTCAACCAAGGGGTCAGTTTTTGCCCTCCCAGGGCACATTTAGTAATGTCTGGAGACATTTTTGGTTGTCACAACTCAGGGGTGGGTGCTATGCATCTCGTGGGTAGAGGCCAGGGATGCTGCCAACATCCTGCAGTGCACAGGACAGCCCCACAACTAAGGACCGTTCAGACAGAAACATCAATAATGCCGAGACTGAGAAGCCCTGGTTTAGAGCATGAATTCTATAGTCAAAATGCCTGGATTTTAATTCTGGCTCTGTCACTTATCAGCTGTGTGACTTTAGGGGCATTCCTGAATTTTTCTGTGCTTCACTTAGCTCATTTGTAAATGAAATAAGAAAATGAATTAAATAAGTTAATATTGATAAATTGAACAAAGTATTATAATATACTTAAATTCTAATATCTAATTAATCCTAAAGGATCTTTTTTCAGAACTAATGGCTATTAAAACCTACTCTTTTGTGCTCTAGATAGCTTCTAGGAAGGTCACTCTTAGTTCCACAGAGTTCTTTGGACTATATGACTTTAGCCGAGTCTCAGCCTGGTTTACTATGGCTCAGTTAGTCCATGCAATTTTAAATGCATGCATAAGACATGCAACAGAAAAGCATGGCCCCCTCTGTGACGCTGCTGGTGACAGGACCAGATGGGCAGGGAAGAAGCCAAGCCAGGAAGGACTCACGCTCACATTCTCTTCCACAGCTTCTGCCTTTACTGTTTTATGGTTTCTCCTTTCTATTCAAGACATATCTCCAACACCCTCAAAGCAATTCTCTGTTATTTTCTCAAGCTATTATGATAAAGCTTTATAGCTTCTTACTGCTTAAGGGCATTTTAGAATAATCATCTATGCTTGAATGGTTTTTGAAGGACAGATGAGAAGTCAGATATTTCCCAGGAATCTATACTTCTCTAATAAAAAGGATATTCAGGGCCAGGCGCGGTGGCTCACGCCTATAATCCCAGCACTTTGGAGCCAGAGGCGGGCGGATTGCCTGAGGTCAGGAGTTCGAGACCTGCCTGGCCAACATGGTGAAACGCCATCTCTACTAAAATACAAAAATTAGCTGGGCATGGTGGCAGGTGCCTGTAATCCCAGCTACTCATAAAGTTGAGGCAGGAGAATCACTTGAACCCGGAAGGCAGGGGTTGCAGTGAGCTGAGATCGCACCACTGCACTCCAGCCTGGGCAACAGAGTGAGACTCCATCTTAATAATAATAATAATAATAATAATAATAATAATAATAATAATAATAATAAAGAAGAAGAAGAAGAAGAAGCAGCAGCAGCCAGGCATGGTGGTGGGTGCCTGTAATCCTGGCTACTCGGGAGGCTGAGGCAGGAGAATCGCTTAAACCCAGGAGGCAGAGATTGCAGTGAGCCAAGATCATACCATTGCACTCCAGCCTGGGTAACAGAGCAAGACTCAGTCTCAAAAAGAAAAAAAAGAAAAAAAAAAAAGGCAAGGATATGCAAAATTGCTATATCTCACTACTGTGTCTTGAAAGTTTCCAATGCAAGCTTTGAACTTCTTTATGGTTTATCTCTTAATCAACCACCTGGGTCATCCGTGTATTTATACAAACAGCTGCACTTGAGCCATTCACTGAAAAGAAAAGCTAAAATCACCAACCTCTATAACAAATGAGTTTAGAATGGAGAGTGCTCTAAGCAGGAGATGTTTTTTCTCTATTTCTCCTCCACTCTCTTTTTCCACATTCCTTGTGATAATCAGTCTGTTCTTCGGGCTGTTTGCTTTCAGAAATTTTGTTTGCACTCCTCTCTAAATGTTTCAAACTGAGAAAATAATCCAGGGAGGGCCTTGAAATTCAAATTCCCTCAGGAGCACTATCACCTCTGTCCATAGAGATTCGTTGTTTGGGGGCTTCTTCTAAAGCATCCCACCATATTAGTCCTCACTTGTTTCTGTCCTTAGGCCAGAGGAACTCCGGGATATCAACACCATCCTGAAGGGTCAACCAACTCAAGAATATATATTCAGCATTTTCAAAATGGGATGAAAGGAAGGGACCAGCTCCACAATACATCTGAGTTCTATATTTATTTTCTTTGAACAGCCAATCCAAGGAGGAATATCAAGGTCACCGACCAAAATACCTTCTCTCTTGCCCACAGCATTTTCCAAAAAGTTGAGGTCAGTGAACCCACTGTCTATTAAAATGTTATGACAAGGGACAGGTTGCTTTTTTCTGTCCACTATTTTTATGAAATAAGTTGTGAAACTGGAATTGATTTGGGGCAAACTTACACAGTTTTGTGGTTCAGCTTCTTCACTCAGAGCTGATTTATAAAATAAGTTTAAAATATCTTATTATAAAACAGCATCCTGTAAAAATATATTCCATGATTCTATGAAATGGGGTTGTTTGGATGGGATCAGAAGAAAGAGTATTTATTTCCAGGTCAAAATTCAGCCAAGACAATTAATTCACTATTTTATTTTTAAAGTAAACACTTGGGAGCTTTTAATAAGCAGCACTGAGTTAACTTGGTTTTCATCTGTGATGCCGCCTTTCTGTTTTCATATCTTCTCTGCCTCTTTCTCCTCCTTCTTTATGAGGGCCATTAAAAGACCCACATTTCTCTTGCTTCTTTGCTTCCTATTTGGGAGGGATTCTGTCCCTGAGGTTAACTAATTTATTTATTATATTTTCATAAGGTAACTAATGTTGACTTTTAGTACAATTAAAGGGTTCCTATCAAAATTTGAAATCTACTATGACCCATAAAAAAGAGATTAATCATTATATAAACAAAAAGGGTGGGGAAGAATCAAGAAAAGGTTTATTAGTGGCCCAAAGTCCTAGAGCAGAGGTCCTGGCAAAATCTAGCATGAAGCCTGTGTTTATACAGTCTTTGGGCTAAGAATGTTTTTACATTTTCAAAGAGTTGTGAGGAAAAAGAAAAAACAGACAAGAATATGCAATAGAGACAGTATGTGGTCTGCATAGCTTATTATTTACTACTTGGCTGTAACAGAAAACGTTCGCTGACTGATACTGTCCTTCCTTTCCTGGCTTGATATATCACTGATCAGATTCATCTTCAGATTATCAAACTGAGCTTACATTTCCTATTTACTCTATCTTTTTTGTCAAAAAACACATTAACATTATTCCTCTGATTTTTTTATAGCAACAGGCTTATTAAAAATTGTTTTGTTTTGTTTCATTTGACGTGGGGGTCTCACTATGTTGTCCAGGCTGGGTTTCAATTCCTGGGCTCAAGTAATCCTCTCACCTCAGCCTCTTAAGTAACTAGGACTACAGGTACAGGCCACCATACTTGGTGGTGAATTTGTTTATTTATTTATTGCAGTAGGTAATTTTCTGATGTCATTCATGCACTCATATTTATTGAGTTCCTACAATATGCCAAGCACTGAGACATTTCTTAAGGTGAAATAAAGTGGTTACCAATAGAGTTACCAAATCCAGCACCTTAAGGATACATTTCAAACAGATAATAAACTCATTTAAATATCTTTTTTAAAAATCTCTCTTATAGTAAATATGGGCTCTTGTTATTTTATAACTCAACAGCTTTCTTTGGATCCTTTTTGTCTCCAGGACAAAATACAAATTAGTCAGCCTGACTGGCTATTAGACCATTCCACAACTGTCTTTTTAATTTCTCCTCTCACTACTTCTCCACCTGGACTTAATACAGGATGAACTGGGCTATTCATTATTATCCAGATGTAAGTTGTTCTTTCCAAAATTCATTCTGTCAAACATGTCAACCTCTCATCCTGGAAACATTTCCGATATTTTTACTAAGAATAAAAAGAGTTGGTAGAAAAGCTGCCGGGAAGGCATAGCTGCCACCTGAGGCAAACCATTCATATATACACCTTATCTAACATAGTGACAGTTTCATCCTCTTATATTAAACAACAATCATCCCAGAGCATTGAACAAGGCTAATGTGCCAAGCCTGCTGCTATGAATGAAGCATAGTCCGTGTCCTTAGAGACACCAAAGTTTAAAACCGAATACGGTAATTTAACTCTGGATCTCTCCATCCTCCTGTCCTCTGCATCCCCTCATTCACTCACTCATCCATTCATTTAGTAAACTTTACTGGGCAGCTCTTGGGCATGCACAGTTCATCAGGCTCAGTCTCAGTTCCTCGGCATATAAACCAACAATTACAGTACAAGTGCAATGACGGAAGAGTGCAGAGCGCTCTGGGAGTGTGGAGGAGTGGCACATAATCAGGCAGAGCTGAGGGAGGAAGGGGCTTCCTGGAGGAAGGGACTCCTGAGTTTGGTTCCTAAAACTTTGAAGGAAATAGGCAAAGCATCACAAGGAAGCATCCAGGCTAAATTTCTCTCCTAGATTACTTCACCTATAGCTGCGAATATGATTGCTTTTCTGGAAGCACCATGCTTGCTCAGGAATGAGGGGAAATATTATAGAAGGAATTAAGGTTATATTTCTTGATTTTCTTTTCACTGGACTACATGGCTTAACAACAGAGAATAATGTATCTTGCCCTATTGTATTTTTAGTCTTTTGCTATAAGTAGTAAGTCCAAGTAAAATATATAGCAATGGGATTATGGGATTCCTAAATTCATCCCCAGGATATTGCTAAATTGAGAACTAGTCATTTCAAGAAAGAAGAAAACATTGCAACTGTAAATAGACAGATAAAATGCAAGCTAATAAATTTCTTTAAAATTTTTCTTTGTGCTATTAGTATCATATGATATATCACATATAATTGGAGACAGACTATAGTTAAAAGTGTGGACTTTACAAAAAAGAAATTCCTAGGTTCAAACCCCAGCTCTGACAGCTTTTAGCTGTGTGAACTAGGCAAGTTATAATGGCTGAATAGTAGCCATCATATAAAAATACCAAATGTTCTTAATAATTTCTTTTTTTTTTCTGAGACACTTAGGTTGTTTCTCAATGGAGAGTATTAGTAATAAGACAATAATCAATATTATCATACTAAAATCTTTGTTCCCCTCCCTGACAGAATAATTTTTTTAAATGGAATTTCTAGTTTAGAATTTATATCTGTTAATAGTTTAATATCCCTAGGCCAGTTTCTTCATACATAAAATGAGATGGATGGTGGTACCTACTTCACTGGATCATTGTAAGAACTAAATAAATTAATAACAGGGAAACTGCTTAAGCAAGTGTTTGAAGCAGACTTTCTGTCCACTTTGAATCAATGACTAGTAGCTTCCTCCAGGGGGATTTTGCCAAGTTCCACAGCAAGTCATGTTTTTCAGGTCCTGGAATACCACCAGTGTGGAGGAACAGGAATGGAATGTAGTCGGAGGATCACATCCAGGTCACTTTCAGGATTCCACATGACTCCTTGGTGAATTTATACTGTAGTTATACTTTTTTTTTATAATAGACATTTGCACAACCTAAGAGCTAAAGCAGTAGGGAAAATACAGCATCAAATCCACTTACCCCACACCATGTCCCATTCAAATGTTCACAATCTTTGCCAGTTTCTTTACTTAGTCCTTATCAGATAGTACCCATGAAGTTTCTTCTATCTTATCAAGCCAGTGACTGTACTGAATAACTCACCTCTTTTCATGTGTGAGCATTACTTATGCCCCAATTTCATTTTTACCTTCCTCTAAGCATAGATTCTTTGTCTTTCTAATTCTGATGTTATAAGCATTCAAATAATGCATCTAATTTCTCTGGGAAATTACGAACAAATGAATAGGAGATATGAGAATCCTGAGATAAAGTTGGTCCTGCTTATTTTGAGGGATATTTCCTCATTGTTATATCGGGGAAGATGATTCATCATTTGAGTGTGAACAATAGGGTCATACAGATGTTATCTAAAATGCCACAGGATTTATCTAGCATCACTTGTAAAAACAGAAATCTATATGGCCAGCTCTGCGGTATGAAACACATCACACTGGATGTTCTACCCAATGACGGTAAGATCCCATAGGGGAAATTAAATGCCATGAAATGGCCTTAATCATGGGAGTTAAGAAAATTGTTTTCCACAAACTACATAGCAGAATAAAAAACATGGTATGAGGGAGAGAGAATAGCATCTAAAAGGCATAGGATGAGGTCAGAGTTCTGAAAGCACTTTATGGGTGTGGTGGCTAATTTTATGTGTCAACTTGACTGGGTTAGGGATGCCCAGGTAGCTGCTGAAACATTATTTCTGGGTGTGTCTGTGAGAGTATCTCCAGAAGAGATTAGCATTTTGAATTGTTAGACTAAGTAAAGACACTTAGTCTCCAATCCAATCAGGGCTCAAAAAGACCAATTTTCCTCTTTCCAGTCTTTATGAACTGGGACATTCATCTCCTCCTGCCCTTGGACATTGAAGTTCCTGGTTCTTATGCCTTTGTGCCTTTGGATTCCAGGACATACACCAGTCCCCATCACACCCCCTAACCTGGTTCAATTACAACAGAATTGCCTTGTGACAAAGTCACTGGGGGTGGAGGAGTATAAAGTCAGCATTTGTGTGTAAGCCATCTTTGCCATATGTGTCTCTTACACAGAGAATTGAAGTGATTGTGGAAATATGCCCCGGAAATAACAAGAAAGATCACAGGATGCTACACAGGCAGGAGTAGCAAATTCAGGAATATTGTAAATACCAGGATTCTTCTATACATGTACAGGTGGCCCTTGAATTACTTTTTTTTTTTTTTTTTGATTTTATGATGTTACAGAAGTGAAACGCATTCAGAATAAATTATACTTCAAGTACCCATACAAACACTGTTTTTCATTTTCAGTACAGTATTCAACAAATTGCATGAGATATTTGTTACCTTACTACAAAACAGTATTTGAGAGATGATTTTGCCCAACTAATCATTTATATCATAGGCTAATATAAATGTTCTGAGCACATTTAAAGTAGGGTAGGCTAGGTGTATTAAATCCATTTTCCTCTTACGATATTTTCAACTTATGATGGGTTTATCAGGATCTAACCCCACTTTAAGTCAAAAAGCAGCTGTATAGCTATATATCCTGCTTTTCTCTTCAAATATTTTATCATAGGAATTCCCACATATTATGCCTCAGCCTCCCGAATAGCTGGGACTACAGGCGCCCGCCACCATGCCCGGCTAATTTTTTTGTATTTTTTAGTAGAGATGGGGTTTCACCGTGTTAGCCAGGATGGTCTCGATCTCCTGACCTCGTGATCCACCCACCTCAGCCTCCCAAAGTGCTGGGATTACAGGCTTGAGCCACCGCGCCCGGCCAAACATTTTTTGAATATGTGGTTTATAATGGCTGAATAGTAGCCATCATATAAAAATACCAAATGTTCTTAATCATTTCCTTTTATGAGACACTTAGACTGTTTCCTAGTGGGGAGTATTAGTTTTCAGACTATGATAAATATTGTCATATCAAAATCTTTTTGTGCATCTCTGACAGGATAAATTTTTTAAAAATGGAATTGCTAGGTTATAATATGTACTATTGAAATTATTTAATTCTAACAACAAACACGATTTCAAAAGCTAGATACTAGAAAAAACACAACTGACTCTAGATAAGTCTAAAATGTATCTGGCAGAAGCAGACGTGTTAGACAGAAATAGATTAGCCAAAAAAGTTTACAATGCCATGGGGTAGCAGTTAATGTGATTTGCAGAGGAAAAGAAGAGTGTAGGCCATTCTGGTGAGTCAATTAATTGTAAACAGATTTAAAAAGCTTCTGCTGCTTTCAGGTCTATAACCCTATCAAGTCATTCAGACTTTCTAAACCTCAATTTGCTTATTTTGAAAACTGGAGACATTTCCCATGTTCATGCACCAGAATACTTAATATTGTAAACTTGAATGTTCTCCCTAAATTGGTATGTAGATCTGCTGTCATCCCAATCACATGCCAGACCAGCATTTTTATAGAAAAAGAATAGAAAAAGGATCATAGAAAAGCTGATTTTAACATTTATATGAAAAGACAAAGGA
The DNA here is from genome assembly GCF_002776525.5 of Piliocolobus tephrosceles. Taxonomy (NCBI): domain Eukaryota; kingdom Metazoa; phylum Chordata; class Mammalia; order Primates; family Cercopithecidae; genus Piliocolobus; species Piliocolobus tephrosceles. Next base: position 122,688,864 of record NC_045438.1, read on the forward strand.
CCTAGAATAGTCAAAACAATTTTGAGAAAGAGCAGTGTTGGAGAACTCACACTACCTCACATCAAGACTTATTACAAAGCTTTGGTAATCAGGACAGTGTAGTATTGACAAGAAGATAGACAAACAGATCAATGAGCTAGAATTGAGAGGCCGGAAGTAGATCCATACTTATAAAGCAAATTGTTTATGATAAAGGAACCAAAGCAATTTAAAGCAAAGAAAATACCTGTTAACAAATGGTACTGAAACAATTGGCTATCCATAAAAAAAATTTTTTTTTAAACTTAGACTCCTATCTGCACTTACATTCTATTTCACACCACACACAAGAACTAATTTTAAATGGTGGAAAGATCTGTGGATAGGAGTTTGAGAACCTTGAAAGATAGTCTATAGAAATAAGCATCTGCCCTCAGGCGTTAGACTCTAACTTATCCTTAAATGTATCAGGATAACTTAGCGTAGGCTAGGACCTGGCTTTCGGCCCTTCCATTCTATTTATTAAAACATTTAAAGAGAAACCTAAATTAAAAATCAAAAATAAGAGTGCAATTTAAAACTACCTCAAAAAATCCAAAAATCTTTAAGATATACCATTTGAAACAAAAGTGTTAAAAGAGATAGAACAAGAGTTTTATGTAAACATGATAAATATACTTAAAGAGATGTAACAAGCTATTAGTAATAATAAGAATAAAAAATCATTAAAAATGAAAATATATGAGGTATAATAACTGAAAAACTACACCAAAGATGGGATAAAGAAAGGACAGAAACAGCTAAAGAATAAATTCGTGGATTAGAAAATCAGACAAAGAGGCAATCTCTCGGCAATCAGAAGAATAAAGAGATAGAAGATATACAAGTAAGCATATTCCTCTCTGTTCCCATTATGTAGTATCAACCCTCTCCCCTCAAGAAAAGTAGGCTACTTACCCCAACATTACTATAACTCCCTTCTGATCCACTGGCATGAGGAGTCCAAGGTGCTCAGGTGGCAGACCCAGCTTCAAATCCAGTAGAATCCTCACTTCGCTGGTGGAGACATAGCCCTTACTGGGAACGATGTTCTCTAACCTAACAGAGCCTAAGGTTAGAAGATAGGAAGAACAAATTTCACAAATAGGTCACTGGGGATGATCATGTAGGGATCACTTCTATTTCCTTGGTTACCAGACCTGTGTTTTCTAGCCATTAAGGACAGAGCACCATATATCAGTCCTTATTTCAATGCATATACCCCCAAACTGAGGACCATGCTCTAACCTTCAGAATGTGTTCTCAGAGAGGGCCACTTAACTGAGCCTTCAAGTCCACTGCAGCATTCAGCTAGCCAGCTGCTTCTGGGTGATGGGATATATGGTGGAACCAGTGAATCCTGTAATCATTGCTCTATGTCCTTTGCAGCAAAATGTCCCTTATCTGAGGAAATGTTGTGAGATCCCATATTGATAGATCAGGCATGCTGAAGTGTTGATTCATATTTGGGGTAGATGTAACCTCTGGTAAGGACAATGCTGCTGTTTTCCTCAACTGAGGGGTTAGCATCAGTCTCTGAGGCTGACACTCAGCACTGGCTAGATAAGCCCTTTGTGAACTGAATCCCATTCTGTTAGGTGTTTGCATACTTCTATTCATGCCACCATTGAATGCCAACTTGCACTGGTACTGCAATAACCAGGAAGAAATATTGGCTAACATCCACAGGTTTGCTCATCTTGCCCAGCTGATGGCTGAGATCCCCTTCTGCAAAAGAGGCTTGCTGAGCATCACCACAAGACACACAGATCTGCATACTGGTGCCCACTATCTATAGGGCCCACATATCTCTTTCCCTTGCCTCCTTGTCCTCACTCTTCCCATTCTAGTCCTTTCAGGCCCTGAACAAACTAGCCAAATCATTCACCACTACCTATTTCTACCTAAGGTCACTTTTCCTTCCATACAAAGTGGGCAATCAAGTGTGCTGCTCAAAGCTCTGCCCAAAGCTCTATACAGAGATTTTATACAAGTAATAAAGAAGATTATGGGAGCTAGCCCCAAACCCCTCCCAAGACAGTCCTGTGACCATCATTGTTCCGCTCTAAACTAATACTATTTCTTCAAAGCATTCATTAGTAGTGGAATCTCCTAAAAGAAAAGAGCCCATAGCAGCTTAAGGGGAAGGGAAAACAGGGCAAACTGGGAAGGCAGAATGTTATTGAGCATTCAGACATTGAGAGAATAACTCCTCCCCCAAACAAAAATGAGACCTTCATAAAGCATCAATTTAGTGTTTGATTAAATACAAGTTTGTTCCGTTTGTAATGATTTCATGTGCATTTGTGTCATCTCCCTAAGCAGTGTTTCCATTCCTTTGGACTCAGGAAGTATATCTTAAGCCTCCCTGTATCCAGCTTTCTCCGTTCCCATCACAGGGCTAGGATCACAGCAGCTACTCACCTTAGTTTTAAATAGTTTGGAATTGACTGATCCTTACTTAGGCAGTCCAGGGCTCTCACTCTCAGTTCTGTCACAATTGTGCTGCCTTGACTATTGATGCCCACGCTTCCTCCTATAAACCACCCTTCCAGGTTTTCATATCCCTACTCGTGAACCTTTCTACCTTTTATTTCAATACTGAGCAGCCATCCTCAACCAAGGTCATTTTAATTTCAAGGTCCATGTCCACCACGGGGGTGCCCGTCTCTGGATGGCAACTCCAGTCTTGTTTGCTTGTCTCTCTCACACCATTTCTGTTTACTGACTGTTGAAGGAAGAGGCTGTGAGAGCTCCCTATCCCCACATATCCTGATAACAGAAACTGGGCTTAATTACTCCTCTACTGTGCCCTCCACTGTTCTGATTCCACCATTGAGGACCTCCTGGAGAAATCTGGAATCCCCGACTCTGACATGAAGTTCACAGACTACTTGTCAGTAACCCCCAGGGCATGGTTTCTATGGACCTAAGTTTGTGTCAGTCTGAAGATCAAGCTTGTCCCCAGAATGTCTCTCTCGTGTCCCCCCTTTGGGTCTTACTGAGGTTAATGAACAGTCTAGTTCTGCTATTGACTAGTTGAGTGATCTTCAGTGAGTTAATCTCGCTGGGATTTTCTTTCCTGAGCTGGCATAGGAAAAGACTCATTTGTATTTCACAGGGTTATGATAAGAACTAAGTGATATAAGGAGTATGTGTTGCTCGGCACAGTGTCTGCTATTTGGTTAATTAATAGTTATTAATTAATTAATTCATAAGCATTGCTATTATAATTAATAAGCATTGCTGTTATAATTCTAGTAACATTGTTATTTACTCCATTTCATACTATAATACCTTCACCACCCATACAGATCATTTTTCTAGCTTTGCAATTGTCTCTCTGACACCCATCTCTTTTCTACTCTTCCTACTCCTACATACAGTTGCTTAGTGGAGTTGATTTGTTATCATTTTTTTTTCAATGAAATTATACTACACACTCTGGCAAGTTTTGAAATGCCCCTCCATCTTTTTCCCTTGTCTTGTACACCATCCCCTTCACTATTCACTTTGTGATTAACAAAATATTGCAAACATACTTAGAGCATATGACAATGATGTCACCTCTCTAAATGACCAGAAAGTATACATCCATTCACACTAACATGTCTATTTTTTCTGACTCACAGGGCTGTGTTTTAATGACAGGTTCATATCCCAAAATTGGGGTAACACCAAAAACACAACCTAATAAGCTATGCCACACAGTGCATTAGGAATAGGCTAATAGATGTTGCCAAGAAGAAACAAGAAGAGAAATGCTCTCTGCCTCTCAATATGCACTAAACAAAAAGCCAAGGTACTTTACATTTTTCAGTAGAAAGGTCATAAGAATGGGTTAGCCTGGGTATGGTATGACAATGTAGTTTCTGCCAAAGGAGATAGTCAAAGAAGCAATATTAATTTCAATGTCAATTACACATTGATATTAAATAAATGCAAAGTGCTAAACTACTGTGCCACCTCGCACCACTTGTGATTCAGAAATTATCTTCATGGTTCTGGTCATGTCATGCCCCTCCTCAAGAACCTTCAACTGCCCCCCACTGCCCACAGGACTGACCCCAAATTCCTCAGTTTTCCTAGGCCCTCCACAAGCACACCTGGGCCCTCTCACCAGGTGCACATTCTTACAGCCTTCTCTGTTTCATCTACTTCATTGAAATCCCACCATCTTCCAAGGCTCTGCCTCAACACCAGACTCTCCATTCCCACCTCTGCGGTGGAATACCCATGTCTTCTTCAGTCAGAGCTAATTTCTCTGTGCCATGCATTTCTATATCACTTTCATTTGTTCCTCTCTTGTAGAACTTATTCTATTTTTCCCTGATTTCAAATGTTTAGATATGCAGCTTTGGTTAAGCCACCAATTCTCACTGAGCATAGTGCGTGTCCATGAGAAATGAACTCAGTAATGCTGTTGACTGTCTCCAAAATGGATTTCAAAAACTAGCAAGCACAATACGAGTGTAAAATAGAATCATGACTCAATTTTTACCCTATGAATAAATGGACATTTCAGTGATTCCACAGATATTCATTCTCAGTTATATTGCTTGGTTTAAACAGGCCAATGAGGCCTTAAAATGGCCAGTTAACCCTGAATCGTATAATTCAAATCGATAAATTTATATCAAATGTATCACATTTCATTTTATGTTAAGCAAATCACAAATAAACCTGTTTTGTTTTTTTAAAACAATAACAGGTTAAAATCCCAGCTACTCGGAAGGCTAAGGCAGGAGAATTGCTTGAACCCAGGATGCAGAGGTTGCAGTAAGCCAAGATCTCACCACTGTACTCCAGCCTGGGCTAACAGAGGGAGACTGCATCTCAAAAATAAAATAACAGGTTAAATCAGCCTCTTATTTTAAAACAGCCCCATCACCATGACTAGCACAGCTAACTCTGGCCAAAGAACCCCAACATGTAACATGTCCCAGCAAGAATAGATTAGTAGATCAGCATAACTCTTTTCACACTGAATGTATTTTCCTACAAAATAGGGTTCTCATTAGAAAGCAGAGAAGTATATAGGCCAGGAGATTTCCCAAGCAAGGTGTGGGAGGATGGAGTCCTTTGTGGAATCAGACAACAGGTGACAACACGTGTGGAGGAGTGAGGATGAAAGTGACTAGAAGAATAGCAAAGCTCTCAAGGATTTTATACATTATATGCATTTGCGAGATGAAAGGCTATTCAAAATTTTACAAAGGTCAAATCAGAGCACCTTCATAAGCCAGGTTCCTCTGTTGCCTATGACTTCGTACTTCCCTACAGTGATCTGCTGCTTAATGATGGGCAAAGAACAGGACTAGCTTTGAGCAAATTATGAGGGATGCCAGCTTGGAGTTTACTTCCCTTCCTTTTTCTGTTTTCACTTTCCTCTAGAGCTGTCCCCTCTATTTACTAACCTTTAAAAGACAATACCCACCTGCATTCTTCTAAGGGCTTTTCTCCCCAACCAATTATGCAAATTGGAGCAAATCAGACAACCTTAGTCATACACGTGTACATAAATAGCTAATAAATGTGTATATGACATCGCTCCTAGGAGAAAAGCCTTAAGGCTAAGAGATTAATTTCCAATTATGAAATTGCAACCATCCAGGAATTGGGCAGAGAGAACCCTCCTATGACATTACCCCGCCCCTTCACTGCCAAGAACGCCTTAAAGGCGTAAAGCAGTTGCTGCCTGGTTGGCTTGTTCATAAAGATTCATACTTACCAAAGAATTCCTTGGTGCAACCTCAAGCTACAAAATTGTTGCGAAGAATATTTACATTTACATCTTAAATGCAAATACCTAGAGTGGAAACATGTATTTTTGATCTGGATGGAGGACAATATTTTTAGGTCCTCCCCTGCTGCTAGTAAATTTACAGAATTATAATACCCATAAGGAGCCAATAATTTTTTAAATAGTGATGTTAAACTAAGTATGTTCAGGCACCTAAGGGGTGTTATGTGCTTTACAAAGAACTGAGAATGTGGTTTTAAGAAAATGTTTTCACCCCGGACACCACAAACGCATGTGCAGTTTCGTATTTGGCTCCTGAGAATATGTCTTACAAAATAGGCCTCAAACCAAATACCAAAAGACGACTGTCTCTCCTGCTATATTACTTCATCCTGCACTGAGTTAGTTATTCAACAAATGACATTCAGTTATAGCCTAGAAAATATTTGTAGTAGAGACAGGGTTTCACCATGTTGGCCAGGCTGGTCTCGAACTCCTGACCTTGTGATCTGCAAAATATAAAACTTAGCCTGGTGTGGTGGCGCCTGTCTGTAATCCCAGCTACTCGGGAAGCTGAGGCAGGAGAATTGCTTGAATCGAGAGGCAGAGGTTGCAGTGACCCAAGATCACACCACTGCACTCCAGCCTGGGTGGTGACAGAGCAAGACTCTATCTCAAAAAAAAAAAAAAGAAAGAAAAGAAAAAGAAAATAATAGAGTTGCCTTGTTTTGGTTTTGCTTCATCGTTTCCTGACTTCATTCATGAGGCAAAAGGAATGACAACCAGCAGAGCAGGCCTCGTGGAGCTCCTGCACTTGCAAGCGCTCACATCCTGCAGGAAGAACTGGTATGCACCTGTACACACAGGAAAAGGCTACTGAGAGTCAAACACCACTAGCACTAATTCGTGAACTTTGGTGAGGTGTGAGGTATTATCGCAGGGTAGGGTTTTTTATTGTTGCTGCTGTTTACTGAGGTATAATTTCCACACGGTAAAATTAAACATTTTTAGGCACATAGTTCTCTGAATTTTGACAAACTTAGTGGTGTGAGTACAAAAGTAATCAAAATTCTACCACAAAAAAAAAAAAATTCTTTGTGCCCCTTTCTAGCCAATCCCCTCCCCTCACCCCCAGTCCTTGGCAACTGCTGATCTGGTTTCTATTTCCATTGTTTTTCCCTTTCTAGAATATTATATAAACGGAATCATACAGTGTATGACCGACCATTTGTGTCTGGCTTCGTTCACCTAGAAAAATGCCTTTGAGATTCATCCATGTTGTTGCATGCATCAGTTCTGTATTCCTTCTTATTGCCAAACAGTATTGCATTTACAGACACACTACAATTTGTTTATTCACTAGTTGAGGGACATTGGTTTCTAGCTTTTCATGATTATGAATAAAGCTGCTGTAAAAACTTGTTGATAGGTTTTTCAGTGGACATCGGTCTTTGTTTCTCTTAGATAAATATCCAGGAGTGAGATTGCTGGGTTGTATGTTATGTGTAAATTTAACTCTATAAGAAACTTCAAAACTGACTTCCATAGTGGAAGTCTATTCCCACCAGTAGTGTATGATAGTCCAGCAACGTATTATAGCTCTGAATCCTTGTCAGTATCAGATGTTGTCAGTTACCTTGATTTGAGCCATTTTATTAGTAATCCATGAACTTTCGATCTAGGCTGGGCCATAAAATTAAACTTTCTGCTAGTTATATGTACTTGGTTGACTTAAGTGTCCTTCCAAAATACACATTGACCTGGAACCTCAGAATGTGATCTTATTTGGAAGTAGGATCTTTGCATATGTAATTAAATTTAGATGAAGGCATACTGGGTTGAAGAGGGCCTTAATCCCAGTGACTGATGTCCTTATAAGTAGGCCACGTGACACAGGGACACACAGAGGACAGCATCCTGTGACAGTAGAGGCAGAGATTGGAGCTATGCTGCAGCAAGCCAAGGAATACCAGAATCCCCAGCAGCCGTTAGGGCCAAGCAAGGATTCTTCCTCAGAGTCTCGGAGAGAGCGTGGCCCTGAATACATCTTGATTTCAGACTTCTGGCCTCCAGAGCTATGTGAGAATACATTTCTGTTTGTTGTAAGTCACCCAGTTTGTGATACTTTGTTAGGGCAGTCCTAGAACTAAAACACTATGAATACAATTTACAGAATACAACAATACAAATAGGTTTATATTTGACTCATATGAAGCTTTCTGAGGATAAAAGCATGATAATTGTTTGCATAAAATTCATTCTAATTAGTTCAAGCATATTACTGGAAGCCTAATTTACTAATACTCATAGAAATTCTTGGGCTAAGTTTTTGGCTATTCTATAATTCAACATTTCACTCATTGGACTGAACTGCTAATGAGCCAAGATTAGTGAAGACCTCTGTTTATCGTGAATTAAGAGCAGTGCAGAAGCAGAATCCCAGTGGTTCCTATCTGTGGCCATTGAATATGTGAGACCCACATTTTGCAGAACGTTCTACAAAGAATTGGGCGATGAACTTTCTTTTAGTTTAGTCATTTGTGGTATAATGTACTGGAATGCACCTTTAAAGATTTTTAATTGTAAAATTATGTGTTTATCTTCCTTACCATGATGTCTAGTTCTGAAAAACAAGACTTCTGTGGTAGAGCCAGTTTTGGTTGTTTCATAAAGAACAGATCACATTTCAGTTTTAGCACATAGCTCTTCTGGCCCCTGATGAAGAAAATTATACAGCTCTCAACCCCTATTAGACTTCCTTGGGCAGGCAGAGGGATATCCCTCCCCAACCAACTCCAAAACCTTTGAAAGAAAGAAGTTGGTTCTTCTGTTACACTATTATTCAATTATAAACCTACTAATTCAATAACAGAGAATAAAAGAATAGTTACAGTCAATAGCAGGTTGTGGTTTCTGCTGCTAAAACTTTCTGAAAACCTATTGCAAATAGACACTGAGGCAACAGTAACACAGGAGGGCAGGTGCAGATGTGGGAGCAGGAATCCCATATTTTTACATTCATTCCTCTATACTATGTAAACCAGACTTTCTTCCCATGAACAACATAAGGTAATAACAAGCCTACCAGGTGAACATTAGATGTCATTATATGGACTTCTGGGAGGAGGCTGGCACTCAGTGAGCCTCTTATGAGCACTTTTCTGTGTTGTGCACTGTGGTTACCAGCTGTACCATGCCTATTTCACAGGAATAGCTGGTGAATACAGTCATGACTTCCATAAAATTTGCAGAGCAAAGCAGGCTGTCATCCAAACAGAGTCCAAAAATGTTCAGTGATCCGAACAAAAGTCCGGCCCATTTTCACCACTCCTGCTGTCTGATAAGCATTCATTGTCCTTTGAGTGTTTTGGGAGAGCACAGAGTTGACCTATTTTGGGGGACAAGGACTTACAAAGATTGGACCACTCTGTTCCAAGTTTGGGCAATTTCAAAGGACAGGGCTTTGGGGAATTGGAACAACTTGTTCAACTTCATTGTCTTTGGGTCTCACTAAACATAGAAACCAGCCTCCCTCTTAATCCCCATCCCACGTGTTGAAAACCATAAACTCAAGTTACCACGAATAAAAGGCCATGGAAGAGTGCCCAGATGCCCTTCGGGATGGGATGACCCAGTTAGGAGGTAGCAATGTTTGGGGTAGAGATTGTCCCTCTATTAGAAGCAGACAGAGAAAAAGCTATGACCAAAATGTTTGCATGGTTTAATTAAATATCAACAGAAATCTCTATTCACTTTAAAGCTCCAGCGCACCAGACAAGGGATCCAGGCAGGAGCCAAAACCACCGTTGCAGATATGCTCCCAGTTTCACCAGCTAATTAGATGTTAAACTTACATTGTAACAATCAACATGATATTATTGCCTACTGCAGATAAAACTAGAATTGTAATTAGGTCAGAATTCTAGCTGGGATTGTGTAGGTGGACAAATTATTTCAGGATAGTTTGATATCACTGCCATAATTTATGGTAAAGACAGTTGGGATCATACTGGCAAACTAAGTACCTGCCTACACTACCTCAGGTCTAAAAATGCCATTGATTACCCCCAAAAAACTAAGAAAATAATCCACTACAGTACGGAAAAAGACAAAATAGGGGCACTAACACACCAGAAGCACTGAAGGCTTTCTGAAAGAGTAATCAGGTCTGATGTTTGTAGTTTTAATGTTTATTTTGCAAACAAAGGTAGAAACAGAGTCTGGAGCTCAGATGCCACCACCAGAGAGGGTAGCTGTTCAGCCTCTCTCCTGTGCAAATTAACCTAATCCTGAACCTGACTTGGGTTAATTCGCACAATTTCAGGTACCATGCTAGGTATACCACAGATATACCTCAGGGACCTCAATTGCAAAAACCTGGACCACAAACGTTGGGGCTGCAGAGTTGACTAGGTTAATAAATTCTTTCTGAGGTAAAGCAGGTAACACCCACCAATAAAAAGAATGAAACTTCATTGTCCCATTGGCATCCTCTGGTGTGCAGGTGTTCCTCAGAGTAAAATCCATGGTGTGCCCCATCGCCGATTCCTGACAAGGCGGGAGGCGGGGGCCGGGGGGCGGGGGGACAGAAAAAAACCTGAGATAAGAAATCAGAGAACACAAGTCTCTTTTAAACAAAAAACAGTGAATGTTAGAGTACACCCACCATTGGGGTAGCACGTAATAATCTCTCAGCATCACTGACTCCAGCACAGCTGGTCCCCTGGAAGAGGCACTTTGCAGGAAGGTTTTGCGTGTGACCAAGCAATTGGCCACTCCACGCCTTCAGCCTCCCAGCTGGGTCCTGGCCCCCGCGGGTCCCCTCCCCCTCCATCCTCCAAACCCAGGCAGCGCCCGCCCCTGCCCCTGCTGATTGATAGGCCGTGCAGCTACTCCTGGGAGCCCGGCTTTCGTGGGCAACCCGGGCAGAGGGGACTACCTCTGCAGCAGCCAATAGGAGCCAGGAGGCAGGGCGCGGGGGAGCGGCGCGGTCAGGCGCTCCGCTCCAGAGTTAAGCGCAGGTGAGCTCCTGCGCGTTCCGGGGGCGCCCCTTCCTCGAGTCACCTTCCCGCCGTTACCCGCGGCGCGCCAGAGGTAGTCTCCTCCAGGCCCTCCCTCCCGTTGCCCCAAACTAATGCTGACTGAACGGATCGCTGCGAGGGTGAGTCCACGGGTGTGGGTGGCTTCCCTTCCGGGGACCCACACGCCTTCTCCTTGCCACTGCACATTTAAGAAGCCCAGGCCTCGGTGGGCGGGATGACTGGGAATTGGGAACATACCCTACGCCGCGACCCTTTTGGGTGGCTAGGATGGAATTCTGGTGGAGAAGATGGAACCCCTGCCCTTGACTTCTAACCGAGCTACACAAACCTACTCCTCTGCACTTTCCCTCTTCCCTTTAATTGGTGCCCCTTCCTTCTTGATCTCCAAGTCTTGTTTGTGTAGGAAGGGTTGGAGGGGAGAAAGAACTGGAAAGTACTCAAGGAAATCTGGAGCCAGATCCAGGGATTCCACTGTTTTGTGCAGCATTTTGTGCACGAAAAAGAAAAAAAAAAAAAAAAACTGATATTCATTCCCCACCCCTACGTATTTATTTCTCTGTGTCATGGATGTGATGTTGAGTCTTCTTGCCAAACATTCCTAAGCTTTAGACAACACTTAATCTTTGCTTACTTTCGTTGGTCTCAAGAAAGCAGTTTTCTCCTGCTTACACATTTGCCGAATTAATTTGCTAAGATAGATGAAAATCAGGTGTTCCATGTAGTTTATTTTCTCTGCTTTTAGCTTTAAATTACATTTGGTTGCTACTAGCCTTCCTTGTTTTAAAAAGGTGGGAGAGAAAATTAGGGGAAGAAAGGACAGAGAGCAACTACCGTCCGTAGCCAGATAGGTGAGTAAATATATTTGCAGTAACCTATTTGCTATTCCCTGCTGCAACTATTTTTAATGTTCCTTCCAGAATCAGAGTATTGCCATCTAAGAAATCGTTTTTAAATATAACATTTGAGCCATCATCTTGAGAGCAATACCTAAAACAATTTCAGTTTAAGAAATGTCTAGGTACGGTGAAAGCACAGTTTAAAACCAGCAAAACAGAATTTATTGCCCTCAGCCAATACCCACAATGTACATATACCTTGTACTCCTGAAGGCAAAGCAAGCATGCCAAGTAGTTTTTATTTACCTGTAGCTATAACACAGCAAGGCGAAACAGGATATCTTTTTGAAGTTTAAAAATGTCTTCAGGCCGGCTGCGGTGACTCATGCTTGTAATCACAGCACTTTGGGAGGCCGAGGTGGGTGAATCACGTGAGGTCAGGAGTTTGAGACCAGGCTGGCCAACATGGCGAAACCCTTTCTCTACTGAAAATACAAAAATTAGCCAGGTATGGTGGCTGGCGCCTGTAGTCCCAGCTACTCGGGAGGCTGAGGCAAGAGAGTTGCTTGAACCCCGGAGGCGGAAGTTGCAGTGAGCTGAGATCGTGCCACTGCACTCCAGCTTGGGCAACAGAGTGAGACTCCCTCTCAAACAAACAAACAAAAGTCTTCAGCTTAGGAAGATATCAAAAGCCAGTTTCAAGAGATTTATTTGTACAAGTATGGTTTGATCTAACTTTTGCTAGATTTATAAATACCTTCATGCAGGAATGGACAGAAAAAGGCGAGAACAAAAGATCCTTGCTGGATGAAAACTGACAAAATGTATATATCTATTGTTTATCCATACAGCATCTTATTAGCTTTCTCCAATAGAATGAAAGTATTTTAGAAATATACGCAGATGGCCGGGCGCGGTGGCTCAAGCCTGTAATCCCAGCACTTTGGGAGGCCGAGACGGGCGGATCACTAGGTCAGGAGATCCAGACCATCCTGGCTAACACAGTGAAACCCCGTCTCTACTAAAAAATACAAAAAAAAAAAAAAACTAGCCGGGCGAGGTGGCGGGCGCCTGTAGTCCCAGCTACTGGGGAGGCTGAGGCAGGAGAATGGCGTAAACCCAGGAGGCGGAGCTTGCAGTGAGCTGAGATCCGGCCACTGCACTCCAGCCTGGGCGACAGAGCCAGACTCCGTCTCAAAAAAAAAAAAAAAAAGAAAAAGAAATATACACAGATTAGGGGAAAAGTCCAACAACGTTGATTCAGAGATTTAAACCAGGGAAGTGCTTTTACTACACATATTAATGATGAGATTAAATTTTGACAAATTTTAACATTAGGAAAGTCAGCAACAAATTTCAGAATTGTATTTCTGTTAATATTTAGTTTAGAATCTAATTATTTAGTTTAAAGAAGGCTATGATTTGATTATTAATAAATGAATGCAGATTACTTTTCAATAAATATATCTGGATATCACAAATGTTATTTCAAGAAACCAAATTCATCTATATTCCTCTCTCTTTAGTAATACTTCTTTCGTCTGTGATGAACCAAACATAGGGGTTGAAAATAGAAGTGTGCATATTCATATATCTATACAATATATATATGCACCATTATTTGATTTGCTAATGATACTTCATGGTTGTTAGGTTGCCATAGTTGGTCTAGCCATAACGTTAAGTATGTTCACAGGTATTTGACTATAAAAAAGTTTCTGACCAGAAGTCAGAAATCTGGATCAAACTGAAAATGTTTCTAAAAAGTTTTATGTAAATGATGTCATATTCTAAAATGCTATTGAAGAGCTCACTTAAATAATTCTTTTGAGGGATATTTAGATAAATTATCAGAAGTGAAAAAGTTGTTTAAATGCGATTAAACTTATTAGCTTTATTATTCATTTAGCCCCAGGTCTCTTGTCTAATATGGAGTTCTGTGACATAATTCTTCCAGGCTGTGATTTATGATATAACTAGGATTGCTAAACACTGTTACTCTGAGTTTGGGGGAAAGTATACAAAACAAAATTATTGCCATTAATTTCTATGTGTTTATTCTACAGATTATTTTACGCTGAACTGATCAAATACTTTGAAAATGACTTCGAAATTTCTCTTGGTGTCCTTCATACTTGCTGCACTGAGTCTTTTAACCACCTTTTCTCACCAACCACACCAGCAAAATGTTCTACTAGTTTCTTTTGATGGATTCCGTTGGGATTACTTATATAAAGTTCCAACGCCTCATTTTCATTATGTTATGAAATATGGTGTTCATGTGAAGCAAGTTACTAATGTTTTTATTACAAAAACCTACCCTAACCATTATACTTTGGTAACTGGCCTCTTTGCAGAGAATCATGGGATTGTTGCAAATGATATGTTTGATCCTATTCGGAACAAATCTTTCTCCTTGGATCACATGAATATTTATGATTCCAAGTTTTGGGAAGAAGCGACACCAATATGGATCACAAATCAGAGGGCAGGACATACTAGTGGCGCAGCCATGTGGCCCGGAACAGATGTAAAAATACATAAGTGTTTTCCTACTCATTACATGCCTTACAATGAGTCAGTTTCATTTGAAGATAGAGTTGCCAAAATTATCGAATGGTTTACATCAGAAGAGCCCATAAATCTTGGTCTTCTTTATTGGGAAGACCCTGATGACATGGGCCACCATTTGGGACCTGACAGTCCGCTCATGGGGCCTGTCATTTCAGATATTGACAACAAGTTAGGATATCTCATACAAATGCTAAAAAAGGCAAAGTTGTGGCACACTCTGAACCTAATCATCACAAGTGATCACGGAATGACGCAGTGCTCTGAGGAAAGGTTAATAGAACTTGACCGGTACCTGGATAAAGACCACTATACCCTGATTGATCAATCACCAGTAGCAGCCATCTTGCCAAAAGAAGGTAAGGCTGACTGAATGGTGAGCTGAGGCTAGATGTGCATTTGCCCAGTGTGATCAAATGAATAGGGGTTTCTGTTGCTGCGCCTTTAAAGTAGACTTGCCTATGTCATGGTAATATTCTGGGATTTAATCCTCAGACTCTGAAAAGACAAAATCTCTTTTCTCAAAGCCTAATTTTTTTTCCCTTTTTCCTAGAATACTGAAATTGACGCACTCTATATATGTATGGCAGTAGGTTTTAACCATTTTGGAATCATAGAATATGATGAAAGCTATAGCCTCCCTTCTCAGAAAAATTGAGATGGAGAAATACATACAAAACTTGAATACATATACAGTTATTTCATAGAAGCCCCAAAGCGTTTTATAGACTCCTAATTCAGACCTGCTTAACAAGGAAGCTGTGGAGGATAAGAAAGAGGAAGAGCTTTGGTCAATCTGAGGTTTATTTTCCTTATAAGTGTGGAAAGTGATAACAATATCTTAAACTTTTTACAAACATCTCCTGGAATCCTCATACCAAGCCTGTCACCTCAGCATTGTCTCCATTTTAAAGACAAGTAAATGACAGGTAAATGACCTCAAAAGGTTTAACATCCCAAGGTCACAAAATAAGTGACAACACAACTCAGGCATGCTCTTTGACATATTTTATCACCTTGTAGTGTTGGTCTTAGGCATCAAATGAGAAAGCAGATTTCAAAAAGCTATAATATCTCACAAATGAGAATTCCATCCCTCAGAGGGGAATTAGGAGAATCATATGAAACAGCAAATGTTAAACTATGCATGTGTTTTACACACACAGTTTTCAGCAAACAGCCCATTTTTTGTTGTTTAAGAAAATTAGCTAGGAGTGGTTGATCACGCCTATAATCTCAGCACTTTGGGAGGCTGAGGCAGTAGGGTCACTTGAGGCCAGGAGTTCGAGGCCAGCCTGGGCAACATATTAGCCTGGCGTGGTGGCACATGCCTGCGTCCCAGGCTGAGGTGGAAGGATTGCTTGAGCCCAGGAGTTCCAGGTTACAGTGAGCTATGATCGTATCACTGCACTCCAGCTTGGGCGACACGGAGACCCAGTCGAACAAAAAAAAGAAAGAGAGTTGAGAGTCGGAGGGGGGAAAGAGAGAGGGAGGGAAGAGAAAGGGACAAAAGAGAGAGAAAAGGAGGAAGGGAGGGAGGAAGGGAAGGGGAAAGGGAGAAAATTAGGTTAACCCTTCAATTTCCTTTATAAAATTGGAATGTCCTCTTGTGGTTGTGTGGAAGGTAAGGATGAAACCTCAGCAATGGATCTGAAAGACAGGAGAAGGATGAAGGACAGTGCCCAGGTAACTGCATTTGTAGTTACAGGGAGTACTTTGGCAACACCTCCAGTGTTTTTGGATGTTTACATTTTACAAACTGCTTTCCACCTCCAGTCTCTTTTCCCAGCCCTCACCCACCACTCACCATGTTTTCTTGTCTGGAGATTCTTTGTGTCTGCACTTACAGCTACCAGAACCTAGCTATTTTTGTTTGGCTATTGCAGTACCCTAGATATTTTACATAGTGTCACTAATTAATCTATGTGTATATCGAAGTCTATAGAGGTTCCTGGTTCTATGAAATGCCCTTCCTTAATTCTATAAGGTGAACTTAGAACAGAAGATTATTTCGTAGTTTCCCCTCCCAAAATTGTTTTCCCCAAAGGGGAAAAGAATTTTTTCTTATGTTCAGCTCTGTGGCTTTTCACCTCGGTAGCAAGTCTGTTGCCCATGGTTGGTTGGTTGATTGTAGCTATGAGTATTTTGTTCTGAGTGCCTCTCCTCCCTTCTCTTTAGGTAAATTTGATGAAGTCTATGAAGCACTAACTCATGCTCATCCTAATCTTACTGTTTACAAAAAAGAAGAGATTCCAGAAAGGTGGCATTACAAATACAACAATCGAATTCAACCAATCATAGCAGTGGCTGACGAAGGGTGGCACATTTTACAGAATAAGTCAGATGACTTTCTGTGTGAGTATGTTATAGTATTTCTTTCCATTCTGCATTGCTTTTTGCTAAAATACGACAGTTTTAATACATAATACAGCAGTTTGTTGATTGGTATTTTTACTCTCTGTTACTTGAATGTTAAGGAACTACAGTGTTTCAGTACTACCTAGAAATACTGTTTTTAGACATTGGTCCTTCATTTATAAAAGATATATACAAAATGTCCCTTAGGTAGAATTGGGTTTCTATCATGTTTATTGATTAAAAGAAAAGCAGATGCCTGACAATGGCATTTGTAGTGTGTTCGTGACTTATAGTGGCAGATGTGTACAGATACATGGTTTCTGGTTCTTAAAACAGTTTTTACATACAGACAATGGTCCATGACCCAGTGTTCAGATTTTTATGTCTTGTGCAGGTAGCTCTTATATTAGAGGGATTACTCAAAAAAGGACTGCTATCTTTGGCAAGATTTGTATTTTAAAGTTAATATAAATTCAAAGGGCCCTCTAGAAATGGTTTGCTGAACTACAGTTATACAATAGATTAGTCACCTCTATTTTTGATAGAAAACCTTAATAATACTCCAATTTATATTACATTATGTTTAATGATTCAGTAATTAATTAAAGATTGACCACTGCATACCTAATGCCAGAATAGTTAAACCCTAATGCCCCAAAGCAGTGGTTCTCAAAGTGTGTTCCATGGCCCAGCAGCATCCGCATCAGCTGAGAGCTTGTTAGACATGCAAATTATTGGGCCCAACACAGACCTACTGAATCTGAAACTGTGAGGCCCTGGTGAAACACACAAAAGTTTGAGAACCATTGCCCTTAGGCATTCATTATTAAATACCATCTACTTGATCAAGCATTTATGATCAGGGCTACCACTACAAAACAAAGTCCCTATTCATAGGAAAGATTTTACATAAGTCCCAATGATTTAATTTTAAGTCTGAATTTCTAATAAGAAGTGCAATATGAGATAATTATCTTTGCCTTCATGAGTGAGAGTCTAGATCCCAACTTCTCATAGAAATGAACGCAGCAATCATCCAGTCAATTACAAAGTATATAATGACATATTCCCAATGTGACTATTAATTAATGGAATAGCACAGTACCCTGTCAGATAATTACTAGTGATTCAAAAGTTCAGTGTTACTTTTACTTAAATAAACCTAAAAGAATCATGGCATCTAGAATGACTTCTTTAGATACATTTTGCCTGGTAGATTTCAAATTACTTTGAATGACTAGGGGTCAGTTTGTGACTTTTAGAAAAACTGATTTAGGATTTTTTTGAGGGGGACGGGGCAGGGAGTGTTTCTATTGCATAGTTCCCTGTAGCACGTATGGGTATTAGAGATGGATTTACTAGTCATTCTCCTTGCCACCTTTAAGATAAAGCCTGTCAGTTTTCTTTGGGTGCCATCTTAGCAGTAGCTCCTTCGCCTTGCACCTTGATACCATGCTAGGCACACATGCCTTTGACATTCAGCTATTATCAATTTCATATCCATTTTATGTCATTTGATACATGTCAGAAGACCCCCAAGTTTTTACCTTATGTGTAGCCACTCTAAAAGCGCATAATGCTAAGTTGGATCCTGATTACAGGCATCAAAATCAAGAGTTTCCTACTCTCCTCCACTCTGACCTTTGTTTTTTAGTAATAGATTATAGCTGTTAAGTACAGTTTTGATTTTTATGGTTTCTTTTGTTTTTTTTTTTATGTATTGTGTTTCCCCTTTTATTGTGTTCACTGTGAGTTTATTGGCTTCAGAGTAAGACTAAGAGCACCTTTATCTCTTTATCTTTAGAACAATCATTGGAACACAGTAGGTACCCAATAAATATTTGCTGAATATTAGTTTGCCACCAGTTAAAACAAAACAAAACTCTAATTTTTCCCTAACTTGGCTCTGCTTTGTTCTTTACCCTTTTTCCCCTGCTGTTTAAGTCACTGTTGGCCTGTGAGAAAGATTCGCAACCATTTGACTCTTCATTTCCTGAAGAGAATTGTGATGTGGAAAACAGCAGAGATTGTTTGTCAAAGATTATTTTATGTTTACAGTCAAACTAGATAAGATGTGCATTTAAGTTCAGAACTTGACCATACAACAATTATGTCCATTTTAATGCACAGCCGGCTAACTTTTTCACATATTTTCTCTTTACAGTAGGCAACCACGGTTATGATAATGCATTAGCAGAAATGCATCCAATATTTTTAGCCCATGGTCCTGCCTTCAGAAAGAATTTCTCAAAAGAAGCCATGAACTCCACAGATTTGTACCCACTACTATGCCACCTCCTTAATATCACCGCCATGCCACACAATGGATCATTCTGGAATGTCCAGGATCTGCTCAATTCAGCAATACCAAGGACAGTCCCTTATACACAGAGTACTATACTCCTCCCTGGTAGTGTCAAACCAGCAGGATATGACCAAGAGCAGTCATACCCTTATTTCATAGGGGTCTCTCTTGGCAGCATTATAGTGATTGTATTTTTTATAATTTTCATTAAACATTTAATTCACAGTCAAATACCTGCCTTACAAGATATGCATGGTGAAATAGCTCAACCATTATTACAAGCCTAATGTTACTATGAAGTAGATTTGCATATTGAAGTGGATATATCATAATTATGTCAGTGTTTAAAGGTTTCAAATTCTGGGAAACCAGTTCCAGACATTTGCAGAAACCATTAAGCAGTTACATATTTAGGTACACACACACACACACACTCACACACACACACACACACAGAGACCAAAATACTTACACCTGCAAAGGAATAAAGATGTAAGAGTATGTCTCCATTGTTCACTGTAGCAAAGGGACAGATAAGATCCTGCTTTATTTGGACTTGGCACATATAATGTATATATTTAGTAACTTTGTACTATGTAAAGTACCTTATATATTGCACTTTACATTTCTCTCCAGATGGGTACTTTAATTTGAAATGCACTTTATGGACAGTTATGTCTTATAACTTGATTGAAAATGACAACTTTTTGCGCCCATGTCACAGAATACTTGTTACTCATTGTTCAAACTGAATGAAATTTCTAATAATCCCAAATAACGAATGTAGAAATCTATCTCCATAAATTGAGAGAAGAAGAAAGTGATAAGTGTTGAAAATTAAATGTGATAACCTTTGAACCTTGAATTTTGGAGATGTATTCCCAACAGCAGAATGCAACTAGGGGCATTTCTTGTCATATTTCTTTCCAAAGAACATGGTTTGCATTTATTTTTCCCCAAAAGAGAGTCAAGTACTGACAGATTCATTCTAACTATATTGTTTCTGTCATAAAATTATTGTGATTTCCCGATGAGTCATATTACTGTGATTTTCATAATAATGAAGACACCATGAATATACATTTTTTTCTATGTAGTTCAGCAATGGTCTGAATAGAAGTGACCAGGCACCATCTCAGCAATGTTTTCTCTTGTTTGTAATTATTTGCTTCTTTGAAAATTAAATCACTATTAATTACATTAAAAATCAAATTGGATAAAACAATGTTTGTTTTCGTTCTGGTAGCACATAATAACAGCACAAGCATCTTTTAGATTTGAGCATTTGAAGATTCGAAGTTGCAAAAGAGCACAAGCCATATTAGGTGAAATATTGGCCACTCAATCCTTGAAAAGAACTGTGTGGAGCCTGGAAAAAAAAATAAGACCACATGTGAGATGTTTACAAGACACCCAGAACAGTGGTAAAGTGTGCATACTAGAAAAAGGCAGCAAAATAACTCTTTGTGGTAACAGGTATCAAAACATGGGAGCCAAGATGATATAGCCCTATTTCAAGAAATATGTGAATACCCACCTACCAGGTGCTCAGTGGAATCAAAGCTGAATCCAAGTTCACAAATAGACTTCTACTTCTGAGGTAGTACTTTTGACCTGCCTGGTCATCTCAGTCTTTTTCATTCCAACAACCTAAGGCTGAGCTTTAGATTTCTAAGTAATCAAGAAGTTTGGGAGAGGCATGGTATTATTACATGTGGCTTCTTAGAGGAAAGAGGAAGCACTGAAAAGAAAGGCTTTCTCTGAAGAAAATAGCACTTTACAGACACTTGAATAGTATTGTGATTTCATATATATATATATATATATATATATATATATGCACCAACTGGCTAATGAGTAGGTAAAATTGTATAACTATTCCAGAAAGAAAGGACAAATTGGATGTGAAGAACTGAAGTAACATAGTTAAAAATTTAACCAAATTTAAGTGCTTCCTAAAAGTTGGTGAATGTCTTATTTTTTAAAATGATAATACCAGTAAGGAATGTTGGCACATAATTCCCATTTCATTATAAAACCTCTTAATAGAATAGAATCAAATAATTGGAAATGGCCTACGGATTAAAAAGCTGGGAAATTATATGGTAGGTAGCAAACTCCCCAGAAGTATGGACTCTGGATTAGACATCTCAGAATACATGAGCACTCATGTTGGCTTGCTTTTTAGCTGTGAACTTACCCTGTATTATTGAAATGTCAGCATAATGACTGGAAGGTGAAATTGGTCCATTTTTAAGCACTACTATTTTGCTATCTGTCCATTTAAATTAATAATTGCGTTAAATTCATTTTAGAAGGTGCTGTTACATTAGTAAGAAAGTAAATTCACATATGAATATTTGATTATCAGATGGTTTATTTACAGATACTTATTTTCCTATAAAATAGGAGAGTTTACCTGAAGGAAAATAAAACTTTAAACTTTTCTGGGAAAATCACATCACTTATCATTGACATCTCTTTGTTGTTGTTTTGTTTTACCTGCATGTCTTCATGGTCAAGCTTTGTATGCAGTGAACTCAAAATTAGCACATGGAAATAAAAGACTAGCTAATCTTACTAACTGTAAGAATTTTAGAAAGATCAGAGGAATGGAACTTCTCCTGTGCCCCCATTTTTTTTTTCCAACATCCTCCTACATCAACCATTTTGTAAAGTTTATTAATCGTTAGGATTTTTTAAAATTCAGTTTGTATTTTACAATTTCTTCTCCATCACCCGCAGTTTAAGTTTAAATTGCTTTTCAAAATGCCCTGTGACCTTGTAAGTATCCTATTATTAGTCTTAGTTTCTTACAAGCACCTATTATTTCTAGAAAATCTAATGAAAGACCCCAGCTTTCACATTTTTTTTGTTGTTGTTGTTTTTCATTAGCAGAAAAATATACTTGATAATCATAGAGTTAGGAAAGCTCTAAGGGATCATCCAATCCTTGATTTAACAAAAGCTCCTGCAAAGTTGTGAAATTTGCACAACATATTAGTGCCAGAGCTGGAGGCAGGACCCAGGTTCCGTGACTGAGTTTATACTCAAAGTCAAGCTGCCGTCTAGGTTGGTTTGCTTCTGGTTCATCCTAAGGTAGCCCCTTGAGATCCTACCCCTAGCAGGAGGTGGTTAACCGATGTTCCCACCCATGGCAGGTTCTCTAGTCCATCTTTTTACATTCAGCTATACAAGGCTTATAGCTTTCTTCCAGATTGGCCAATGCCCAAGAGCAATGCCCCAGGACAAAAGAGTCCTGAATGCTAGACTCTTTTAGGATTTCAGTCTTCTTTGAATGTCAGCCTGGTAATTCCTCATAACCTTGTGGGCAATTTGATTTTTTTTAAAAAAAGACGTTTTAAAATACATTTTGACTTCCAATCAGGACAGAATAGCGTGGTCCTGCTTTTCCTTGTTCCTCCACACTAAGCATAATTATAGAACCTGGAAATGGTGCAAGAGACTCTGAAGGGTGGTAATAAGGCTGCGAGCTGATTAGGGAACCTGGGGCTGGAAAAACACCACAGCGGCAGGGCTTCACGTGCTTCCGACCTAACGGAAGGAGGCCACACAGAGCCGGCATTTCTTAACCCCTGCCTACCAAGATAGCAGCCCAGGGAGGTTTATTCCTCCCCTGGATCAAAGAATCTCTGGTAACATCAGGGTAACCCATGTCATCAGCAAGGGGAATTACCATAACCCTCCAACAAGGAATATTGATTGGGAGTCCCATTAAAGAGCAGCGAAGAGGAGCATTATCCTTCCCACCACTGAAACACTCTTCCACTGAGAGACATAGAGGTGGACAAACAAAATCTGCAAAAGAGACCAAGCTACAGCAGACAGTCTGGGGAACCTCTTTGTTCCCATGGCCTGGGACTCTCCTGCTCTACCCAGAGACTTTGCAATGGGCAAGGCGCACCAATAAAGGAATCCCACTACACCATTCCCCTACCAAGAGATACCTGGCAGCTGGCCCGGGGAAAACCCTTCTGCTTTCCTCAGGCAGGACCAGCAGAGACAAGTGGGAATTCCAGGAGCACCACAATCCAAGCAGACTGTAATCCAATAGCACCCCAAAGGCTGTGAAAATTAAGCTGCCATTGGAATCACAGCCCACAAAAGTAGGACAAGATCTACATGCTAAACCTAAACAGTATGACTTTCTGCTAAAATAAAAAATGTAAAGGGAACTCATCATCTTATTACATAATATATAAGATATCCAGGATACAACTGAAAATTACCTGCTATACCTAAAACCAAGAAAATCACAACTACAATGAGAAAAAAACAATTGACACCAGCACCAAAATGATTCATATGTTGGGATCATACAAGAAGAATTGAAAAAACAGTTGTCATAAAAATACTTCAGTGATCAGCACAAACTCTCTCTAAAATGAAAGGTAAAAAATCTCAGCAAAGAAATAAGTTATTTTTTAAATGGGAATTATAAAACTGAAAATATAGTGACATTTAAAAAAAACAGGCTCAATAGTACAATGGAATTGGTGGATAGAATCAGTAAACTTAAGTACAGAATACTAGAATTCACAAAACTTTAACAAGTCTCAGTGATCTGTGGGACAATAAGAAAAAAATCCAACTTCCATATCAGCAGGGTTGTAAAAGGGGAGGTTGAAAGACTGCTTGACAAAATAATGGCTAAAACCTTCTCCAACTTGACTAGACACAAATCTACAGATCCAAGAAACTGAGTGAACTCCCAAACAGAATAAACCCAGATAAATTCACACTTAGGTACATTGTAAGTAAACTTGTTAAAAAGGGCCCTCCACCCAACAACTTAAAAGAAAAATCTTGAAAGTAGCCAAAGAGAAGCAATGCATTACCTATAGAACACCAAGTCTGATGACAGCAGATTCTTACCTGAAATTATGGAGGCCAGAGGCAATGGCACAGTATTTCTCAAGTGCTTAAAAAAGAAGTGACTTTCATGAATTCTGTATACCATGAAACTATCCTAAAGAATGAAGGGGAAATAAAATCATTCTCTGAAGTAGAGAAATTAAAAGAAGTTGCTGCTAGCAGAAGACCTACTTTTAAAGATAGGTAAAGAATGTTCTTCAGACATAAAGGAAATGGTAATAAAAAAGGAATTGTAGAGTGTCAGAAAAGAAGATGGAAAAATGGGAAGAGCAGACACATGGGTACATACAATAGACCATCCTTTTTCTCTGAGTGTTATAAACCATATTTGATGTTCAACGCAATTATAATGCCACCTGATATTCATGCCAATATTTAGAAGTATGGAAGTTAATGGGACCTAAATGGAAATGAGGTTTCCACATTTCATTCAAAGTGGTAAAATGCTGATACCAGTAGACAATTATAAATCACAAATGCATATTGTAACACTCAGACCAACCACTAGAAAAACTATACAAAGAGATGCATGCAAAAATACTACAAATAAATCAATAAGGAATTAAAAAATTTAACATAACCCACAGGAAGGCAAAAGAAGAGAAGCAGAAATGAGAACCAGG
Organism: Piliocolobus tephrosceles; assembly: GCF_002776525.5. NCBI lineage: Eukaryota > Metazoa > Chordata > Mammalia > Primates > Cercopithecidae > Piliocolobus > Piliocolobus tephrosceles. The sequence goes on from NC_045438.1 coordinate 122,713,256, forward strand.
GGAAATCCTAGAAAACAGATAATAAAATGGCAGAATTAACATATTAATAATTGCCTTAAATGTAAGTTATCTAAATACACTAATCTCAAAAGACAGAAATTGACAGAATGGACCAAAAAAACTGACTCTACTATATGTGGTTTACAATAAACTAATTTCAAAACCAAGACAGAGTAGGTCAAAAGTAAAAGGATGGGAAAAGTTGTGCTATGCAAACATTAATTTTTCTTTTTTTCTCCTATACAACACCAATGTAAACAAATATTAATTTTTGAAAAGCAAGAATGACTATGTTAATATCTGACAAAATAAACTTTAGAGCAGAGAGAATTACTATGAAGAGGATTTTACATATTGATAAAAGGAATAATGATAAATTTATATAATGTAATATATAATATTTCATCAGCAATACATAACAATCCTAAATGTTATAAATCCTAAACAGCAGAATCTTAAAATATATGAAGAAAAAAACTGATAGGACTGAAAGGAAAAACAGATAAATCCCAATTTAATTGGGATTCAATACCCTCCTCTCGATAACTTTTAGAATATCTAGACAGAGAATCAGAAAGAATACAGAAGATCTCTACAACACAATCAACAACAGGATCTAGTAACATACAGAGAGTACTCTATCAAACAACAGCGTAACTGACAAGAATACACACCAGGGTAAACATTTTTCTCAAGCACTTATAAAATATTCACCACTATAGGTCCATTCACCATATCCTGGGTCATAAAACAAACCTCCACAAATTTAAAAGAATTGAAATCATACCAATTGTGTTTTCTGACCACATGGGAGTCAAACTTGAAATCAACAACTGAAAGACAACAGGAAAATCTCTAAACCCATGGAAACTAAACAACACATTTAAAAATAGTCCTTGGGTCAAAAGGAAAGTCTCAAAGGAAAAATTTAAAACTACGTAGAATTTAATGAAAATGAAAACACAATATATAATATCGAAATATAAGGGATGAATCTAAAGCAGTACTGAGAGGGAAGTTTATAGCACTAACGGCTTACATAAAATGAGGAAAGGTCTTAAATCAACAACCTTAGTTCATACCTCAAGGGACTAGAAAAGAAGAGCAAGTTAAAGGAAGCAAAAGGAAGAAAATAGTAAAGATAACTATAGAAACCAATGAAATTGAAATTAGAAAAACGGTAGAGAAAATTAATAAAAATCTACTTTAAAAAAATTAATAATATTGATAAACCTATAGCAAGACTGGCAAAAATAAAAACAGCCAAAATCACAATATCAGAAATGAAATAGAGGCTATCCATGCTGATATTAAAAAGATAATAGAGAACTATTAGGAACAAGTTTACCTCATAAATCAACAACTTAAATTTGAAAACCACAAGCTGCTAAACCTCAACCAAGATGAAACAATCTGAATAGCCTTATACACAATAAATAAATTGAATTCATTATTTAAAAAGCTCCAACAAGCTAAAGAAAAACATTCAATCATATCAATCTATGGAGAAAAAGCACTTGAAAAGATCCAATTCTAAGGTGTTAGCAAGTTAGGAAAGGAAACTATCTCAACTTGATAAATAACATCTTTTTTTAAAAACTGAAACTAACATCTTAGTTAATGGTGAAAGACTGAATGCTTTCTCTTTAAGATTAGGAATGGGTGAAGGATGTCTGCTATCATCACGCTTATTTAACATAGTACTGGAAGTTCTAGCTACTGAAGTTCCTTCTAGCAGGAAAAAAAAAAAAAAAAAAAAAAAGGCATGCATTGTGATAAAAAAGAAATAAAACTATCCCTATTTCCAGGTGGCATGCCTTTGCAGAAAATTCCAAAAAAATCTAAAAAACAAAACAGAAACTCTTAGAACTAACAGCAAGGTCTGAAGACACAAGATAAACACATAAAGATCAGTCAATTTTTATATATGAACAATGAATATATGGAAACTGAAATTAAAAATGTAATACCATTACATTCACTCCGAAGAAAATAAAATACTTAGATATAAACTTAACAAAATGGGTTCAGGATCCTGAAAATTACCAAATACTGACAAAATAAATCAAAGAAGCCTTCAAATCAAATCAATTTTCAATAAATAAAGAGACATACCTTGTGCAAAAGTTGGAAGACCACATAGTAAAAGGGCCAACTCCCCAAATGTACCAACTTGGATGGATCTCCAGGGAATTATGCTGTGTGGAAAAACCAATGCTAAAGAGTTACATACTGTAAAATTCCATTTACATAATATTTTTTAAATGACAAAATTTGAAATGGAAGGTGATTATAAAATGGCAACACAAGAGATTCTTATGGTATTGGAACTATTTATTATATTAGCTGTGGTTGCCATAACAAAATACCAAATATGGGGTGGCTTCAACAACAGACATTTATTTCTCACAGTTACAGGAGGCTGGATAGTCCAAGATTAAGGTTCCAGCAGATTTGTTTCCTGGTGAGGGCCCTCTTCCTGGCTAGCAGACAGCTGCCTTCTCTTTGTACCTTTACATGGCCCCATGGGCATTAACTCCCTATATTTCTTGAAAAGTGCATGCACAAGTGCCAAGTGTGATCTTAGAAGCACTCAGCGCTTTAGTGTTCAGGCCAGTCATGTCTGAACTGAAGAAAGAGGCTAAGCATTACCAGGTTGCATCTGTCGGAAGCTAGTCAAAGCCAAAACACAACTGGAGCAAGAGTATATTGACTGCATTTGAGGGTATACAAGAGAAGTCTAATACACCCACACAGGTATGGATTCTTGATTTTAACAAAGGTAATTAATTCTGTTTATCTATTTTTAAATCCTTGTGTCAATACCATACTCTCTTATTATATTTTTAGAATTATTCTTGACACCGGACAGAGTATGTCCTACCATTTTATTTTTTTCAAAATTGTCTTGGCTCTTCACACTTCTGCATAAATTTTAGAGCCGGCTTCCGCAGTTCCGTAAAAAAAAAAAAAAATAAAAAAAAAAAAAAAATAAAACCCTGCTGAAATTGCTTGGATGCAATGATCAATTTGGGAAGAATTGCCATCTTTACAATGTTTAACCTTCCAACCTATAAACATTATATAGCCCTCTGTTTATTTTGGTCTCCCTTAACTCCTTTATAATTTTCTATGCAAAGATTCTGCATGTATTTCGTTAGACTTATTCCCAAATATTCCATGCTTATTGATAGCAATGTAAATGATATGAGTCTAAAATTTTCCTTTTCTAATTGTTTTCTGCTGAGATATAGAAATACACTTGATTTTTGTATATTGACCTGATATCTAGCCATTTTTTAAACTCAGAGTTTATCTGTAGATTGTTGGATTTCTTGTGTATACTATCATGCATTTGTGAATATGAGTTTCATTTTCCAATACTTCTTTTGTATCCTTATTGCACTTGCTAGGACCTGTAGTACAATGTTAAATATAAGTGGTGAGAGTGGACATCCTTGCCCTGGTCCTGATCTCATCATCAGCTGGAGGAAGTTTCCTTCTATTCCAAATTTAATCAGTTTGTTCAACTAATAAATAAGGGTTGAATTTTGTCAAGCGCTTTTCCACGTTCATTGACTTGATAATGTGTTCTTTTTTCTATTAATATACAGCATAACATTGATTGATTTTCAGTGATCACAACAATTCTGTGCCCTGTAGTGAACTCCACTTATTCATGTGCATTATCCTTTTGAATTACCACTGAATTCAATTAGATAATATTTAGTTAAGGATTTTTGTTCATAAGAATACTGGTCTTTTAATATATTTTTTCACGTTTTCGTACCAGTGTTACACTGGCCTTATAACAAGAATGTGTTGGCTGGGCACGGTGGCTCCCACCCCTAATCCCAGCACTTTGGCAGGTCGAGGTGGGCGGATCACGAGGTCAAGAGATGGAGACCATCCTGGCCAACATGGTGAAACACCGTCTCTACTAAAAATACAAAAATTAGCTGGGCAATGTGGTATGTGCCTGTAGTCCCAGCTACTCGGGAGGCTGAGGCAGGAGAACTGCTTGAACCCGGGAGGCGGAGGTTGCAGTGAGCCGAGATCCGCCACTGCACTCCAGCCTGGTGACAGAGCGAGACTCCATTTCATTCATAAATAAATAAATAAAACGTGTTCCTTCTTCTTGTATTTTCCATAAGAATTTATGTAAGACTTGTATCATTTATTTCAGCAAATGTGTGGTGAACTAATCAGTGAAACCACCTGGACTTGAAGTTTTCTTCATAGGAATGTTTTTGATAAATTAATGTCTGTGATAGATATAAAGCTATTCAAAATTTTTATTTAGTTTTGTATTTGTTTGGTAAGTTGCATTTTTCAGTGAATTTATCCATTTTTATTTAAATTGTCAAATCCATTGGCATAATATTCTGTATTTTTTTTTTTTGACATATGTAGGATCTGCAGTGATGGCCCTTCTGTTATCAATGATATTGCTAGTTTCTGCTATCTCCCTTTTTCCTTAGGCAGTCTTATCAATATTACTAGTATGGTTTTAAAAAATAAATTTTCAGTTTATTATTTTTCTCTTTACTATTTCATTACTTTGGATCTTATTTTTATTATATCCTTCTTCCCACTCACTTTGGATTATTTCCTCCTTTTACTGTTCCTAAAGCGAAGGCTGTAATCATTGATTCCGAATCTTTCAGCCTCTCTTAAGATAGGCATTCAAAGCTGCAAATTTCCCTCTAACTAATGCTTCAGTTGCATACTGTAGATGTTGGTGCTACATATTCATGATCACTCATTTCCAAATATTTTATTTGCCTTATTTTTATTTTTCTCATAAGTTATTTAAAAGTGTATTGTTTAATTTCCAAATATTTAAGGACTTTCTAAATTGTATTGTTATTGACTCTCACTCCATTGTGGTCAGAAAATATACTTTGTAAAATTGCAATTCTTTGTGATTATTTACTGAGACTTGTTTTCTGGTCCTGCGTATGGCCTAACTTGGTAATTCTTCAATGTGTACTTACAAAAAGAATATCTTTTGCAGTTTGGAGCTGTAATCTCTAAATCTCATTTAAGTCAAGGTGGTTGATAAAATCACTCAAGTCTTCTATATCTTTATCGTCTTTTTTTCTTGGTATGGTTGTTGTATCAATGACTTAGGAGTGCTAAATTCTTCAATTATGTTTATGAATTATTTCTTTACTTCCATCAGTTTTTGATTAATGTGTTTTTAAGCTGTTTTTAGGTATGAACACTTAGAATTGTCATACTTTCCTTTCATATTGGTCCTTGTACATTAGTGAAATCTCCCTATCTCTGAAAATTACTGTCTTGAAGACTCCTTTGATATTAATATATATATGTACTATAGCTTTTTTATGGTTTCTATATGGTTTTGCTGTGTCTGCACCCAAATCTCATCTTGAATTGTAGTTCCCACAATTCCCACGTGTTGTGGAAAGGACCTGATGGGAGGTAATTGAATCGAGGGGGCAATTACCTCCATACTGTTCTCATGATAGTGAGTTCTTATGAGATTTGATGGTTTTATAAGGGGCTTCCATCCCTTTCCTCTGCACTTCTCTCCTTGCTGCCACCATGTGAAGAGGACATATTTTCTTCCCCTTCTGCCATGATTGTAAGTTTCCTGAGGCCTCCTCAGTCTTGTGGAACTGTTAGTCAATTGGACCTCTTTCCCTTATAAATTACCCAGTCTCGGGTATGTCTTTATTAGCAGAGTGAGGATGGACTAATAGTTTCCATGGCACATTATTTTCTATCCTTTTTTAAAATTCAATTTGTGTCTTTGTACTTAAAGTGATTCTCTTGTAGACTACATGTAGTTGGATATTGCTTTTTCATCTAATTTGATAATCTCTGCCTTTTCACTGGAATGTTCAGTCTATTTACATCTAACTACTGATGTGGTTGAATTCTCATTTTTGAAAAATGTTTCTCTCATTCAAGATTGGTCCATAGTTTTTTTTGTGTGTGTGCTATTTTGTTAAGTTTGATATCAGTTTTATTCACCTCAAAAATAATATATTTCATTTTCTAAAATATTAGTTTTTTGAGGCAAATATAAACTGATATCCAAGCCTGATAGAGTCACTAAAAAAAGGATTATTGTCTTTGAGGTCTGATACTTTTTGTACACTATAACTGTCTCAACCTTTTCAAACTAAATACAGAAACTAGTATGTTTTTGTTTTCTTTTCCTCTACTGGAGTCAGTTTTATCCAACAATATTTTTTCCTAGGAAATTATTCATTTATATTTTCAAATTTATTTGTGCCAAATAGTGCAGATGCATGACTTTAATAGACACATTCACATCTGTGCTTTCTGTCCTTCAACCACCCTCTCCTAGTCTCTTTTGATTAGGTTAGCTTCTCAGCCCTTCAGCAGCCTCTTCCACAATTCACAGATGCCATTAGGGACTCATGTTTATGGGGATATGTTTCCTTCTAAATCCTAACCTCTTCATTCTTCACTTTCTTGGAAATTCCTCAGTGCATAAACACAATCTTTTATTTGTCCAGATTTTCTAGTCCTCAGTAAGAGCATTGGTTTGAATTACATAGTCTAGCAGTACTCGATACAGAACCCAACATGTCTTTTTAAGATTATAAAAAAAGGGGGAGGGAGAATCTTCACAGAAATTTTGAGTGTAAAAAACATACTCACTCTCCTCAGTGGATATTTCAAACATTTTGTAAATCCATAGTACTCTGTCTAACCTATAGAAGCCCCTTTATGAAATGGTTATTTGTATAGTGAAATTTTCTAGATTTGTTTTGGGGTTTTTATTGCTCCTTTCCACCACCCCACCTATGAAAGTGAGATTGAGCATGGTTGATATGAATGTAATGCTGATTAAATTAACAGCAAATTGTATCTTTAACACAAGAGGAAAGTCTAGACTGGGGAGACACGTCTGTAAATCATCATCATGGAGCTGTCAGTAGAAGAGCTCACTAGGTTGTGTACTGACAGTGGAAATGATATTTCAGAGGCCAAAGGAATAAAAAAAGACTTCTGGACACACCGAAAGCCTGCACAGCAGTTTGGCTTACTCTTCGGATATAGACTCTGCTTTTACCTCCCAGATAATTTTGACCATGGGACAGGAGTCAGAGGATCTAGTCATTTCAACATATACACATACTTATACATTAGAATACAGAACTATATATACACACATGTGCCTCTATATATATATACACACACGCATATATATACACTTACACATATACTTACATACACACATACACATATATGTTGTGATCAGCATGTCTATTACAGGACTCCAAAGCCCAATTGGATCATTTAGATTCTCACATATTCTTTCAAGCAATGGTTGTGAATGTGTGTGGGAGTACACTACTGGAGTGGATGGCGTGAGAAGGATGTAATAACCAAACATAGGCACTAAGGAGGCTGGGAGTTGGGGAAAGAGGCAAAGTTAGCATCTAAACCTCAGGAAGCACAGGGTCTGGAAAATGATTCTGGATACAAGGCTCTCAGCAGCAAGTTAACCCATGAGTACACATAGGTAATTGGTTGGTATAAATAACATTTTACCACTTTTGAAATAATTCTCTTTCAGAGTAAAAAAAGTGCCATTTATTTTTTTTTCCTACAATTCTTAGCAGTGTTCTCTTAATACAAAAATATGAAGTGAATTAATCACTGCTTTAATAGAGGGAAGCTTCTTGAATCCATATGCAATTGGACAAGTCATTAAATACCTATGGCTATGTACAAAACAAAGTTTAAATATTAGACTGTTTCCCCCACCATCCCCACTATTTTATAATCAGTTTTTTTCAAACCTCTTCTCTTCTACCATAAGCCAATAAATTACAGCTCTGGAGGCTCTGTAAAACTTATCTGGGCTTTCTTTCCAATGATATCCTTATGCTGGATTGTATATTTATATACTGTTTTAAAATTTTTGTTAAAGGGTTTAAAAAATCCTAATAAGTACCTAATAGGGCTTCTATAATATTACTAAGTCATGTCAACATCTAGCACAGTAAGTATATTTTGCAAGAAGGTAACAAATGTAAAAATCACCAGTGACACTGAACTTTATATTTAATAATTACAGTCAGAATGTTTTGGTAGATTTTATTCACACAAATTTTTAAAATCATGAACAAAGCCATTAATTCTGAATTCAAATGAGAAGTCAAAAATATTTTAATTTAAATTAAGGCACTACATAACACATTTCTTTAAAGCACACTCATGTTATTTTATTTACACACTATTTTAAGAATTGACAATAAATACACATTTTCCATCTCCTCCTTGTCCTTCATTTATAACTTTACGTGTTAACAAGGAAGTAAAACCCTCCAAATAAAAGGAATTAAATGCAATCATCCATAAAGCTTATCAGATATGGGCACAAGAAGGAGACACCCAAGAACAATGTAAAAACATTTTAATCCTTT
>NC_045438.1:122726690-122798561 GCF_002776525.5 Piliocolobus tephrosceles
ATGTTCCAAGAATTCTATAAATTCTTAAGCCAAACCTAATGGAATAATAATACAAAACCTATAGACAAACATTGAAAGTTTTTTTCTATTGCTATTTACCAGAAGAACTGCATATAAATAACAGCAGCAGAACTGTCCCTATGTTATACATGAATGTACTTATTCTGAATTCACTGACTGAATTAAAAACACTTAATCAAAACCTTTCCTATTACCTTGGGGTATTGTTTTCATAAACAATTAAATGTTTCCTGGAGCCAAATACTTTCTACTACCCAGAAAATAGAGCAGTATATTAGTTATTTAACAAAATACACACCAAAACCTTAATGTAAAAGGCTAGTTTTACTATAAGATTTTCTCAGTGTACTAAAGGAGTCAATGGCTTTAACAGTGATAATTTTTTTAAAGATACAAATGAATCAACACATAGTTCAATATATATGTTTTATTAAATAAATACTATTCTTCTTGTCCCATCAACATATACTTTTTAAATTTTTGCTTAATTTACAAGTCAAGTTAATATTTTGAGAATGCAAGGAAAGACAAATACGTAAATGTCTTGTTGAAAGGGTTAAGATACTGACAGGACATCCCTTCCTATTCCATCCTATATAAAATCCACTCATGAGTTGGATGCCAAGTATAGATTTCTGAAACTCATAACCACCAATCACGCTAATGCAATCATTAAAACTCACACCATTGCAAGGACCAAGTATAAAATATTCTGCTACTATTTTAGATACTTCAAAAACATCTACTTCTTTAAATGAAAAGCTTTAAATGTGTCAATGCTATTCGCTTTTTAATGGAAATTAAAGTAGAACTTTTCTATTATTCTGTTTAGATCAACTGTTAATATTAACCTTTAGGATTACTGTTTTATGTGAAAAAAATTGGAAATTTTTTTAAAGCAAAATTAGTACTATTGGTTTTTATTTCATTTATTTTACTGTTCTTAATACAGTCAATTTATGACCAACAGCATGGATTATTTATACAGGGTTTGAAAATGCCTCTCAACAACCCCAAATACAACAGGCAGCAAATACCAGACTCAAGAAATTAGCAGTGACTCAATAGGATGCATTGTATGTTTGATGACTGGCACCACTGTTCTTCTTTACCATCATAGATAATCAACATTTAACTGGGCTGCATATATATTACACTTTTATATTTGTAAAACAGTTACCAAGTTTATTTTATATTGTCAAAACTTTACAGATCATACTATTAACTGCTTATCTCATGTACTGATGAATGGTTCTTGAGCCCAATTCTTCCCCTATTAAATATAATCTAGTCTGTACAACCTAGTTTCTTCATATTAATTTTGATTACTAGAAGGTACCAGCTAGCAAAAGCAGGATGACAGTTCTTCACAATAAACCCTTGGCTCTGAACAAACGTTAAACAGAGGGATTATTTCTGTGATGCAAATACTGGAGAAAAAAGTGGAGGTAGCACTAAGGCTTTTCTGCCACTTAACATATGAATGGTGTGAAAGACCAAAAGATACTAAATTCTGTTTAAAATTTCTTAACTATTCTATAGCCTAAAACGTAAGATAAATATAAAAATCTCCATTCCTCATTCTGTCCCAGTCAACTTGAGATTTGTATTTGGGTCATAAATTTTTCTGCAGCATTTGGATACCTCAGGTTACAACAAACATGAGAGAGTTAAAACATAAAAGTTAATGAAATTAAGTTATGATTTTTAACTTGTGAGTTAGGAGAAAGTAAACAAATATGAAGTGCAAAAATAACCTTTCCTGAGTTCTGTGTGTTTCAGGAATGTGGAAGCCTGGCCACAGTCCATGTCTGACCTCCTTCTATAGTAAGTCACATAATGTCCACACAACTACACACAAACACACTTGCACAGGCACACGCAAACAACCAAGTAATTTACATAAAGGCATAAAGCATAGATAGAGAGAAAAGCACTTGTCTCTCTTTTCTTCTGAATTTCTTATTAACAAAAATCTTCAAGATATAACCTTTAAGACTAACAGCTTAAGACGTAATGGTGACAACTCAGGCTTTTATCAAATGGTCTCAACTGTTTTTTTTAAATAGGTTTCCTTAAAATATTTCTTCATTTGCTATATCTTTTTTGTCTGCTCCAACTTTATTAACCAACACAGAGCATTTCCTACCTCAAGAGGGTACTTGAAATACAAATTAATTAAAGGTAAATATAAAAATATAGGAAACTTTTCCTCCCTAATATACAAAATTCACAAATTGCATAAAGATTTATATTGTTTTCTTTACAAATATATAAATTTATTAGAAAAACATGCCTACTAAATTTTGGTATATTTTCATTTAAAGATGTATCACATCTTCATTGCAAAATAAAAGCAGAAGAAGTATTTTTCTCAAGCCATTTTTAGTATTTCTAGTTAGGGTTGATGTTACCTAATGATTTCCTACTAGAAGATGTGACCTAATGATTTACTAACAATGTTACTATGGTCAGGGTTATCTTATTAGCAAATGCACCAAAACAAAACACAAGGAAAACAATAGAATGATTTTAACATGCTTAGTCTAAGTTCTTTGTCTTTCAAAGTATTCTTTTTCATAGTTACAACACTATTCTTTGGATGTATTCTTAGTTTTGTGATTAATCAAAGACACTTTGTATAAGCCCTAACACTTGTCACCCAATTAAAGGATCATCATCATCTTCTTGCAGCTGAAGTCGAGAAAATGGACGAGGTACAGAAAGTCTATTCTGCATGATTATTATGAGGCATGTTAGTGTGGTTAACACCAAGAGTGAACCGATAACAATCGCGATGGCTTCTGGGAGATTAATGCACCACTGGTCAACTAACAAGCACTTAGTATGACCAAAAGTCCCATTATTGGGATGCGGTTTTAATCCCAGGATGTGGCACATCATTGGATAAATATCCACAATGTTAATTGTGCTATGCTTGTAGCCTTTGTGAAATGCAGGTCCATGGGCAGCTAGAAATGGATGCATACTAGGCAAAGAATTATCATAACCATGGTCACCTACTGAAAAAGAACAAAACAACATCAGTAAATAAGATCAGACTTTTTAGGAAAAGATAACTTGTTTCTAGTATATACACATTCAATTCTTTCAGAAAGGGACCAGAAATAAAAATTTCTACTTCTTCAGCTCAGCTATGTTCCCTATTTCCCTCTCTCTTTCTCAAATACACACACACAAACACACACACATGCCCCTTTTCCCAATTGGTCATACCTTCAGACTTTACCACCACTTCTCAACCTGATGTACTTATCTTTCAGCCCTACTACCACTTACTTCACCTGGCAATCTCAGCACTGTTTGCAAAAGCTCGCTGCAAACACTACTAGTTATAAAGACAGTGGTCAGGCTGAGGGTTCTGTGTAACTGGGAAGAGCAGAAGTGAGTAACGCCGGCAAATGGAGAAAAAGAAAATCTGCAGCCTAACCTATCTCAATTGTTACAGGAAGGATCTTGCATTGAATGTGTTGTCTAATCTGGTGACTCCATCCCAGTAAAAGTTAGACTTAAAGAAAAGCATATGATAGTCCCTAATACAACTCCAATAATAAATTCTCAATTTTTAGCTTTAACAAATGTTGCCATTTAATGTACACCAGCTCTATTTAATAAGCTCCCACTTTCATATTACATACAGGTGACTGAGTGATGAGTATACTGATATTTGTTATATTATTATTTGGTGGTATGTTTGAAATATTATAAAAATAAAAAATATGACAAAAAGCAGAATATATAGAAAGATTTCAGTATTAAAACATACACACACACACACACACACACACACACACACACACACATATATATATGAAAAAAGATTGGATGGGGGAAATGCCCACAATTAACATTTGCCTATAAATCTGTACTGAGGGATTATGGATAGTTTTTGTTCTCTTTCCTATGCTTTTCTATACTTGCAGTTTTCAACAACGAATATGCAACATAACATTGATGTAAATAATATACAAACTTCATTGACCCTGAGTCTATCCTATGCTTGCCTGATACTTCTAAATTGCTATATATCAGAGAACTGCAAACCACAGCCCATAGCGAAGGTCAGCCCTCCATCCTTTTTGTAACCAGAGTTTCACTGAAACACACCACTTCAATTTGTTTACAGGTTGTCTATGGCTGCTTTCACACAATAAAGGCAGAGTTGAGTAGCTGAGACAGAGACCAGCTGGCCCACAAAGCCTAAAGTACTTTCTATCTGGCCCTTTACTAAAAAAGTTTGCTGACCCCTACTATAGGCCACAAAATTAGATTTTAAAAAAAGCATTTGAATTGAATATGAAATATGGATAAATACTGTAACTCTCCCCTATACATTTTCTCTCCTATACATTTTTAAGGAGAGATTTTGATGTATCTGTTTTGTTCACTTGGTGGATTTTTTTGTCTGGTTACTTTCTGCTTCTTGCCCAGTGTTCTAAATAGCTGTAGCATTCAGGTAAATGATTTTGTCACTGGGGAAGACTTAGGGTTACTCAGACAAAATTTTTTTAACACACACAAGAACAAGGATTAGCTAATCTCCTCCTTTTACTGTCTCTTTACTTCTCTCTTTTATTTTGTATAAATCAAGAGAATGAAACTTGAAAATTACTGACAGTAATTGCAGTTTTGGAAAGAAAGTAGGACTATGCCTTCACTCTTAAATCTACTTTCTAATTTAAAGGTGAAATTGTGATTACTGTAAATTGCTATGAAATGAAAACCTGGGAATTATCTTGTTGAAAATTGAACTAATTCTTCTGTGTGAACTTCTTTAAATCGAAGTACCCTCTTAACAGAACAGTATCATAAGGCATGATTTGTTCCTATGATACAACAGAAATATCTCAACTAAATACTTACATTTTTGTGATGATTCATTTAGCACAATTGTCCAGCCTTCATTTGCAACCAAAATAATGGGCTGAATCCGATCATTATGTTGGTAATAGAATCTGTTAGGAATGTCTTCTTTGAGATAAACATTCATATAAGAGCTACAGTTTTTCAGTTTGTTGTAAACCTCTGTTCTATCTGAGAAAAAAAGGAAACAAATTATGATTGATAAGGAAAAAGAATAACTGCAAGTAAATTATAGATAACATCATCTATTAAATCACTTCTTAAAAAAACAGAGCAATAATAATGTGACAGTGTTGGGGACTGATACACACAAACACATACCTTTCTCAAACATTAACAAATCTGTTTCACTTTGTGGATTACCGTGGTGGACTTTTATAGAAAGGGGACATTTTTCAGGTGTATCTTCCTAAGTAAACATAAACTAATTACATGTTACTACTAACTACTAATTCTGTGATCAGTAGAAGAAAGGTACCTCACACTATCACCACTAAACATCACACACTAAAATCTAAGATGTTGAAGGATAAAAATTTCCTTTTTCCATTAGTGCAAATAATTAGATATATCAAAAGCAAAGAAATATTCACTTTGAAACTAAACCATAACCCATATAAGTAAACCATAAGCCAACTGCTCTAAACTTGTAAATAAGAGGAATAAAACATATAATCCCACTCTGAGTATATGGTTCTAAACTACAAAAAGCCAGAGCTTCATTCTTTTATACAACCCACCCCCCCTCAATCAATTGCCCCATTTAAATAATAGTATCCCTCAGCTGAATGTTTACTTACTTATTTTGGGAAGTATTGCAGCAACAGGGCTCAAATCTATAAGAGTGTAGTATGAATGATCGATGCAGACATCCAAGTTTATCAGTCTATCCTGAGAACACTGGGTCATCCCATGATCACTTGTAATGATCACATTAAGATTTTCCCACAGCCCTAACATCTTGAGTTTTTGGACTAAGTCACCGATAAGATCATCTATTTTTTTCAACACTCTGCTCATGTTTTCTTTATCTTCAGGTCCATACTTGTGGCCACTTGCATCTGGTTCTTCCCAATAGAGTGTTGCAAAGGTGACTGGTGGGTTCGAATTGTTTAGCCACATAGTAATATTATTTAGTCTTTCCTCAAATGGCACTGAGGAGTTGTAATTCATAAAATAGGAAGAGGTGGTATTGTGAATGGGTACATCAGTACCAGGCCACATAGCAGCAGCACTTGATCTGTTTTCCTGAAGCTGATTGGTCACCCAAATAGGTACGGCCTCATTCCACCAAAAAGGATCCTTGTCATTAGAGTCAGAAAAATGTTTCTTTGTGACTGCATCATACATGGAATTAGCCACAATGCCATGGCTTTCTTCATACAAGCCTGTCACAATACTGTAGTGGTTTGGAAATGTTTTTGTGATAAAAACATTTTTAACATGCTCTACCAAGACACCTTCTTTGATAAAATTCTGGAGATGAGGAAATTCATAGTTCTTCAGATAATCAGCTCTGAATCCATCAAAGGATACTAGTAGTAACTTAGGTGGCAAACTAGAGGAAGAGTCACTTCTACAACCAGTAATAAGTCCAGAAAACAAAAGTATTACTAATAACTTCATAATGAACACGTTGAAAGACAGCAATCAGGGTTCCTAAAATGTAAAAACATAATTCATAAGTAGCAATGCTATTTCATTTGGGTTAAGTTTTAGAATTTTAGCCCACAGGAGGAGAGAACCAATATTTATATGCCAGCTTTACCTATGTTAACTTAAATAATGCCATTTATTTAAAAATAAAGCTAAACTTGGAAAAAATAAAAATTGTCTTGTCCAGTTTCCTGTTTATATATATGCCCTACTCTATCCTTTATATGGACCATTTTTATATTCCACATCAATACTCCTCCTAGGCTGTCATGCGCATTTGCTGCATTAGAAATTCTTCTAAAGGCTTAATAAAAATAGATGCAGACACTAAAATGATTCTTTTATATAACATAAAGTTAATGCCAAGCTTTCAGAGGCTCCAGAGATGATGATTACTTTTCCAGTTTAATAAATTGTACTTTATAGTTTCTTTAACCCACAGAAATAATTGGTGGAAATTCTACCATATTGGCTTATTGCCAGTTCTTGTGGAAAACATTGCTATAAAAAAGGGGGGGATAAGAAATAAATGCTATTGAGAAAAAAGCCCCCCATCAGTCTGTACGTGTCCCAATAGTCACATGAAGTTGATTAACAAACATACAAAGCCTACAGGGACATGGATGCTCCAGTAACTTATGAGGAAATCCAATAGCTATTGAAATGAATTTTATTACCACGTCCCTCTTAAACTTTCTTTTTGCGATCAACAACTATTTTCACTAATAGTTTCCCTAGGCTTAAAGCTATCTCTGATTCTTTGTTCTTTTTTTAAAAGCAATTCACTGATGACAAAAACAGCTTTTCCCTAATAAATCTCCCTGCCTTCAGTCTCTATCTTCTTTGGCCTCTAAGAAAATAGGACATGTGATTTAGGCAGAATGATTCATTTTAGATGGACAGGATGCCTCTTCCATTGTAAGAGGAGAGAAGGAGCAAAGGTAGGGGAGTTGACAGGTTTGAGGGCTTGAGATGAAGAGAGTTGCCAGGGGTAGGGTCAATTATTGAGAGGGAGTAGAGTGGTACAAGGTTCAGAGGTTTGAGGAACAGAAAAAATATCTGAAATAGTTAATGTGGAGGATGGGAGAAAGTGTGAGGAAACAGTAGAACTGGAGTCAATGTTGACAACTGTCATGAATTTTCATAGTGACACGGTTGACTGGTTTTCTCTAGCAACTCAGTAAACCTGGCACAGGCATGAACAAAACAGGCAGCTGATCCTCCCTGGATTTGAGATTCTGCCGGAAACTGAAGGAAGACAAAGGAAGTTGAAGATGCTAACTAAAGAGCAGCTGAAATTTGGGCTGCAGCATCTAAGCTGAAACTGACAGATGTGAGAAGCAGAGAAGTTTTTCAACTAGAGGTTCTGGTGAAGTCAAAGAACTAATTTAGTTAAGAGTAACTTTCAGTGAAAGTTACAAAGATCTGGGATTGCAGTTATAATGCAACAAGTGAATGCATTATTTCAGATTAAGGAGATCCTGAACATGGCAATGGGTATGCATGTTGAGGTCCCAGGTATGAAGAGCAGCAAGTTAACAAATCTGATTATAAAGTTCAGGAGTCATGTATTGTGTATTCTCTCAAGTAGACTGGAAATACTTTCTCTCTTTCTTTCAAACATGCCACCTGGAGGATCTGTGTACTTGTGGTCAAAAACTGACTGACAGAGGCTGTGATCCTCTTAAAAACTGACTTAAAATTAGAAAGACCAAAGGCACAGAATCTGATTTATGAGGATCTTGGGGTCCAGAAAATCTCTACTGTTTCAATCTGAGACAGGTTGCCTTCTGAATATGGTGCATGGAACATTTGTTCCTGGTGCTCCTCAATAACCAAAAACAATGCAGAGTAACAAAACCACCTCTCCAAAGGACAGAGTAACAAACCTGTAGAGGAGGCATATGGGTATTTCCACAGACACAGCTCTAATCATATCTCAGCAATTTCAGCTATCAAGAAACTAGACAATGGTACTTCCCCTTTCATTCAGTATTTTATGCCCCCAACACAATGTTTATGTGTGACTTAACTCCTCCCTCAGAGAGTTTTAACTGGGTTCAATCAGATGACAATGTCATGTGGGTTGCTACAATTTTAGAACTTGTGTCAAGGGCATGCAGGTCTCCATGAAAGCTTGGATTGAGTAGATTCCCTGGTTTCTCTGAGTATAGTTCCCCATATCCAAATATTTCTTTTCAACAACAGAGACTTTTAAATCAGCAAATAGGTGGCACAGTATCTTCTCACAGAGAAAACAAACTCATAAATTTACTTTTTGAAAAACACCATTTACTTCTCTGGCTCTTTCCCTATGTAACTATTTTATATTCCCAACCAGTCCTATCCCATCGCACAGCTGTTCTGCTGCCAAATCCAATCTGATATGTGTCAGATGGAATGCATTCTCTGTACCTCCACATCTTTTCCTCCTTCCTTAGTTCCCAATCCTTTAAAATAGCTTCACCATTCTCTCAGTCACAAAGAGATCCCCTGAGTATATGATCAGTTGCCAGTCTAGTCAATTCTATCTTCACATCATCTAATACAGCACATCAGACGTAAGAATCACTGAAGGAAGCTTGTTAAAAGTGCAGCTGTCAAGTCACTATAACTAGGAGATTCTGATTCAGTCAGCCCACAGTAGAGGCCAGAAACCTGCATTTGAAACAAACATTTTTAACAGCTACCCACTCATCCATCTCTACTACTGCTATATTTCTTTAGACCTCAATATCTCTTGTCCAGAGCACTTTTGTCTCTTAATTCACCTTTCTACCTCAACCACCTTCCACTTTCTCACCTCACATCTACTGCCAACTCAGTTTCCCTGGGCACAGCTCTGTTCATGTTCCCTTAATTAAAAATACATTCAAAAGATCCCCCTGCCTATACAAAAAGCCCAAATGCCTGAGTGTCACATTCAAGTCCCTCCAATATCCAGACCCAACTTGCATGAAATTACTGTGAAATAAATACAGAAATAACTGCCAACTTGAATTTCCATTCACCATATTTCATTGTCACGATCTTTCTGAAATGTATTACAACATGTAAAGTATAATCATCATTCATCTTGGTGGTCTATAATAGCTCTTCAGTATTAGTTTGCATTTCCAGAATATCCTAAAATTAGTTCCTACATATGAAGGCTGGCTCAGCAGACACCTGGGTCATTTTGTAAAAAAATCATTCAACAAATATCTACTATCACTAATTCCATAACACAAAAGTATATGTATGTGCCATGTATTAGGGAACAAAGAACTTATACTTTTCAAATATATAACAATCAAAGCAGGAGCATAAATAACAAAAATAATAAATCAGGCTGTCATCTGGAAAAAGAAAGACAGGCTTTACACTTTAATCAATTTTGTTCTACACCACCAAATAACAGAATAGACTTAAATCAGCAAATAGGTGGCACAGTATCTTCTCACAGGGAAAAATACTTATAAATTTATGAGTACATATTTGTAACAGTGTGTTTGAGATTCATACACCATAATGTATTATTTTTAACACTAAGCTGTTAGAGAAATTACTAAAAATGGAATATTGTAGTATGTCTAAAAATTTTCCAGTAGATTTTACCTCTAAGAGCAGAGGGGTGCCAAGACAATTCAACAAATGGTACAGGGACAACTGGATATCCACATGCAAAAGAACAAATTGGAGCCCTGCCTCATACCATACACAAAAACTCATTCAAAGTAGATCACAGATCTTGGTTAAGAGCTAAAACTGTAAAACTCTTAAAAGAAAATGTAGGAATAAATGTAGGAGTAACTTTTTGTAACCCTGGGTTCTTAGATACCACACCAAGAGCACAAGTGACCAAAAAAGAGAAATGAACTGGACTTCAAATGATACCATCAAGAAAGTGAAAAGGCAACACAGAGAATGGAAGAAAATATTTGCAAATTATATCTCTGAAGAGATTTGTATCTAGACTATACAAAGAATTGCTACAACTCAATAATAAAAAGTCAGATAATATAATTAAAAAATGAGCATGATCTGAAAAAGATATTTCTCATATCTTTTATTGACAAATTAGCACATGAAAAGATGCTCAACAGCATTAGTCATCAGAGAAATGCAATCAAACCCACAATAAGATACCACTTCACACCCAGAAGGATGAGTAAATAAAAGAGATAACAAGTGTCGATACAGAAAATGAAACTGTTATAAACTGCTACAGGAAATGTAAAATGGTACAGCCACTTTGGAAAATATTCTGGCAGTCTTCAAAGGGTTAAATATAGGACTACCATATAACCCAGCAATTCTATTAGGCATGTGCCCAAGAGAAATGAAAACATATGTCCACGCAAAAACTTATACACAAATGTTCACAGCAGCATTATTTGTAAGACTCAAGAAGTAGAAACATCTCAACGTGCACTAACTTATGAATGGATAAATAAAATGTGATATATCCATATAATAAAATATTATTTGACAAAAAAAGGAAGGAAGTGCTGACACATTTTACAACCTGGATAAATATGCTAAATGTAAGAACGCAGTCACAAAAAATCACTTACTGTATGATTCCATTTAGATAAAATGTCTAGAATCAGCAAATCTACAGAGACTAAAAGTAACTATGGTAGCTATCTAGGGCTAGGGGTTGGGGGGGAAATGGGTAGTAAATGCCAGTAGGTATAAAGTTTATTTTGGGGGCTATGAAAATGTTTTCAAATTGATTGTGATGACAGTTGCACAATTCCATAAAGCTATACTCTTTAAATGAGTGAATTGAATGGTGTGTGATTTATATCTCAATAAAACTGTTATTTTTTTAAAAAGAGCAGAGGGAAGTGAAATTGTAATCTTAAATGTCCCGCCACAAAACAGGAAACATGTTTCATCTCATTTTACCTAAAAAAAAAGTGAATTTTATACTCTGTAATACAGACTTGAGTGTTTTAATGTGAAAGCTTTATACCACTTCCCATGTGCAAAACAGACCAAAAACCTGTGTCCATCCTCCCCTACGAAATACTAATCAAAATGCTTCTTCCTCAAATCTTGAGTTAAAAGGATGCTCCAGGAACACATGCTGTTAATCCTGTGGCTCAGTAATCCCTCAGCACACTGCTGGCATCCAAGCGTCGCAGTCCTTGTTCTCAGGATTAGGATTATAGACAAAGTGCAAAGACTATAGACTGAAGTCAGAAGGGTCCCAGAACCTGAGCTCACAACTAGTAGATGGGTGATCTTGGGTAGATCTAACTTTTCCTGGCTTCCGTTTCCTTGTGTGTAAAATGGGGATGTGTAAAGGTTACAGAATAGGCCCTCAAAATTAGTTTCCCTTTATCATTCTAGTTACAAAGCTGTTGGGGGGGGGGGGCGGGGAACCAAGTCTGTACTATGACTGGCAGAATATTATTGTGAAACTATAAAATACACAAGGAAAAATTTAGTCTCATCTCCTCGCATATGATGACCTTTCATATGACTTTGTATATGATGAAGCTAAAGTCCAGTGATTGGCTGGGCTCAGAAAGCAATCAGTTGCTTTACTGTGTTCTTACTAATTTCATGTCCTCAATAGCAAGTTAACAAATCTGGTAATAATCTCCAAACTAGTAACAGAACTCTTCTTTTATTAGCAGTGCTGGATCCATGTCTACCACATTCTGTCTCATTCTAACAGGGAGTGTTAAGCTACAGACAAACCAACAATGAGAAGTTCTCAAGCAGTTTCCAAGGAATGAAAATAAAGTTTGCAGGGAATGAAACTGTTATATTACAAAATATTGAAAGAAATTCTGTAATTTTTCACACCCAAAAGATGTTAAAGAGAAGAAAAAGAGCGGACCTCTCTGGACTGCAACCAAATATCCCCAAAACAACTGGAAGTATGAGTTAGTCTTCAATTCAGGGAACAAACTATCTTCTAACTTCTCTGGGAAGACGTTCTTGCATGGATGGAATGCAGTCAACTCTCACTGGGGCATTCTTAGCCCATGTGAAGCCAAGAGAGGATAAACCGTTACAGGATATGGTGAAAGATATTTGTCACCATTAGCATGCCATCTGCTCTGTAATACAATGAAACTCTCATACACCTTTAAAAACTTTATTCTATGTCTATAAATAAGGCCGTTACTTTTAGATTATTATCAGTTGCTTTCTTATAGTCTAAGGAAAAACATATACTCCCTAAAAATTCCTTGGTCTTAAAGATCGTAGGATTCTAAATTATTCTCCAATTCTGTAAAACACACAGAAATTTCTAGCATACGCAAAATTTTCTAGCATCTTCAAAACACACGTATCTTACTTTCTACATAGTAAAAGACCTCCCTTCATTACGCCTTGTCGTTTCATCAAAATTTATTCCATATTATATCCTGTAACTAATCTAAGTGGAGGTTGGGGGAAGATGTACAAGTGCTGCAGGCCTCTTAATTTCCTTAAAATAGCTTGAAACAATCTCTGGTGGGGGGGGGGCGGGGGCAGAAGAAATAAAATCTTAATACTGAAACCAGCAGCTGATATTTCACAGTAGTTGGCAAATCTTCCCTTCAGACTTGGGTCCACCAGATTGTCTGATTAAGCAAAGCCCTTCTGGAATCAGATCTGGTGTAAAGCTGAATCCGCCTGTCACTAGTTGTACAATCTTGGTTGGACGCGTCCCTTCACTTCTCTGAGCCTGACTTTCGTCATCTGTAAAATGGGAATGCTATGATCTCATAGGGTGGTTGTGACAAGAAAAGGAAGCATTGTTTTTAAGTCCTTACGTGCTTTTAATCCAGCCCTTTAAAAAGGCACTTAAATGTACCTTTTATTGTTTGGTTGGCTTGTTTTCTAGGAAATTAGTTCTTAAATATATCTATAATTAACATAAACTCTAATCTAATATTCCCCAGACAGACGGATGTCGATGCCATGGGTGGTTCTCCTTCAAAACCAAAAGCTTGGCGACCCCTCCCCAGCTCCCCTCATTTTCACCCCAGACCCACCTTAGGTTCCTCCACTACCGTTCAGCTGACTTCCCTCCCTTCACACTTACCACCACAGGTTTCCTTCCCCAGTTCCACAACCACCTGCTAAATTTTCTTTCCTCTTCCCTTACTGGCCTCCGCCTCGGCCCGCCACCTCCCTAGCTCTTTCAGTCTCTTCGTGGACGTCCCCGCCGCGCCCCAGGGGACGTGCGTGTAGTGGGGGAGAATGGGTCAGAGGGTATCGTCTCACCATCTCTATTTTCAAAGCCCCTCGTGCACTGGGGAGGGGGTGACATTGCCCCACAGAACGCCGAGCGCGCGAGGCGCGTACTCACCAGCCGCCGCCGCCGCTTCTTTCCAACGCGCGGAACTCAGCGCTCGCGGCACCTGGCACTCGTGGGAAGTTGCGGGGAAGGGGGACCTGAAGGAAGAGGGGCGAGGCCGAGCTCTTCCTGAGGCGCCTGCGCAATGGCGGGCACCGCGCCGCGGGGCACAGCCCCAACCTCCCTATCTGCGCTGCTCGCGGCGCTCCGAATGTGCGCAGCTGCCAGGCGAGCGTCTACGGCACCAGCTCGGCACTGGCTGGGACAGGGCAGCAGAGTCTGAGACACGTCCTTGGATTGGATGCTAGAGCCAGAGTTAAATGTAACTTTCTTTCCGATTGGTTAGACAGGTTCTTGGGGGGGTCGAATTGGACCGAAGAGTAGAGAGGTTCATTCCGCTCTCCCACCACGCCCTTTTCTTATCATCCTAGATCTGGATGCCTTTCAGGGAACCTGAAAACCAGCGAGTCCGGGAAAGGCCTCTGGCATTTCCCAAGCCGATGGCCTTCTGCCACTTAATGTGCACCTGGCAGCTTAGGTGACCGCCGAGAAAGCAACATTGGCTGCACCAACATCCGGCACAAGTCTAGAGAGGCTTCAGCCAGATCCACTGAGTTGGGATAAATGAAACGTGGATCTACCATAGAAGTCTGTCCGTCTTACTGGATAAGCGAGCACCTTTACAGGGGAAGTTGGGTAATAGTTTAGAAGTAAGGTTAAAAGCAGCACAGTTCCTGCGGCAGGGAACCAGTAATGAGTTACAGCTGAGAAATGGGTGCTTTGACAGACGCGTATGTGGGATTGTGCTCCTGCTTTTAATGGAAAGATTATTCAATAGAATAATGTAACTAAACTTTCCAACATAAAAAGCAATTACCAAACAGAAGTAGAATTATTCGCTAATAGTTAGGTTGTCCAGGCACACTTGGCAATGAGAGAATAGCATCTTTTTTCTATTTTAAATCTGCAGTGCCAAACAGAACTTGGTATGGAAGTACTTACTAAATCGTTATTGAATTTAATGGAACATTTAAATGGACAGCATCAGGTTCACTGTCCCCCGTGTTAAAATGCAGGCTCCAGGAGGTATTTTCTTTCTTGTTCACTACTGTATCTCCAGTTCAAATAAAAAGTACAAATAAATTAAGAATATTAATGACATGTGATATCCTCAAGTGTTAAGCATTTAATAGCTGTAAGTCCAGTACCTGGATTAGTAAACTGCAGTAGTGGACCTTAGATAAAAAATTCTGAAGTTGGTCCCCTTGGTCTGAACTTTACAGTATAGCTGTTACCAGCAATCTGGAAGCAGCCATGGAGATGATCTGGCTATAGATGTATTCCGTTAGATTATTAGTTTGTGCCTAGATAAATTAATTCCAGTTTTAAGCCTCAGGTTGGCCTGTGCATTGGTGAATATGGGCATCTTAGATCCATGGGCTTTCAGAGCTAGAGGGGATGGTAATGGGTATGTAGCTGAATCCCTAGAACCTGAAGACCCTAGAATCTGGTTTGAATACTCACTCTGTCACTCACCAGCAGAGCAATCATGGGCCAGTGTCTCAACCTATTTGAGCTTTCATTTCCTTATCTGTAAAATGGGTCTTGTTACAATACCAACCTCTTACTATCAAATGAATGAGATAAAGCAAGTAAGTATTCAGCACAGTATCTGACACATGTTGCGTTGGGGATTATTATCATTATGACCAAAAAAATACCCCAATTTGAACAATAGTCAGGGTAAGGCCAAGTTTTGGGAGAATTTAGGTAATGTCCAATTACATAAAATTTAAGTTTAGCAGAACTTAAATTTTGTGGCATTTGGGGGTATTGTGCATATCGTGTTTGTTCATTCAGTAGGTGCATATGTGCTTAAAGGGTGAACAAAACTGTATGCCATCTGGGTCAGATGTGTGGTGAAGATAGCAGCTGGATGGGCATCAGGAGAGAAGAATTTTCTTTATCCACTGCTACTGCCTGTGTGGCTGGGTTAAATTAGGGCGTCTCATGCCGCCGGGGCTCTTGCTCTGTAAGATAAAGTGGTCAGGAACAGAGGGACAAAATAACACATAAAGACCTTTGGCCCTAAACTTTTGTTATCCTCTATATATTTACTATTTCAACCACAACCAAAATCCTGTTATAGTCAGGATATTTATCATCTTGTGGAACAAGAAGTCCAGAGGTAAGGCAGACTTCAGGACTGGTTGAGTTAGCAACTCAGCGATATCATAATGTAGTCAGTTCTTTGCAGCTTTACACTTGGCTTTTAACAGAGTTGCCTTCTGGTTCCTTTAGTGGGAAATATAACTACCAGCAGCAACAAGAACCATGTAATTCATTTTGAACTTCCACTGGGTGATAGAAATGACATCTAGATTTCTTCTGTCTCTTAGAAGTCTTCAGCAACCATCTCCTTCAATCACTTTAGACAGAACTGTGTCACATATCCAAATCTAAGCCAGCAAAGAACATGGTTACCTGTAGACCAATGCAGTCCACACCTTAAACTGAGGTCTCGCCCAAACTTTGCTTTTTTCCTCAATGGAAATGAGGTGGAATGTGTGCTGGGAAGTCGGCCACAAAGTTCACTATAGTTTCATTGTAGGAATTTAATGATAATAAAAGAAAACATAATAGTAACATAAATTGCTTATTTACAATGTGATTTTTAGACATAAGCATTGTTTTATTTAGGTAGGCAAAATAATATTCATTTATAATGTTCTTTCAGCTCAGCTTTTGCAAAGGGAATTTTACATAAATTTTGGAAATATAGAGAGCCTTTAAACACATTTTATGTATAATCATTGTTTTATTTAGTTAGGCAAAATAATATTCACTTATAATGTTCTTTCAGCTCAGCTTTTGCAAAGGGAATTTTACATAAAGTTTGGAAATATAGAGAGCCTTTAAACCCATTTTATGTTAGAGATTGAAATGAACTAGAGGCAATAGTCTAAACTTATTATTTACGAATGAATATACCCCACAGAGAAATGACTGAGCAAACATACAGTTAGATAGAAGAAATATATTCTAATGTCTGATAGCAGAGTAGGGAGACTATAGTTAAATGTATTTTATATTTCAAAGTAGCTAGAAGACAGGACTTGAAAGTTCCTATCGGCCAGGCGCAGTGGCTCAAGACTGTAATCCCAGCACTTTGGGAGGCCGAGACGGGTGGATCACGAGGTCAGGAGATCCAGACCATCCTGGCTAACACGGTGAAACCCCGTCTCCACTAAAAAAATGCAAAAAACTAGCCGGATGAGGTGGCGGGCGCCTGTAGTCCCACCTACTCCGGAGGCTGAGGCAGGAGAATGGCGTAAATCCGGGAGGCGGAGCTTGCAGCGAGCTAAGATCTGGCCACTGCACTCCAGCCCAGGCGACAGAGCGAGACTCTTGTCTCAAAAAAAAAAAAAAAAAAAAGAGAAAGTTCCTATCACATAGAAATGTTAAATACTTGAGGTAATGGATACCCTAAATACCCTGACTTGATTGTTTCACATTCAATGCATGTAACAAAATATCACATCTGCCCTATAAATGTGTTTAGAATTATTATTTATCAATAAAAAAAAAATCACAGAAACTAAGTACAACTAGAGTATTTGCCTTTATGGGGCAATGCCAGATTTAGAAGCAGCATGTCAAAGGCAGTTTCTTTTTCTCCCATGAACTACACTTAAGACTGAATTCATTAACACAAAATATTTTTAAAATCTTATCCTGTTTTCAAAATTAAAGACATAGCTCTCTATACAATTATCTCTTTTCTATACTCCTAGTTGTGATGTATAACTCATTGCTGGCAGGAGTATGTCAGAAGTTAGAAGTTACAGGAAAAAGGTTTCAGAGCAAAAGCCACACCCTGCCCAAAGAAAAACAATTCCTGTCCACTGCTCAGTTCTAATTAAACAACGCAACTGAAACTAAATAACTGAATTTCAAGGAGAGTATTTAAGGTTCACTTTTTAATATAAATTAGATGTTAAAGTAATAATACAGATTTTATCTTAAATGTAACAGGGGAAAAGGACCTTATGAATCATTGCATTTTAGTGATTTTGAAAGTTCCTTTGGTGAAAACTTTTTACATACTCCATTTTCAGTCAGATTATTTTGGAATAATCTCAATCAAGTTAAGATTGTAAAATATTTTTAAGTGCTCCTTTAAAAAATGATTCTGTATTAACCACCATGAACTATTGTGTTAGACCCTTCACTCTGAAGGAATTTTTCCAAATATTTAATAAAGCTGTGAAAGAATCAGTATGAATTCTTTTGAGGCTTTCCTATGTGGAGAGCAATGTGCACAATTTTTCAAAAGATACAAAAATAAGTAAGATTCATTCCCTGTCCTCAAGATGCTTCTAATCTAGGAAAGCGAATGGAGAGGACATTACTCTGTTGCTTTTGCCTGCCCAGCATTTATTCCTCCTCCTTCTGGCGATTCCTCCAGGAGACCAACCCACCTTCATTCTTTGACTGTGGGAGTCAGATGGGGCTGATCATAATTCCGCTCATCTGCAGGGCAGACTCCTAAGGTGCCAGCTATCTTGGTTTGTCCCGAATTCAAGAGGTTTTTTTAATCCTAAAATCAGAAAAGCAACAAGCAAATCGGGGTGAGTTGGTAACCCTAACCCTGACTCAAGCTTGGCCTTTTAGAGCCCATTTTAATCCATTAACCACATGAATTAGTTCAGTGATGGGGACATGCCTCAGACCAGGCCATAAAGACTCAATTCTGAAACTTTTGTTGAAACAATTGGGAAAGAGTCAGTGTTTCAGCAACAATTGCTAAATAGGTAGAGTATAAGCTTACCTATTTGGCAATTGTTGATACTCTACCTATTTAGCAATCACTGGAGCTGCTGGTGACCATCATTGTCACTGTAAAGGGAAAGTCTACCTGAGAATGAAGGCAACACAGAAGAAAGCACAGCCAAGAGCTGGAGTCTGACACGTGATAACATTGAGCACGTGGGTGCAAGTTTCCCTGAAGCTCCATCCTTGGACTTCTCACTTTACATGACTCAGTAAATTATCTTTTTGCTTAAACCAGTTTTAATTGGGTTTCTACTACTTGTGTCTAAATAAGGGCTCAGAAGAGGGACAATGTGTTTACACTATACCATCAAGTGAGGTAAATGCTATAAAAGAGTCCCAAAAGGAGAAGAGGTTAAACCATACAGAAGTTAAATTCAGCTGCAAGAAGTCAGGAAATGGATTCAGGATGAGCTGGTGTTTGATTAATTCTTGCAGATTAGCCTGGTGTAAGTAGTTTCCTATGACTGCTCTAACTAGCACAAACTTAGTGACTTGACCAACCCAAATTTCTTACTTGCAGTTCTGGAGGTCAGAAGTTGAGAATGGGTCAGCAGGGCTACATTTCTTCTGGAGATCTTGAAGGGAATTCATTTCCTTGCCTTTTCCAGCCTCTAGAGGTCACCTATATTCCTCGACCTGTGGCCTCATACTATTATCTGCAAAGCATCTTCTAATCTCTCCCTCTCTGATTCTGACTCTCCTGCCTCCTTTTTCCCTGATAAGGACTCACATCGTGATTACACATTGGGCCCACCTAGGTGATGCAAGATAATGTCTCCTCTTCTCAAGACCCTTACTTAATCACGTCTGCTAGATCCCCTTTATCATGTAAGGTAACTTGTACCTTCTGGGGAGTAGGATGTAGACATCTTTGGGTGACTATTAATGTCTGGCTGAGGGAATAACATTGGCAAAGGCATCAAGATAAGAGAAGTATATTAGTTCTTGAAAATAATTTAATTTTCCTGGAAAATATTTGAGGGATCATTGGGATTGAGGCTGGAAAGGTTGGTTGAAATCATATTATGTTGTAGACAGGGAAAGAATCATACTTCATTTAGTACTTAATGAGGTGCAAAGCACTATACCTTTTGTATTATAGAAATAGGGATGAGTGTAACATTATCTCTACCCTCAAAAAGTTTACAATGAAGTAGGGAGAAAGGCGTCTATATGTAAAGTGCCCAGGATAGTCCTAGTTTATGCCTGTTGTGCCCCATAAATATTCATTGTGCCCCTTTTCACCTTCAAAATGTCTTGGTCTGGATGGTGAAATGTGTGATCACCCTACCTAAATGGCATCATCATCAATATTTATTGAATATTACCATGTAGTAGCCCTGTGTTAGACCCTGGGAGAAAGCAAAAGATAAAGGCAAATTTTCTGGGCTCAAGGTGTTTACCATTTAGTTTCAGAGTTCAAAGATGTTTATAACCTGATCAGATAATATAAATTATATTTAGTCAACAAAGTGGCAGGATAAATGCTAAGCAAGAGAAACAGAAAATAGGTGCTACAGACAACAAGAGCTGTAAGAAGATGAGAGACATCCCTGCAGCCTGGGTGAGCCAGGCAGGCTGCAGCCAGTGAGATGCACAGTTGGCACTGGAGCTTCAAATGTAGTCAGGCTTGTGGAAATAAAGATGCACAGGAGGCACCCAGGCAAGGGCGTAGACCTGGGCCATTTGTGATGTGTCAATAGAGATGGAGAAGATTGTCACTGTCTTGTGTTTCAGTATTTCACTGAACCCAAGATATACCCTTTGTTAAGAAATCCTATTATTTTATATACCTTAAAAGATATAAGAAAAATTGTTGCTAATCAGCTTTAAGAAACATTCTGATTTCAGAGATGTTAAAATGTGAAAAAAAAAATCTATTTTCGAATAAGTGAAATAAGATAATATTTCCTCTCAGATTTAAAGATTCTTGCTAAAGTGGCTCACCTCTGGACTTGTTTAATTTCTTTCAATTTTCTAAAATTGTTATTTGGTGTTTCTAATCATTGGTCATCCTATAGCTTTCCCCCAAGGATGTTTATATCTCAAACTATGGTACTACAAAAATGTATGTAGAATTTAATCAACATTCTTCCTGTGTGATTAAAAGAATTCTTTTTACTCACAAACCCTCCCTTGGATCCTACTTGAAATCTCCAGAATTAGTACAGCCCATTTAAGATATTAAAAGAGCTATACATTTTAATTGGGTTGAGTCCAGATAGAGTAATAGATTAGTTAACCAGCACATTTGCATGTATTAGTTTACTGTTTCCTAAACTTGCTGAATTATAGAATCACCTTTGGCTTTTGTTAAAAATGCCCCAAGCCCCTCCTTTGAAGATTTGGATCTAGTAAATCTTATGTGGTGTCTGAGGACTTCTATTTTTCACAAGCACTGGGTGTCTCATGATCAGGCATATTTGGGAAGTATCAGATTAGGTAGTAAGTGGTAACCTGGTATCCTGCTGTGTTACATGGTGGAGCGCGGCCGACAGGACACCATGGGGACACTTGCATGAAGGGGAGAAGCTATTGCGTGAAACATGGGGCTCTGTGCACTAGGTAGAGAAGAGCCTCAGATTGGCCAGGGACAATTTGAGGTCACTAACTGCTTAAGGAAGGAAAGGAAGTCTAGAATAGTAATTGAACTTTGAATGTGTTGAGTGCTTTGCGGCCTACAAAATGCTTTTACATTAGAGTCTTACTTGGTTTTCACAACTGGTCTGTAAATAAGCATGCCCTTTATATCCATGTTATTTCTAAATTACAGAGGTTAAGGTGTTCACCTAAGGTTCAATGGGAAGTGTCAGGGCTGAGCTCTGCAGTGATGCAGGAGCAGTGGATGAAGGGAGCCCATCTCTTCTGATGCCATCAGCTGCTGACTTCACCACACAACTGACCTAGATGGCCATCAATTTTTGTCCACCCTTTAAGCAACCAGGCACCTACTGAATGAACAAAGAGGATATGGACAATATCCCCCAAATGCTAGAAAATTTAAGTTCTGCTAAATTGGATGTTACATACATTCCCCCAGAACTTGGCCTTACCCTATTGTTCAAATTGGGGTACATTTTTCTGGTCATAATGATAATAATCCCCAGCACTTAACATGTGTCAGATACTGTGCTGAGCACTTGCTTTAAAACATCACATTCATTCGACAGTAACCCCAAGAGATAGGTACTTAATGGGGCCCTTTTTGCAGATGAGGAAATGAAAGCCCAAATAGCTTGAGACATTGGTCCATGATTGTTCTGCAGGTAAGTGGCAGAGTGAATATTCAAATTCAGGTCTGGCAGGTTCTAGGAATTGTTCTACATAACCTTTACCATCCCCCCAGCTTTGACAGCCCATATTCACCAATTCACAGGCCAGCCTTGAGTCTTGAAACTGGAATTAATCTATCAAGGCACAAACTAACAAAATCAGAAAAAAACAGAATACATCTAGCCTCAGATTATCTCCACAGCTGCTTCCAGACTCTGTGGTCTTGCTGATGGTTATACCCTAAAGTCTTGTTAATGATTCTACATCTCTTGGCAATGGCTATACCAATGGGGTCAAGGCCCCACTCTCACATGTTCTAACAATATAGGTAATTTATAGAGGAGGATTAAAAAAAAGCATGACTTTTTATAATTATATCCAAAATTTCCAGGTAATTTTACATTTGATTTGAACTTCCTTGAACTTTTTAAGGCCAGCTTCCATCCCTGAAGATACCAGTTCCTTCTTTTATATCATGTGAAAACTGGCTGGGCCCTGCCCTATTACTGACCTGGCATGAATGCCATCTGATTTACTTAATCTAAGGCCCCTGGGTGTAACTGGTTTTGTGAGATACATGTAAATATCTTTCCTCCAGATTACAGAAACCTAGGCATTATAATCTCTTTTGACATTCATTAAAAATAAAGGGTCTACTTGTTTCAGTGACATAATTTTTCAGAGATAAACAGAGGCTGCTTCTGTTGAAATCACCTTTTGTAGAAGGCGTACAAAATTGGTTAACAGTACGGTAATTGTGTTAGTGCTTTCCGAAGGTAAAAACATACAAACAAAATGGAAAGTTTTAATTAGTGTAACTCTATAGTAAAACCCAAAAGCTGAAAACAGGGAAAAAATTATGATGAAATTATAGGACTAGAGGAAGCACAGTTTGGAGCAGCTTATCTGTGTTGCCTGCTCACACCAAGGATGTGTCCTAACAGATTCTGCAGATCCAGAAACAGATTAGGGAGCAAGAAATTTAGTAAATTAAAATATTTGGTAAGACGGGAAAGTCAGAATCTCTGCTCAGCCACAAGGCATGGCCTCGGTGAAAAAGGAGGTAGATTTCTGACCCCTTTTCTAGGAGCTAGTAGGGTTCTGGCTTCTCACTGTTCCTGTTTAGATGATAGTGGTGTCATTACTGACTGCCCATAAATAACCTCTAGGCGCAATTCCTCAAATTACACTTAGCATCATGGTTTCCAACCACCCTCCTAAGCTCTCAACCAGAGGTCCAGAATCTCTCCAGGGTCACCTACTGTGGTCCAGTCTCCAGGGATTCAATGAAGTCGCTAAGCTACTACTCAAATCCCCTGTCTTCTCACTTTCCTCTCCATATAACTCATTGTCAGTGCTCAGATATCCTTGTATCAAAGAGCTGTCTTGCTATCATCCCTGGATTTTTGCCCTGGTCACCCACTGGTTTATAGAATCCCCCAGCCACCCATGACCTCCATATCACTCTCCCATGTCTCCCATACATTCAGCAACCTCCCTCAGCTTCTCCTGTAGCCCTCAGACACATGCAGGACCTCTCAGAGATTTACGCAAGTTGTCCACCTGTGTTAGTTTGCTAGGACTGCCATAACAAAGTACCACAGACTGGGAGGCTTTAAACAACAGCAATTTATTTTCTCATAATTCTGAAGGGTTGAAGAACTGTTGGAATAGGCAGATTGATGCAAGCGGGCAGGAGGACCCCTTCAAAAAAGGGAGGTGTGGAAAATCTCACACACCAGAGATCACCTGAACATGCATGCTAGATAGGATCAGAGAGGAGGGCAAGTACCTACACAGGTCATATCTGGTCATATCTGAAAATATGCCCTTCCAGAATAAACCTTGGAAAAATAACCAGTGTCTCCAGTCACATTCTGTTGCAAAAGTGCCAAGACCAGCTCGGTCAGGGAGACCGTAATCCAGCGGTACTAGAGGAATTAAAGACATACACACAGAAATATAGAGGTGTGAAGTAGGAAATCAGGGGTCTCACAGCCTTCAGAGCTGAGAGCCCCAAACAGAGATTTACCCACGTATTTATTAACAGCAAGTCAGTCACTAGCATTGTTCCTATAGATATTAGATTAACTAAAAGTATCCCTTATGGGAAACGAAGGGATGGGCCAAAATAAAGGGATGGGTTGGGCTAGTTATCTGCAGCAGGAGCATGACCTTAAGGCACAGATAGCTCATGCTATTGTTTGTGATTTAAGAATGTCTTTAAGCGGTTTTCTGCCCTGGGTGGGCCAGGTGTTCCTTGCCCTCATTCCTGTAAACCCACAACCTTCCAGTGTGGGTGTTA
The DNA here is from genome assembly GCF_002776525.5 of Piliocolobus tephrosceles. Taxonomy (NCBI): domain Eukaryota; kingdom Metazoa; phylum Chordata; class Mammalia; order Primates; family Cercopithecidae; genus Piliocolobus; species Piliocolobus tephrosceles. Next base: position 122,750,954 of record NC_045438.1, read on the forward strand.
TGGCCATCACGAACATGTCACAGTGCTGCAGAGATTTTGTTTATGGTCAGTGTTGGGCCAGTTTATGGCCAGATTTTGGGAGGCCTGTTCCCAACACAAAAAAGAGACAGATTCTTATTGAAATTTTGCAAGTAACAATGTTGCCATAAATTAAAAATACTAACAAATAGTTTCCTATTGGGGTGATCAGACCCAACACCAGGTCACGGGGGTGACAAAGTACAGCAGAGTCAAAGGATTGAGAAAAAGACAGTTTGAGAGAGAAAGGTGGGACACCAGGGAGCCATCACAATCCCAGAGGCTGCAAAGGCCCTGAGCTCTGGGAGCCCACCCTCTTTATTGGTAATCCAACGAAGAAACAGGTGGTGAGAATGTGGAGGTCAAAAGGTCAGGCGCATGGTCTATAGCTGTGATGGTTTAGCATTTATATGGAACATGTTCTGCTACTTGAGATAATGGAGAGCAGGTTCTTTTAACTCAAGATACAATTGATCCTGGGAGAGCAAGAAGCAAAGAGCCAGCAAGTCTAGACACATTCTAGAGCCACAAGCCCTGGATTCTATCCAAACCGCAAGGGATTTTATGCCCTGGGCTTAGATTATGGTGCGTGAGGGTAGCATTCCACCCTTTAGCACAGAGTTTGGCGTTCCAAAGGCCACAAGGGGTTTTAGACCCTGGACCCCGGACCTGTTATAAGACTGTTTTACATTATGTCAGACATGGAAGCCCCACCTCAGCTTCTCCCAACCCTCAGCTTTTCCCAACAGTTTCCAAATTCTGGAGAAATCAGATAAAGAGTAAGATAAACCTTTCAACTTCACTCACAAAAGTATACTTTACCCTATTGTAAGCTACAAATAGCTCAAAAGAAAAAGTTTTCTTGACTCTGGAAAACAAAACATAAAAAGAATCAGCAATGTTTCAAACAAAGTCATAAAAAATTATTTCAGTCCTCTATTAATTCATTCCCATGTAACTCATGCTTGCTTTGATTGATGTTGAGTTAGCAATCCTCATGAACACATTGGGTTTTTTTGTTTGTTTGTTTTTGTTTTTGTTTTAGTAGAGATGGGGTTTCACCATTTTGGCCAGGATGGTCTCAATCTCTTGACATCATGATGCAACTGCCTCGGCCTCCCAAAGTGCTGGGATTACAGTCGCGAGCCACTGCACCCAGCTGAAAACATCAACTTTTTAATTAGAGTCCTGGAAGTTTTTAATCTAGTCCAATGTTATGGAGTAGATTAAACTTTGATCTCCAAAGTTACCAGAAACCTGTATTCAAGAGTGTTAAATACAGGTCAGGATACTTTCCAAAAATTTCCTTGAAGAAGAAGGAAATTTGGGAGTATAGCCAATTATAAACCACTCTTTGAGAAAAATCAAAGTAAAATAATAATTGTCTATGGGTGACGAAATACTTAGAAATAGCTATAAAGGCACAATTGATAAGAAAAGTTGATTCTTCCAGTGGCATACAACAATTTAATGTAATAATCATAATCATTACTGATGACATATCCTAAGACATACAAGAATTTAAGGAATCTATACAACCTTAGGACACATTAATAACATATTTATACAATTTAAACACCATTTCTTATTTGACAATGCTTGTCATATCACTTTAACATACTAAATTAGCCTAATAAGTCTCTCTTGGACTTTTGGGATGCCTAATATACAAAAAGTTAATTTTAGGCCAAAGATCAGATTTGGAGTTTGAAATATGATTTTGGAAAGTGCTCAAAATGGGAAGACAGGTCACTGAAAAATAACATTCATTCAATTAGCCAAAGGGATAATTCAAAGCTTTCAAAAGGTAAAACCATATAGGGTGACAGGAGACTGTTTTTCAAACAATTAAAAGACCTGATAGGCAAGGTGTGGTGGCTCACGCCTGTGATCTCAGCACTTTGGGAGGTCGAAGCTGGTGGATCACCTGAGGTCAGGAGTTCAAGACTAGCCTGGCCAACATGGTGAAACCCCATCTCTACTAAAAATACAAAAAAATCAGCTGAGCATGGTGGTCCGCACCTGTAATCCCAGCTACTTGGGAGGCTGAGGCAGTCTCCTGAGAATCACTTGAACCCAGGAGGTGGAGGTTGTGGTGAGCCAAGACTACACCATTGCACTCCAGCCTGGGCAAGAAGAATAAAACTCTGTCTCTCTCTCTCTCTCTCTCTCTCTCTCACACACACACACACACACACACACGCACACACACACACACAAACCTGATAATGAGGCAAACAAAATCTGTCTCTCTTCCTTTTTTTTTTTGCAGTTTACTTAAAATGTAAACAAAAAATATTTTACTATCTCTTATTAATATTACACAAAAATCATGTTCTAAAAAGAAAGTCAAATTTCACTTTTGTATCAGTGTATTATTAATGCTAACAATAATTTTAATAAAACCTTATAAGCAGATTCATGCAATCTCAATAAGCTTTGACCACAAACAATAAGATTTCCATAAACCCTTTTTAAATTCTTATAATTTTCCCCATTTTCTTTCTTTCCAACTTTCCATATCCATTGAGTTTTTTTTTTTTTTTTTTTTTTTTTTTTTTTTTTTTTTTTTTTTTTTAACAGAGTTTTGCTCTCGTTGCCCAGGCTGGAGTGCAATGGCACTATCTCTGTTCACCACAACCCCAGCCTCCTGGGTTCAAGCGATTCTCCTGCCTCAGCCTCCCAAGTGGCTGGGATTATAGGCATGTGCCACCACACTCGGCTAATTTTGTATTTTTAGTAGAGACAGGATTTTGCCATGTTGGCTAGACTGGTCTTGAACTCCCGACCTCAGGTGATCTACCTGCCTCAGGATTACAGGTGTGAGCCACTGCACCACCCCATTCAGTTTTATCTATTATTATTTGTATTCCTTCATTTTAAGACAACTTTTAAACTCCTCTAAACTAACCAAAATTAATTTTCCTTTAACAAAACCCACATTTTCCTGCCTTCTTAAATAACCTTTTTTAAACCAAAAATACTTTCTACTTTTCTTATATACTTTGTATATAGAACTGTTTATTTTATTAATATATCTAACAGTTTTAATTACACATATTAATTACAATGTTACTTTTATTTTGGTAACCCTTACTTTATGAAAATCCTAGTAAATAAGCAATTTTAATTACATACCAGATGCAGATCCCGGGACAAGGGACAGGGATGTGAAGACTATGACTGGAGGATCCAACTCCTCCTAGCAAGGCCAGAAGGCACAACTGAGCCAGGGAGAAAGGGATTAGGCCCTGTTCCCAGGCCTCAACATGGTCACTTGCCTAGATCTCAAAATCTAAAGGCTGAAATCCAAAAACATAAATTGTCATAGAAGCAACAGTTTTATGACTTAAAACATCTATTAGAGACAGTATATACCTGTCTGACCAGTAGAACCAGGCAAAAAAAAAGAGTCTAAATTCTGAAGGCATTTATATTTTATCAATAATTTTAAAAATCTATTTATGAAAGATTTACAAAAATTTATGAATATTTACAAAAATCATGTAATTTTTATAAACTTTTGGGCTAGTTATTTATGAGCACTCATTTATTTATAAATTAAGTTGTGACAATATATAAACATAGATGTGTACCCATGTATACATGAAAATACAAACATTAAAAAAGACTTTATAGCTTTGATTTTAAAATTTTAGCCATGAGACCAATGAAACTCACTAGTTTAAAAGGACAATTGGATTCAAACTGTACCCTTGTATTTACAAAAGGATTTGCATTTGCAAAAGGATAAAGTTTATCTTTCTCACATAGGTAAAGCCCTCACTGAGTTTTAGATTACACATGGTAGCAAATTTACATCTCAAAGCACAGAGAAAGAGGATTTAGCTTTTTCAAGGAGTTTGGGTGTGTTAGAGGAAGATTAAAAATAAATACCAAGGTAACATAAAATCATAGGATTTCATGAAGAAACATGCAGATGGGCCTAGAGGAAATTTAGAAACTTTTCAGAATAACCAGGTAAACACCAGAAAGTCATATTTTGGAGACCAATCTATTTGAATAGATGGCTTTTAAATTTTGTCTTCATTCTTCAACTGGACCACTGACCTCAGGTCAAAGCTCATTAACAAATTGGGCCCCAAAAAACATTGCAGATTTTATGGGGGATGTAATATTTAAATATGTGAAAAGCAGGCACAGCTGGAAAACACAATATCTAGATCTTTAAAAATCAAGGATTCTGGCCTGGTGCGGTGGCTCATGCCTATAATAATCCTAGCACTTTGGGAGACTGAGGCAGGTGAATCACAAGGTCAAGAGATTGAGACCATCCTGGCCAACATAGTGAAACCCTGTCTCTACTAAAAATACAAAAATTAGCTGGGCATGGTGGCATGTGCCTGTAGTTCCAGCTACTCAAGAGGCCGAGGTAGGGGCCTCAATCGTTTGAACCTGGGACGCAGAAGTTGCAGTGAGCCAAGATTGCGCCACTGCACTCCAGCCTGCTGACAGAGCGAGACTCCGTTCCACTTTTCCATTGAATTCCAGGTGCCAAAAAATAGGCACACATCTTGAGATGGGGACTAGGCAAACACTTCTTGTTACAAAGACATTGCCCCTAAGCTGGTGGGCAACCCAGCATCATTCAACCCACTTTGACCAGCTCATGCCCCATGGGAGTCTCATCCCTCTGTGGTGAGCACTCTCATAGACTCCAAGTGTTCAAACTGTACCTTTCTCATCTACACACAAAGAAATACATTGCCCCCTGTAGTGATAACCATGTATTGCAGTCACCGTCAGAACCTCCCAAACTGTAGTGCTCGCCAGTGATCCACCAGCCATTGCACACACAAAGGTCAAGTTCTCTCTTAGAGTACAAAGTAATTCCTAGCACACCCAAGGCCAAAGAGATCAGGTAACAGAATGTAGAAGAGAGCAGAGCTTTAGACCTGAAAGAACCTGCCTGTGACTCTTGAAACTCCACAAGGAAAGCAGAAGACTTCAAAAGGGGGTGAGTGGCAACTTTTTCTGAGTTTCTTAAGGGGCCTGAGTCACTAGCACTCCCCTCTAGATCTTTTCATGTGGTATCAAAGACAGTAAAGAGAAAGACAGCATAGGGAGGAGAAGTAAATAGAATAATTCTTGAGAAAGGAAAAGAAAAAGGAACCAGGCACATATTTAAAAGAGGTTTCAGTTGACTGAAAAAAATTCCTCCAAACAGGCCTTAAAAAGCAGGAAGGCTTTTTTAGAAAAGTATATGTGTATATATAGCTTGAATATTGGCTTTTAATGAAGCTGACTTCTGACCATGGAGATCTTTTCAAAAAATCCTTTTAAATCTCTACCAGATTTTAACCAGGATTAACAACGGATATTTCTGGCTTCAAACTTTTGTTTTTTTAAACCAAAAATATTCTCCCACCTCATAAGATCAGGAACCACCTCAAAGACAGCTCAAAGAAAGGAGTTTTATTAGCCGCAAATGTGTTATGACCCACATCTGTCCAGCCACATTCTCTTAAGGTCTCAGCGTCTCAGGTGACCATTTTCACACAAATGCCCAAAAGCCCCCGTATGCCCCACGGATAGAAGACAGGAAATCAAAAGCTGCCCATGAAAGAGAAAAGGACCAATAAATGCCTACCCCCAAAAGTCAAAAGTCACACAAACTTCAAACCGAAAGAGATTGATTCCCTGACCAGGAATCAAACCAAGGCTGCAGGAGTGAAGGCATGGAATTTTAGCCATCACATTACAAGCTGGACTAGTCTTCATTGGGAATCCTGCAAAGGGTCCAAAGGAGGCAGTTTTAATGTACAAAGGCTTTTAACTTTGTTTCAGGTCAGATTTTTGCTCTTTAATTTAGTCAAGAAAATTTCTAAGGCTAACCATGATACTATTATGTGTCTTTCTTTCAATTTGGTCTTCCTACAGATACAAATAAGTCAATTATTTAGAATAAGGGATCTCCAAATTTCCTTTTTTTTTTTTTTTAAATGTGGGAGTCTTTGCCTCTTTATGGAAAGCTCAGGGTATATTGTAATTTGCCAGGCTTAGAACAAAGAGATGTTTCCTACAGAAGGCATAGAAGAAGAAATCCCCCAAACTCCCATCCCCCAAAATTCGTTACCAGGGATAGTCTCAGATAGCAAAACACTCTTGTTGCCATAGACTAACAAGCAACAAGGTTGAGACAACAGAAGTCCCATGGTGATGGGACTTGTTAAGACAAACTCGCCTGAGAATTTGACACGTTCAGAACAGAAAGTGTGCTGGCCTCAAGTTCCCAGCCATTTTTAGAATGGTCACCTGTCATGACTTGAAAATCATGTCCCCCAGATGGTGGAGACAAAAAGAATGTGCTCTCACTTCATCACAATTCAAGCTCTCCTGGACACAGAACAAGACAAGAGGAAACTTTATCCATTACCCATCTTTCTGACAGAACAACACAGAAAAACAAAGGCATAGGAAAAGATGATTTCTGGAAGAAAAGGGATTCAATATGAATATACATACCAAAAAGTACACAGAGTTGTACTTGACTACACCAAGACTAGTCACACAAATCCTTTTCTCCTGTTAATCAAAACCTTGCAGGTGAAAAAGAAACAGTGATTGTTATCGTTTGCTCCACCAGAGAGAGAGAGACAAAGGCTGGGAGCCTGATGGGCAAGAATCTCTTATCCTTCTGCTAGTTTATCAGGTCCTGGGTTCCCTTAGCTACAGCTTCCAGAAGAGTGGAGCTTTGGAATCCTGCTCACAGCAACAAAACAGTAGGAGCCAAAGGAAAACCTCCCCTTTGCCCTCTGAAGTTTTGCTGAAAAAATCAACTCAGATGAATTGGAGAAAAGGCATACAAATTTGTTAATGTGCACATGAAGGAAAACCACAGAATGACTACTCCACCCTCCAATGGAGTTAAGAAACATATGCAATCCTGAGGTTACAGAAGGAATGGCGACTTGGATCATGGCAAAACAAATTATGGTGGCAAAATGCATTATGGGAGGGCAAGGAGAGGAGGCCTGGCTAGCAAAGTTGGCCTTGTTATATAAATAAAACCTCTTGGGTATCAGCCCTCAGAAAGAATAGATAGTAAGACTCTTGTTAGTCTTTTTTTTTTTTTTTTTTTTTTTGAGACGGAGTCTTGCTCTGTTGCCCGGGCTGGAGTGCAGTGGCCGGATCTCAGCTCACTGCAAGCTCCGCCTCCCGGGTTTACGCCATTCTCCTGCCTCAGCCTCCCGAGTAGCTGGGACTACAGGCGCCCGCCACCTCGCCCGGCTAGTTTTTTGTATTTTTAGTAGAGACGGGGTTTCACCGTATTAGCCAGGATGGTCTCGATCTCCTGACCGCCAGGATGGTCTCTATCTCCTGACCTCGTGATCCGCCCCTCTCGGCCTCCCAAAGTGCTGGGATTACAGGCTTGAGCCACCGCGCCCGGCCCTTAGTCTTTCTTAGACAAGGAAAGGCCTCAGACAAAACCTAGCTGCATCAGTGCAGATTGTCTACAGATGTAAATGTTCCCTACGAAAGACAGCTTTGCAGGGTTACTTCTGTTTGCAGGGTCTCTGAACAGCCACCTCGAAATATGTCAAAGAAGTATACTTTGGGGTGAAATATTTTTATTTGCTTCAATCGCTATTTATCTTATTTTTCAAAGGCCTACAGGGAAGGTTATATATAATTTTAAGAAGCCCATTCGTTTGCTTGAAGATCGTAATTATGAGTTTGCTGCAACTAGTCAGGGGACTATAGGCAAATTAGTTAATCTCTTCAAGTCTGTATTATTTTCCTTGTAAAATGGAAACACTGCTGTTTGCTATCCTAAAAAAAAAAAAAAAAAAACGGAGTGAAACTCATGTGTGATATGATCAAATGAGATAATTCTTTGAGAAAGAATTAATCAAAGAGAAAATGTTTAAACTCATCTGGATATCTCATGCTATATTTGAATATGTGTTTCTCCACAAGGGAGAGATGGAGAGCAATCTTACCGATTCTTCACAAGGCGTTCTTTATTACAGTTTGTCCCAGTCTTGTGTTTCTTTCTTCTCTGATTTTTACTTTTAGTTTATGTCACCTAATCCTTTCTGGAATGAGGGAATGTTACATATAGACACATTTTAAAACAGCACTCACACTTTGTATACTTGAATCATGCTTTAAAAAAATAATTTAGAAATTCAACTACCGTATGAGCTCTGTGATGTGTATTTTATTAACCCTTTCTTCTATATCTATAATTTAAAGATGGCTCGAGTCAGTTGGCAAATACAGCAGCATGAAACATTACACTGAAGCTCAGAAAATAATATCCCCAAATGAAGGCATCAGAAGTAAAAGTTCTTCTCTGACCTTCTTTCTCTCAAGGTGAGTCATAAAAACCAGAATCCCTTTTCCGCAAAGCCAGCCATAAAATCTTAGAATATTACTCTAACTTTCCGTTTGCCCTTTCTGTATAAAAATTGGACATAAAGAAATTATCTGACCTCCCTTATTTGACTGTAGGTCATAAGACCTCCATTCCACAGAGGGTCCTGTGCCACACCCAGAAGGAAGGAATGCTGCTCAGAGAGGCCAAGAGGAGTCCAGACAGACAGGCCCTGCTAGGGTTTCCCCACTCCATCTATTAGCATTAGATCATACCCTTATTGTCCAATCATATTTCTGCATTGTTGCTCATACTTTGTTGAACCTAAGCAAAAATTGGACAATTTTCTGTGTATTTTTGGGTCTTCATTCAGAAGGTTCCTGTGTGTACATGTTAAATCAATTGTTATGATTTTTCTCCAATTAATCAGCCTTGTGTGAAGTGATTTTTCCATGAAACTTCAGGGGTTCAAGGGCCCTGGCCCCTTCAATTAATATAACCTAGGACATAAATTTACCCTTCTATTACCTCACTTCTCATACCACCCCCACCCCCAACACACCACTTTTTCTTTTCTTTTTTTTTCTCGATATTCTAGAATGTACCTGGAATGAGCCTAAAATACTTTTTCCCCTCAGGAATGGTGTAATATATGGAATGATTATTTCTAGGGGCATTTAAGTTTATGAATGATTAAAGAAAAAGTCAAAAAGGACTTTGGAGATTATCAAATTTAAACCTGCATTTTGCATTATTAAATAAATTTCGTAGGAGGACATTGGTTTAGATTGAGCTCCTGCACTACGTTCAACAGACCAAACCAAAATGCAGTCACTCCTGCTGAAGTTCCATGTCACCAAGCCAAAGCCAAGTTCTTTACCTGACCTTCTGAGAAATCAGGAGACTGAGAAATAATAGCCAAATCCCCATACAAGCCAGTTTTAGCTGGCATGATAAAGAAGTCCCCTCTGTTTTAACCTTTACAAGGAAGCTTGGAAATAACCAACTTGCTTTCTGTTTTTTGATTCTGCTTTTCTCAGCCCTTTTCTGTCTACAAAACCAACCTCCTCTGCTCAGTTCATCCGAACACATTCCACTTTGTAGAATGAGATGTTGTCCAATTCTAGAATCACAAATAAAAGCCAATTAAGATCTTTAAACTAAATGTATTGTAATTTTGTCTTTGGACAACATATATGAAGTTTTAATTACCTGCTTAGTTATAGGTAGCGAATTTGAAACACTCCTTCCTTTCCCAAGGACATGATGAAGCTATCAGATTATTTTATACCCCTTTGAACAGCTTTCTGAGGCGGGTTTGTATAGGTTTCTTCATTACTTTAGAAACATTCTAAGCAGTGGAGCAATCTTATAAACGGAGTATCTTCTATCTTCGCAGATTCATGTGCCTGGATTTGTTGACTTAGTGGGTTGGCATAGGGTACATGTAGACCCCAGGTCAATTAGCTGGGTGCTGAGATTTTTCTCTTCTATAAGATATATTTCAACCCCCTGAAGTTTCCACAGGGAATTCTTTATTCCATAGTGGATGAGGCAAGACAGGTCGTATGTCCTGTCCCATAACTGTCTTGCCACCATCACCTGATTTTCAACCATATCCTGGTTTTGGTCATGCTCTGAGCCCCTATTCTTTCTGTAACCCCAGGTGGCGTATAAGCTGCTGGACCCCATTAAGGGGTTAGTGGTAATCTCTCCGTGGTTCTCTCTGTGTGCACACGAATACATTTGTATGCCTTTTCTCCAATTAATCCTGCCTTTTGTGAGCTGATTTTTCAGCAAACCTTCAGAGAACAAAATGGAAGTTTTCCCTTGGCCCCTATAATTCTTTCATATTGCCTTAATTTCTTATATTATGACTGTATTTATGTATTTCTTATATAACTTAGAATAAAAGGTATCTAAAATGATTAACATTAGAATACAGTGATGTTCGTGAATGACACCCATCCACTTGAGCCCCAATAAATTCCTGCCCCTGTGGTCTTAGCACTAAGACCGAGGAGTGGCATTTCGGCTGGGAGGGTGTTTGCAAATCTGTAGCTAGTATAGCTCCTGCAGCTTGTGCCAATGCAGACAGCGTCATCAGCCATCCACTCACCACACCAAGGTGCAAGCAGCCCCAGGGCAAAGTCAGGGAACTGCTGCATAACGAAGGGCAAATTCTAGAACTTTTCCAGTTCTCAATTTCTTCATCTTTAAAATGGGAATAAAGGCAATGATATCAGTCCCAGCTCACTCATAGAGTTTTAGTTTGTTTTTGTTTTTGTTTGGTTTTATTTTTTCCTGGCAATATCCTGCTTGACATTCCATGCATTGCAGCTCCGACCTAGTGACTGAAGACTGAAACAAGGTAAAAGGTCAAAGGCAGATGATGAATGGCTGGAGCCAAACTGGGATGAGTCAACTAAGTGATACATATCATAGTGACCTACTTCTGCCTGGCATCTTTGCAGAACTAAAAATGGGACCTAAATAGCATCGTTTCCAGGAGAAGAAAACTAGTTGGCAATTTGTCAAAATGGTGGAAGCGAGATCTCAGCCCTGTTTTTTTTAATGGCCTTATGAATTTCAAATAACCTCAGGAAGGCATTGGAAGTTTTCCTTGAGATAGAAATCTCTCCCTCGGTCCTTTCTGAAGCCTCCATGGACAAAATACTATCAAAATGATCGTTATTCTGCCAGTCATGTTAACAAGAAAGTATGTATTTTAATGATTTTTCATTCCTTTTCCCCACAGAGATAGACACAGGGAATGCCAGCTCAAAGGTCAATGTATCCACACATCCACCCTTAATTAAATAGGTGGGCAAGAGTATACATTTTGCAATTTAAAAAAATATTTTACTACAAAACTAGCTTCCTGTTTTTTTGGGGTTTAAAGACACTCATTGTCTTTACCTATATACATACATATACAAACTTAGTAAGGCAATCTAGAAATGTACACAAAAGAAAGTAAATTTCTTCCCCAAATTCACCACCCAGAGACACTGCAAATGACAGTTTTGTGCATGTCCATTTCTGAAAAGTATGTTTTCCTTTACATATATTTAAATTTTTTTCCCAATACAAATACATCAGGGAAGCCAACGGTTGTCTACTGTTTCACTTGCTCAATGTGTAGTAATAATAGACAAAGATACTTTTTTTTCCCTTTCAGAAAGTCCTGCTTTCAAGGGAGGTTGGTTCTCTGTTACCACAGTCGGGGGGCTGCATGGATAGAATTATTCCACAGCATCCCTGAAAACTTGATCTGATAATTTTTCTGCCCTTTTTACTTCCTGCAAGTCAAACATCCTAAAGACCAACAAGACTTTTGACATTTAGGCTCAACCCCTATTCTGCAGGAGTGCCTGTACATTGAGGATTCTGTGGGATAACCTCTCTACCTTCTTCCTTGAGTTTTGATTGTTACTGGCCTGACTTTTTAGCCATTTTCTGTCCCTTTCTCTAATAAGATAAAACTTGGTGTGGAACCTGCCCAGTAAGGTTGGTGAACTTTCTAACCATTTATGAAGTGCCTTCTGTGCTCCCTTCTAACCCCAACCCGGCAGCCAGTGCTGGTTCCTCACACCTGGTCACTAGGCTCTGGAAGCTTCTCAGGGCCAGCCAGTTCTGCACTGGCACCAAGTCAGTCTCAGCAGACAAAGAATAATCAGCATGTTGTTCTCAATCCAGTTCACACTTTAAAACCCTGTGGGCCAGGCACAACCTCCCTCCACTGCCCTTGGACTCTTTGACTTTCTGATTGACTGGGTGCTGACACCTGGGCTAGGGAGCAAAGCAGGAAGGAGAGACGGCAGAAAGCAATAGTTATGCTTCCATTGCAGAAGCACCTTCCACTTCCTGTCCAGGCTGGTGAAGATCTTCCATGACATTAATCCTTGCAGGCTATGTTTCCTCCCCACCTCCCACAGGTAGAATAAGTGGAAGAAACGCCAACACAGTACTGATTGTTTTTTCTTTATTTGGTTACTCTAAGGCTACTCTTGAAATATCAAATGTGAAGCTTTTTCTTTTTCTTTTTCTTTTTTTTTTTTTTTTTGAGACGGAGTCTGGCTCTGTCGCTCAGGCTGGAGTGTAGTGGCTGTATCTCAGCTCACTGCAAGCTCCGCCTCCCAGGTTTACACCATTCTCCTGCCTCAGCCTCCCGAGTAGCTGGGACTACAGGCGCCTGCCACCTCGCCCGGCTAGTTTTTTGTATTTTTTAGTAGAGACGGGGTTTCACCAGGTTAGCCAGGATGATCTCAATCTCCTGACCTTGTGATCCGCCCGTCTTGGCCTCCCAGAGTGCTGGGATTACAGGCTTGAGCCACCACACCTGGCTGCTTTTTCTAAAGACATTTTGTTGTCTGCCCTAAGCACATGCTTAGCCTGCCTATAAGGTAAACCAGCTGTGGTGGCCAGACATACACACATCAGAATTTGGGAAACTGGTAGCATTTTCATATACTAGTAGCATTTTCACTTCAATTTCAATAACATTCAATAATAATTAATAATTTCTGCCAGTGAAATCTTACCACTGGAAATCCAAAACTGATGTTTGTTCTATTTAAATGTAAATTTATTGACCCATCACACTTTGATAAGTATTTCTAAGAGCCAGAAGAAAAAGATACCTACAAAACTTAAGAAACTTTGTCCTCAATCGTGTATTTTTTAAAGTAAAACTTTATTTCCCTTGCAGTCCCTTTGAAGATGTTTTAACTTTTAGAAATCGAAGACCTAGTTATGTGACAAATATTAAAATCACCAGGAGAGAATTTTTAATGTAGCAATGCCCAGGCCTCCCTCCTGCCCACTCCTCCATACTGAGTTGCCAAAGGGTGGCTGTCATTGCTATTGCTTTAAAAGCTTCCCAGGTGATTCTAATACGAAGCCAGCTTTGAGACCCAGTAAGAAGAAGATGTGTGTACACCCCACCAGACAGTCCAGCAGTAATTAATGAAGTGACTAACTCGTCAGTGATTTCCATCTGTCTTCCATTAACAAAAACGGTTACCATTTCAGATTAACTCAGCAGAAAAAAATATGAATTAAATTATAACAGAAGGTACTAGAGTTATTGAGGTAGAGAATTGTAGATATGTCTAGTAAACTATGTCAATGTATGTTAAATCTTAACTATCAAGGCATTTCATCAGGGTACTTGTGAATCATGTATAGCCTGGAATGGTGAAATTCGAGTCTTGGAGTATCTCTTTCATACACTTAGCTACTCTAGTTGCCACTGGCAACCTTAGTCCATGTTGATCTGTGTCCTTCAGGCGGCTTAAGCCTCTGTAAGTAACTGATGGTCCAGCGTAGCTAGGATTTCCAGTTCTTTGCCACAGTTGCTCTCAGTGTGTCTGAGCACAGTTTTTTCCCTGCACAGGGGTTGAGCAGCAGAGATCTGCCACTGCCTCTCCAAATGTACATCAATGGCATCTATCCCAAGCTGGGGTCAGGGCTACAGATATAGGCAGTAGTGTCTCCTCACTGTCGTTGTTTTTTTCTTTTAGACATTTTATTATGAAAAATTTCCAGCGTACAGAAAAGTTGAAGAACACCCACATGCCCACTATTCAGATTCTACAATAAACATTTGCTTTATTTGTTTTACCTACATATCTAGTCATCCATCCATCCATTCATATTATTTTTTAATGCACATCTTATTTTTTCATGCAGTGTCAACTACAGACATCAGTACTCTTCACCTCCAAACATTTCAGCAACATCATTAACGATAGTAAAAAATTTGTTTAGAGTTACTTTTGTTTTAAATAAAATTTATAAAGAATGAAATGTTTAATTCTTAAGTGTCCTATTCTTTGAGTTTTGACAAATGCATAGACCTGTGTAGCCTAAAGTCCTATCAAGATATAGAATATCCCATCCCCCTAAAAAGTTCCCTCATGACCCTTCCAAATAATCTCTGCCTACTCTGGTTTTCAGGCAACCACTGTTTTGCCTTTTAAAAAAATTATAGATTTGTTTTGCCTTCTATAGCTTCATATAAAAGAAATAAAATCATATAGTCAGTACTCTTTTGAGTCTGGTTGTTTCATTCAACATGATGCTTTTGAGATTCACCAATCTTGTTTTTGTTGTTGTTGTTGTGTATTGTTGTGTATCAGTAATTCATACATTTTCATTAGAAGTGTTTGGTCCAACAGTAATCAAGAAGACCTCAAGACAGGACCGGAAGCAGCTTGCAGCCAGCTAGGCCACAGGAGTTTGCTCTCTTGGATATCTCATGTGTTGGAGGCCAGCAGCCATGTCATAAGGACACCAAGCAGCTACATAGAGAGGACTATGTGGCAAAAGTCTGAGGCCTTCTGCAAACAACCATATGAGCAAGCCCTTTGGAAGCAGTCTGTAATCCCAGTCAAACCTTCAGATGACTGCAGTCCTATCCTACATGACTGCAACAGCAAGAGAACCTGAGCCAGTATTCCATGGTATAGAAGTAATAGCCAGTATTGCATGGTGTGGGATATACCACAACTTATTTATCCATTTGCTAGTCAATAGACACCTGGGATATTCTCAGTTTGTGGCATGATATGGTTTGGGTCTGTTCTCTGGCCTAGATCTCATGTCAAATTGTAATCCCCAGTGTTGGAGGTGAGGGCTGGTGGGAGGTGATTGAATCATAGGGGCAGATTTTCCACTCAGTGCTGTTCCAATGAGAGTGAGTGAGTTCTCATGAGATCTGGTCACTTAAAAGTGGGTGGCACCTCCCCCTTCTCTCTTTCTCTTTGTCCTGTTCCTGCCATGTAAGATGACTGTTCAGGCTTTGCCTTCTGCCATGAGTAAAAGCTCCCTGAGGCTTCCCCAGAAGTAGATGCCACCATGCTTCCTGTATATATTGTAGAACAGCGAGCCAATTAAACCTCTTTCCTTTTTGAATTACCCAATATCAGGTATTTCTTTATAGCAGTACAAGAATAGACTAATACAGAAAACTGGTACCAGGGGTTGGTATAAAGATACCTGAAAATGTGGAAGCAGCTTTGGAACTGAGATACAAGAATGTGGAGTGCTCGGAAGAAGACAGGAAGATGGGGAAAAGTTTGGGACTTCCTAGAGTATTGTTAAATTGTTGTGACCAAAATGCTAATAGTAATATGTGATATGGACAATGAAGTCCAGGCTGTGGCAATCTGGTACCCAGTGGTACCCAGGGCCCCACTGCCCTGTGCAGCCTTGGGATACTGCTCCCTGTATCCTGGCTGCTCCTGCTCCAGCCGTGGCTTAAAGGGGCCTGGGTACCACTCGGGCCACTGCTTCAGAGGATGTAAGCCATAAGACTTGGTGGCATCCATGTGGTGTTAAGTCTGTGGGTGCACAGAGTGCAAAAGTTGAGACTCTACTACCTAGATTTCAGAGGATTATGGAAAAGTGTGAATATCCAGGCAGAGGCCTGCTGAAGGGATGGAACCCTCAGGGAGAACCTCTATTAGGGCAATGCAGAGGGAAAATGTGGGGTTGCAGCCCCCACTCAGAGTCCTCACTGGGGTACTGCCTAGTGGAGCTATGAGAGGAGGGCCACTGTCCTCCAAACCCCAGAATGGTAGAGCCACTAACAGTTTGCACCATGTACCAGGAAAAGCCACAGGCACTCAATGCCAGCCCATCAGAGCAGCTGTGGGAGTTGAACCCTGCAAAGCCACAAAGGTGCAGCTTCCCAAGACTTTGAGAGCCCGCCCCTTTCACTAGGGTGCCCTGGACGTGAGAAATGAAGTCAAAGATTATTTTGGAGCTGTAAGATTTAATGACTGCCCTGCTGGTTTTCAGACTTGCATAGCGGCCTGTAGCCCACTTTTTTTGGCCAATTTCTCCTTTTGGAACAGGAGTATTTACCCAATGCCTATACCCTCATTGTATCTTGCAAGTAACTAACTTGGGTTTTTTTTTGTTTTGTTTTACAAGCTCATAGGTGGAAGGGACTAGCCTTGTCTCAGATGAGACTTTGGACTTTGGACTTTTGAGTTAGTGCTGGAATGAGTTAAAATTTTGGGCAGTTGTTAGGAAGGCATGATTGTAGTTTGAAATATTACAAGGATAAGAGATTTTGAAGGAGCCAGGGACTGAATGATATGGTTTGGATCTGTGTCCCCGCCCAAATCTCATGTCTAATTGTAATCCCCAATGTTGGTGATGGGGCCTGGTGGAAGATGATTGGCTCATGGGGGCAGATTTCCCATTTAGTGCCGTTATGGTGATAGTGAGTTCTCATGAGGTCTGGTCATTTAAAAATGTGTGGCACCTCTGCTACTCTCTCTTTTGGTACTTTTCCTGCCATGTAAGATGTCTGCTCCTGCTTTGCCTTCTGGCATGAGTAAAAGCTTCCTGAGGCCTCCCCAGAAGCAGATGCTGCTATGTGCCCCATACAGCCTGCAGAACTGTGAGCCAATTATACCTCTTTTCTTTCTAAATTACCCAGTGTCAGGCATTTTTTTACAGCAGTGTGAGAACAGGCTAATACAGGGGGTTTATGTGAACATTCCTGTACAAATCTTTTTGTAAACATGTGTTTTCATCTTTCTTTGATAAATAACTAGGAGAAGAACTGCTAGATCATGGGGTAAGCATATGTTAATTTTACAAAAAGACAAAACCTGCTAGATCTTTTCCCCAAATGGTCATATTATCTTACATTCCTACCAACAGTTTATGAGAATTCAGGCACACACACATCCTCATCAATATTTGATGTTGTCAGTCTTTAATTTTAGCCATATTGGTGGTTGTGTAGTGGGATTTCATTGTAGTTTTAATTCATATTTTGCTTTTACTCTGTTACACATGAGTTAATACCTGCCATGTGCAAAATGTTATGCAAAATGGACCAGGACTTTCCTAGTCAGACTGTGGTCCATGAATCAGTCATATTAGTATCCTCCGGGAGATGGATATACCGAGAAATGCAGAGTTCCCACCCCATCCCAGACCTGCTGAATCAAAAATCTGCATTTCAACAAGAACCTCAGATGATTCTTATGAATATTTAAGGTAAGAAGTCCTGTACTAGAGATATAAATGTAAATAAGATGTGGTTATTGCCCTGAAAAAATGGGGCAGGATAGAAAAGGTGGTAAGCAGGGACCAGATATAAGTGAAGTGAAGTTATTATAATAAATATAATATGATGCCTGACCCTAAGGGAGGAGACCACTGCTCATATTGTCTTATGCCCAATTTCTGCCTCCAAAGAAAGAAGAAGTAAAAACTAAAAGACAGAAATGAAATCCACAGGTAGACAGCCCAGCACCGCACCCTGGGCCTGTTAGTTAAAGATCGACCCCTGACCTAACTGGTTCTGTTATCTATAGATTATAGACATTGTATAGGAATGCACTGTGAAAATCCCTATCTTGTTTTGTTCCAATCTAATTACCGGTGCATGAAGCCCCCAATCACGTACCCCCTGCTTGCTCAATCAATCACGACCCTCTCACGTGCACCCGCTTAGAGTTGTGAGACCTTAAAAAGGACAGGAATTGCTCACTCGGGGAGCTTGGCTCTTGAAACAGATGTCTTGCTGATGCCCCAGCCGAATAAACCCCTTCCTTCTTTAACTTGGTGTCTGCCACTCGTCCTGCTATATTTCTTGGTTCCTTGACTGGGAACGAGGTGAATGGTGGATGCTCGAGGCAGCTCCTTAGGCGGCTTAAGCCTTCCCCGTGGAAAATCCTTGCGGGGGACTCCGACCAGCCCAAGTGACGCGGATCCTGAGAGCACTCCTGGGTAGGCATTTGCCCTGGTGGGACACCTCACCAGAGCAGTGTGTGGCAGGCCCCTGTGGAGGATCAATGCAGTGGCTGAACACCAGGAAGGAATGGGCACTTGGAGTCTGGATATCCAAAACTTGGTAAGACTAGTCTTTGAAACTTGCCCACTCCGTTTGAGTGAAAGCTGGCCTGATCACCCACGGCATGCCTTTATCGGCACTTTGGTTTTGGTTTTGGTTTTGACTTGGTTTGAATTTCTTGACAGGATTGGTCTTGGGAACTTGCCTACTCCATTTGAGTGGAAGCATGGCCTGATCACTCATGGTGTGCCTGTACCAACACTTTGGTTTCTGCTTTTGACTTGACTTGTATTGCTTGATACTTTGGTTTTGGTTTTGACCTGGCTTGGATTTCTGGATACTCTGATTTTGGTTTTGATTTTGGTTTGGTGTAAACTACAAAAGTGTGTGTGTGCCCTTTTTACCCGTTCTTTGTTTTGTGGTGTGAGCGTGGTGTTTTGTCTACAGGAAACATGGGTGAGGCACAAAGTAAGCCCACCCCACTGGGAACTATGTTGAAAATTTTCAAAAAAAAAAAAAGAAAAAACAGGATTTAAGGGAGACTATGGAGTACTATGACACCAGGAAAACTTAAAACTTTGTGTAAGATAGACTGACCAGCATTAGAGGTAGGTTGGCCATTAGAAGGAAGCCTTGACAGGTCCCTTGTTTCAAAGGTATAGCACAAGGTGACCTGTAAATGAGGGAACCCAGACCAGCTTGTTTTAGATCCCCCGCCCCCAACACACAGTGGTTGAGAGAACAGCAGCATAAGCGGCTGGCAGAGGCAAGGGAAGACCAGCAGAGAGAAAGGAAAGAGACAGAGAAGAAAAGAGGCAAAGAGAGACAGAGGAAGAGACACAGAGGAAGACACAGACAAAGAGAGAGTCAAGGAGAGAGAGAGAGAGGAAGGGACAGAGGCAAAAGGAAAGTCAGAGAGAGACAAAGTCAGAGAGAGAAAGAAAGAGAGAGATATACAAGCAGTTAAGAAAAAAAAAGTATACCCTCTTCCTTTAAAAGCCAAGGTAAATTTAAAACCTATAATTGATAATTGAAGATATTTTCCGTAACTCTATAACACTCCAATACTACTTTGTTGTCAGTGTAAACAAGATTTGTTGTCAGTGTAAACAAGGGCATACCCGAAAGCACTGAGGCCTTCCTAAAAAAAAAAAAAAGAAAAAAAAAATCCTTAACCCAGTAACCCACGGATGGCTCAAATGCATTCAATCTGTAGCGGCAACTGCTTTGCTAACAATGACAACAACAACAACAACAAAAAAAGTAAAATAATAATAATAATAATAACTTTTAGAGGAAACCTCATTGTGAGCACAACTCACCAGTTCAGAAGTATCCTAAGGAAAAAAAAATAAATAAATAAAGGAAGAAAGCGGGGGGAGCGGAATGTATATAAAAAGAGTGTTATATGGTAAATTCTTGTCCTGAAATAAATTAACTGGTTGTTTAAAGAAAGAAATGTTTATAATAAGTCAGAAAGTTAAGGCATGTCGAAAATTGCCTGTAAAAGTCGTGAAAGAAAAAAAAAGTTACAAAAAATATGTGTTAAAAAAAGAATTTATGCAAAAAATGTTGTATAATTTAAAAGTAACTAGACCTCCTGAATGTAAAACTATTGAAAAGAAAAAAAACAGTTTATGTGCAAGGTGTGTAAGAAAAGCAAAACATATCTTTGGTAAAAGGATTATAAGGAGGCATAAGAATGTACATTTTTACCTACATTAAAAAGTTTAAATAAATTATTTTTTGAAGGTTTAAGCAAGTTTTAAAACGTTAATTGTAAAGAACATTCTGTGTGTAAACATATTAACTAAAGTTAAAGAAGTATCATCCAGTTTTTCTGTGAACTGGACATTACAGTAAAAGCATAACAGGTTTTTCTTAAAGCACCAACCTGCTCTTTAGCAAAAATTATAAAAGATTAAAAAGAGTCTATAAAGTCTTACCTTATGGTCAAACATTAAAAATTAAATAAATATATCTACAAGGTTTTATTAAAATTAGGTTTGACATTAATAGCACACTAATATAAAGATAGCATTTAGCTTATCTGGTATAAAAATCATACGAGAAGCATTGTTAAATGTAAAATGGTATTTGGCATTCTTTGGTTTAAAAACTAATAAAAATCGGTGCTAAAGGAAATTTCTCAGTAAAAAGGCACTAAGGACTATAAAGTCCACTGCCAAGGTCTCCACATTTAAAACAAAAGATCAATTTCTTAAAAATTATATACTTGATTTATCTTCTACTTTCCTTTCTCACAAAAACAAACAAACACACACACACACAAAAACAAAACTAAAAGTCTTTTAGCACATGTACCACCCCTAGAATTTCCAGTAAACAAACACTAGCCTGAAGATCACATTCTCACTGGAAGGTAGAAAGAAGAAAAACTCGAGCCAGCCTGGGAAGGACCCTACCTTGTGCTTCTAACCACCAAGACTGCTATTTGTACAGCAAAGAAACGATGGACTCATCACATCCGAGTCAAGAAAGCGCCACCCCCTCCAGAGTCATGGGCCATAGTGCCAGGGGAAAACCCTACCAAGCTAAAGCTAAGAAAAAGTTAATTCTTTTAATCTATTCTATTACTCTTTCTTCTTTCCTCGTTCTATTGCTGACCATCTAGTTATTAATATAACCAAGTCAATTTTGCCTCAAACTATTGCATTTAATGCTTGCCTTGTTATACCCTGTGAGGACTTGCCAAGTCAAAGACAGCTCTCTACTTCAGAAAAGTACTTCTGTCCCTCCTGACTCTCCTCAGACTAGGCATTAGTGAATTAAGACCATTTAATCTGGGGACATTTTGATAAAGACCCCAGTGCCAACAAGGAGTGTTACCCCGCCGTGTAGAGCTTTCATGTCATAGTTGGTCCAGCGTTCTGTGGACCACTAAAGAGCAAGGATGGACTGCCCCAACCAGTTTTTGTAATTTCCCTGAAACCATACATTCATTTTACTAGAGGATCATAGAAGTTAAAGACTTAAACTTTAGCAATTAAGACATGATACCAAGATGCAAATGCCTGGTTAAAATGGATCAAATATTCCATCTGCACATTAAACAAAAGCAATTGTTATGCTTGTGCACATGGCAGGTCAGAGGCCCAGGTTGTCCCCCTTCCACTAAGGTGGTCCCCCAGTCGACCAGGCACAGGCTGCATGGTAGCTCTTTTCCAGGATTCTACAGCCTGGAGTAATAAGTCATGCCAAGCTCTCTCTGCTATATCCCAAAGTCCCTGCGGGTCAGCCCCTGAGGGCCATCCAGCTTCTGTCTCCCAATACTAAGTTCACTTCGTGTCTCTCTCAGCAGGGAGGAAACTTAGCATTCCTTGGAGACCTGAAAGGATGCAGTGAGCTAAGAATTTTCAAGAGCTTATCAATCAGTCAGCCCTTGTTCATCCCTGAGTGGATGTGTGGTGGTATTGTGGTGGACCTTTACTGGGCACTCTGCTGAATAACTGGAGTGGCACTTGCACTTTAGTCCAGTTGGCTATCCCTTTCACCCTGGCATTTCATCAACCAGAAGGAAAAAAATAATTAGACATCATAAAGTGGGAGAAGCCCCTTATGGGTCTTTCGACTCTCATGTCTATTTAGGCGCAATTGGAGTCCCACAAGGAACATCAGATCAATTTAAAGGTGGAAATCAAATAGCTGCAGGATTTGAGTCAATATTTTAGTAGGTGACAGTTAATAAAAATGTAGATTAGATAAACTACATCTATTACAACCAACAGCAACGAGTTTTTCATGAGTTAAAAGAAAAACTCTTGTCGGCCCCAGCCCTGAGGCTATCTGACCTGACAAAACTCTTGACACTCTATGTGTCAGAAAAAGAAAAAGTGACAGTTGGAGTTTTAACCCAGACTATGGGGCCCTACTAGACAAGGTTTCCAAAGGCTGGCCCCCATGTCTAAGGGCCCTAGCAGCAAAGGCCCTGTTAGCACAAGAAGCAGATAAACTAACCCTTAGGCAAAACCTGAATATAAAGGCCCCCCCATGCTGTGGTAACTTTAATAATTACCAAAGGATATCATTGATTAACAAATGCAAGATTAACCAAGTACCAAAGCTTGCTATGTGAAAATCCCCACAAAACCACTGAAGTTTGCAACACCCTAAACCCCACCACCTTACTCCCAGTATCAGAGAGGCCAGCTGAACATAACTGTGTAGAGATATTGGACTCAGTTTATTCTAGCAGGCCCAACCTCCGAGACCATCCTCGAACATGAGTAGACTGTAAGTGGTACATGGACGGGAACAGCTTTGCCAACCCCTGCAAAGTGACTCTGAAGAAGACGACAAGCCCTGCTCCAGTCACACCTGGAAGCTGACTGGTCCATGTGTGGCTGAAGCATGAGGAAACTTGTCGCAGGACTCATTTTCCTTAAAATTTGGACTTGTACAGTAAGGACTTCAACTGACCTTCCTCAGACCGAGGAGTATTCCCAGTGTATACATTAAGTCACTGAGGTGGGACAAAAGGTTGCTACGGTCCTATTATTTTATGGTTATTATAAGTGTACTGGAACTCTAAAAAGAACTTGTTTGTATAATGTTATTCTATACATGGTACATAGCCCAGGAAATGATCAACCTGATGTATGTTATGACCCATTGGAGCCTCCAATGACCACAGTTTTAAAAATAAGATTAAGGACTGAGGACTGGTGGGGGCTCATAAATGATATGAGTAAAGTGTTAGCCAAAACAGAAGAGAAAGGGGTACCCAAACAAGTCACCTTAAAATTTGATGCCTGTGCTGTCATTAATAGCAATCAGTTAGGAATAAGGTGTGGTTCTCTTAATTAGAAAAAGGCTATATGACTGAAAATAAGTACATTTGTCATGAATTAGGACTGTGTGGAAATGAATGTGGACACTGGTCTTGTGTCATTTGGGCCACTTGGATAAAAAATGAAAAGGATCCAGTCCACCTTCAGAAAGGAAAAAATGGCCCTTCCTGTACTAAGGGACAATGTAACCCCTTAGAGCTAGTAATAACCAATTCCCTTGATCCTCACTGGAAAAAACGGGAGCGTGTGACCTTAGGAATCGATGGGACCAGACTGGATCCTCGAGTAAATATATTGGTTCTAGGAGGAGTTTACAAACACTCTCCTGAACCAGTGTTTCAAACTTTCTATGATGAACTGAAAGTACCAGTACCAAAAATTCCGGGAAAAACAAGAAATTTGTTTTTGCAATTAGCTGAGCATGTAACCCAGTCTCTCAATGTCACTTCATGTTATGTATATGGAGGAACTGTAATGGGAGATCAATGGCCATGGGAAGCCCGAGATTTAGTGCCTACAGACCCAGTTCCTGATGAATTCCCAGCTCAAAAGAATCACCCTGATAATTTCTGGGTCCTAAAAGCCTCAATTATTGGACAATATTGCATAGCTAGAGAAGGAAAATAATTCACTCACTCCGTAGGACAACTTAGTTGTCTGGGACAGAAACTGTGTAATGGCACCACAAAAACAGTCACTTGGTGGAGTTCAAATCAAACAGAGAGGAATCAATTTAGCAAATTCCCAAAGTTGCAAACCGTGTGGACCCACCTGGAGTTCCAGTGGGAGTGGACAGCCCCCACTGGATTGTATTGGATATGTGGGCATAGAGCTTATGCCAGATTACCTGACCAGTGGGCAGGTAGTTGTGTTATTGGCACTATTAAGCCATCTTTCTTCCTACTGCCCATAAAAACAGGTGAACTCCTGGGCTTCCCATAAAAAGAAAAGCATAACTATAGGAAATTCGAAAGATGATGAATGACCCCCTGAGAGAATCATACAATATTATGGGTCTGCTACTTGGGC
Organism: Piliocolobus tephrosceles; assembly: GCF_002776525.5. Taxonomy (NCBI): domain Eukaryota; kingdom Metazoa; phylum Chordata; class Mammalia; order Primates; family Cercopithecidae; genus Piliocolobus; species Piliocolobus tephrosceles. The sequence goes on from NC_045438.1 coordinate 122,774,976, forward strand.
ACAAGACAGCTCATGGGGATACCGGACCCCCATTTACACGATCAACCAAATCATATGGTTACAAGCTGTCTTAGAAATAATCACTAATAAAACCGGCAGAGCCTTGACTATTCTGGCCCGGCAAGAAACTCAGATGAGAAATGCTGTCTATCAAAATAGATTGGTTCTTGACTACTTGCTAACAGCTGAAGGAGGGATCTGGGAAATTTTAACCTTACTAATTGCTGTCTACACATAGATGATCAAGGGCAAGTAGTTGAAGACATAGTTAGAGATATGACAAAACTAGCACATGTGCCCGTGCAAGTGTGGCATGGATTTGATCCTGGGGCCAGGTTTGGAAAATGGTTCCCAGTGCTAGGAGGATTTAAAACTTTTATAACAGGAGTTATAATAATAATAGGAACCTGCCTACTGCTCCCTTGTTTGATACTTGTACTTCTTCAAATGATAAAAAGCCTCATTGCTACCTTAGTTCACCAAAATGCCTCAGCACAAATGTACTATATAAATCACTATTGATCTGTCTTGCAAGAAGACATGGGTAGTGAAAATGAAAGTGAGAACTCCCACTAATAAAATGAGTGAGAGTCTCAAAAGGGGGGAATAAGGAAGGAGACCACCCCTCATATTGTCTTACGCCTAATTTCTGCCTCCAAAGAAAGAAGAAGTAAAAACTAAAAGACAGAAATGAAATCCACAGGTAGACAGCCTGGCACCGCACCCTGGGCCTGGTAGTTAAAGATCAACCCCTAATCTAACTGGTTCTGTTATCTATAGATTACAGGCATTGTATAGGAATGCACTGTGAAAATTCCTATCTTGTTTTGTTCTGATCTAATTACCGGTGCATGCAGCCCCTAGTCACATACTCCCTGCTTGCTCAATCAATCACGACCCTCTCACGTGCACCCACTTAGAGTTGTGAGCCCTTAAAAGGGACAGGAATTGCTCACTCGGGGAGCTTGGCTCTTGAGACAGATGTCTTGCCGATGCCCCTGGCCGAATAAACCCCTTCCTTCTTTAACTTGGTGTCTGAGGAGTTTTGTCTGCCACTCGTCCTGCTACAACCCAACAGACATGAAAACAAAATCTGAAAGGAGATGGAGAGGAGAGAACAGATGGGGCTTCATGGGGAAGGCATCTCTAACGTGGGTCATGAGCAGTAGATGGGGAGGACAAAGGAAGAAAGATATGTATTCTTAGCTGTACTGGGAAAAGTTTAGTCTGATAAAAGGCAGGAATTGGATTGGGGAGGGGTAAGAGAGAAAGAGAAGTTTTTGGATTAGAGTGACAATTTAAATAAGAGAAATAGAATGTAAAGTGACTGCAAGATCCCTAATCTTGTACACTGTAGACAGATATGTTCATTTATTCAAGGAGATTTCTTAGTTTTTGGTTCGGACTTCAGGACATGGAAGTAACAGGACAGAAAAAATGTGCTGTGATTATTAACAATGGCAGAGTAGATTTTCCTTATCAACAATAAAGAAACTGAGAACAACAAGCTATAGTCAAGACACCAAAGGTGCAACAAATACTAGTAGGGAAATTGATTACGAATATAATTTCATGTGTACATATACAGATGTGTATACACACAGACACAAAATGGAACCATTCTGATTTTGGTGTGGATTATCTGAAATTTAGAGATACGCCACTACTTATTCTCTGTTTGGTTTGAATGTTATTAATGGTAGGAGCTAAGATTTGAGTTAAAGTTGTATGGATACTTTATTACTTAGGTAGAATCAGGGAAGGAATAAAACACATTTCAGGTTAGTTTGTAGATTGACTCTAGAAAAAATAAACATTAAAAAATAATAATCATCATGAGGAAGACTTGAGAAGAGCTGCAAAATACTTTTGTAATTAGCATTGTTTAAAAATGCTTATCTTGTTCTTGTTTGTCTAGCAAGTCTCAGAAGACACCATTAGAATTTAATAAGCATTTCCCCTAGGAAACTGAGTTATTATAGAGTGTGAAAATGTAGGTTTTGAATTCAAATATTCTTGGATTCAGGTCTGGCTTCTCTGTTTATTGTCTGCCTGACTTTGGACATATCAATTTACCTGAAACTCAATTTCCTCAGGTGTACAATAGAAAAACGAATTGACTTATAGAGTAATTGTGAATATTGAATATTCTTCACAAGCTCCTAAGAATTGTTATCACCTCACACTGGCTAGAATGGCTGTCATCAGAAAGAGGAAAGATAACAAGTGTTGGTGAGGATGAGGAGAAAACGGGACGCTTGCCCACTGTTGGTGGGAATGTGAATTAGTACAGCCATATTGAGAACAGTATGGGGGTTCCTAAAAATATTAAAAATAGAACTACTATATGGTCCAATAATTCCTCTACTGGCTATATATCTAAAGGATATGAAATCTGTACGTCAAAAAGATATCTGCACTCTCATGCTTATTGCAGCATTATTCACAATACCTAAGGTATGGAATTAACCTGTGTCAACAACGGATGAATGGATAAAGAAAATCTGACATATATACACAATAGAATTATATTTGGCCTTCTTTGGTTTGAACATGGCTCACTGCAGCCTCGACCTCCAGGGCTCAAGCAATCCACCCTCCTCAGCCTCCCAAGTAGCTGGGACCACAGGCATGCACTACCATGTCTAGTTAATTTTTATTTTTTAAACTTTGCAGAGTTGGGGTCTTGCCCTGTTTCCCAGGATAGTCTTCAACTGAGCTCAGGTAATCCTCCTGCCTTAGACTCCCAAAGTGTTGGGATTACAGGCATGAGCTACCATGCCAAGCCCTGTTTAGCCTTTAAAAGGAAGGAAATCCTGTCATTTGCAACCATATGGGTGAAACTGGAGGACATTATGTGAAGTGAAATAAGCCAGGCACAGAAAAACAAATACTACCACATGATCTCACTTATATGTGGAGTGTGAAACAGTGAAACTCACAGAAACTGAGAGTAACATGGTGGTGGCCAGAGGCTGGTGGGTTAGGGGATTGGGAGTTGTTGGTCAAAGGACACAAAATTTCAGTTAGACAGGAGGGATAAGTTCAGGAGATAAATTGTACGCATCTAGTACTACAATACATGTGTTAAAATACCTTAGACAAATTAAATTCAACAGAGCTTAATTGTGCAAAGAAGATGCGTGAATCAGGCAGCAACCCCAACCAGAACAAGTTCAGAGCGACTTCACGCTGCCACATGGTTGGAGAGGATTTACGGAGAGAAAAAGGAAAGTGAACTCCAGAAAATAGAGGTGAGGTACCGAAACAGCTGGACTGATTACAGCTTGTTGTTTGCCTTATTTGATCACAGTTTGAAGAGTTGTTCGTTTTTGGCCAAAACTTGGTGATTATTACAAGAGTAGGTTACAGTCTGTTTACACATCCCATTAGGTTACATTTCACTATGTACAGAGAAACCTTTAGGCTGAACCTAAAACACGTAGGAAGGCAGCTTTAGGTTAAACTTAATTTAATGCATTGTATACTTGAAAATTGCTGAAAGAATAGATTTTAATCGTGTTCTCATTGCACTGGCAAAAAATAAGTATGTGAGTTAATACATATGCTAAGTGGCTTGATTTGACCATTCCACAATGTATACACATATTAAGGCATCATGTTGTGCATCATAAATATATACAATTTTTACTTGTCAATCTAAACTTTAAAAAAAAATTAAATGTGGGTTGTTAAATGAACTGGAAAAAAGTAAAGGGAGAATTGAGCTCCAAACTAAAGTGACACATAGATCAAATATTTTTAACATAAGTTTAGAATTTGAGGCATTTTTATCTTCAAAGCAAAATAATTGGGAAATGGGAAAAAAGCCATCAAGTTAACGAATCTGTGAACTAGCTCTGACCTAGACCTAAAGAAACTCAGCTCTGGAGGAGGTGCTGGGATCGGAGCTGAAAGCAGACAACAGTGCCCCCTGGTGGATCATACATACAGAAAACATTCGTAGTTTTCAAATCCTGAAGGTGATTTTGCACATGATCCCTTCTTGGATATTTCAAATTTTTACCTTTGATATAAAACGTGTTCATTTCTATTGTATTATCTGCCGTCAGCTTCAATTATAGACATCTGGTATTTTTTCTAACTCTGAAGACCTACTTTTTATAGAGCATATATTTTGTTTTTTGTTGTCGTTTTTATTTTTAAGTAATGGAAGCACATTTTAGTGCTAGAATTTCAGTGTCAGCTGTTAGGGGACATGCACCTTAATCTTAATATTACAAACAGCATAAAGCAGCCTGGCTTACTGCATTCCTGTGAAAATCACGAAACATACTGCCTGTTAATGTCTTTTGAAGGTGGCAATTACGACAAAATATGGTCATCAAGATTTAGAGTAAGTATCAGCGTTGTTAAAAGAAAATATCTCCCAAAATGTATAATAATAAATGGAATACAAAGAAGAACTAAGTTACATTAATATGCTCACATGTTGAAATTACTCATCTTACCTATACATTATCTTTTCCTCTCCAGAATAATCTTCACTGTGAACTCATAAGAAGGTTATGTGACTTAGTGGTGGGAGAAGGGGAGGAAACAGTCACTGAACACACCTGTGTAATCTGCCAGGCTTCAAGGTTTACACATTGTATTTCATTTAATCTTTCACCCACAGGAAAGAAAAGAATTTGTGTCACCAGATAGCATTTTCTACCCCTCCCACATGGGCAAGCAAGGTGTGACTATCCAGGCGGGAAAGTGGAATGTATCACAGTGATAGTTGACATTTCTTAGAGTTCATGGACGCTTCTGATATCAACTGGCCACAAGCATGTTTGCACAGGGTTCTAGAATGTTTCTCAACCTCCTGAAGTATGTCATCTCCATTTTTACAAGTAAGAAAGCAAGGACTGGGAAAATTTAGATGATTGTGCCCAAGGTCACCTGTGTAAGCAAGCGATAGAGGCAGCATTTACACTGAGATCTGTTTGGCACCAAAGTTTTTCTTACTCCGTGTTGCATGTTGCTAAAATAATATGCAGTTCGTTCTCCCTTCATCTTCATGACTTCTGTTAAACAATAAATACTTCACTAAAACCTTGATGGTTGCTTTTTCCAGTGCCATAATTCTGTAATTTCTCTTCTTTGTCCCCTACTTTGCCCACTCCCTACCCAAATGTAAACCAACACCAAAATAGAATTTAAATACGCGTAGATCAATTGAGTATAATATCTATCAATAGGGAAATTTAAAGAGAAATCATACAGAATCTTAAGGCACCATGCAAAACATTAAGTAAGCCCTTCCCTGCTGCAAGCATTAATTACCCTTTGTGCTTCGTAGAGTCACCGTGTCACAGCCTGGAAAGTGCATACGGGCAAGAATGAGAGAAGATGTTCCTATTTATTACCTGATTTGTTGGAACAATCACTTATTCAAACAAAATCCTCTGCCTTTTAAAAAGTCATTTGGCTCAACAATAAAGAAAGATATCTTTGAATCTTCTAAATCAACAAATGAGATTAGCTAGTATTTGAGTGCTTACCATTTGAAAATATTTGCTGGTCTTATATAAATGCTTAAATTTAATGTATATGCATTATAATGTCTTCTTTTTTAAAAAAAGCAGAATGTAAAGATATACATGATTTCAATTTTAAAAATATGGATACTTATGGGTAGAAAAGGAGTTAGAGAATGTTAACATAATCATCTTTGGGTAGTGGAAATGCAGACTATTTTTCTTATCTTTTTCTATAGTAAACATAAACTATCTTCATAATCAGAAAGAAATCTTTTTGATATAAAATACATACATCTTTGACAATACACAGGAACCCAAGAAATTCAAAATGACAGCTGTGTATATATTTCAAGCTAAGTGTGTGTTTTTTTGTGGAGTACTATAAAACTGAAGTATGAAGGGACAGATAATTTGGGGCACGTGTCCCCATACTGGTGAAATTATAGGAGTCAAGTGGTATTTCCAAAGCCTGCAGCACTTTCTTTATCTTTCCTGGATGGTTCAGAGTAACAATTTTTATAATATATACTATATAGAGAAGTATATATTATACAGAGTGTCACACACAGAGGAAGACAGGGAGAGAGAGTACACTGATGGAGATTGCTTTGGTTTTATAATGTAGGACAAAACTTCCCAGATGTCTTTGGAGAAGAAAATCCCCAAATAATAAAATCTCAAAACCTTTCAAGTCACAAAATAAAACTGTCAAAGATAGAGAAACATAATTAAAAAGAACCTGGGGGGAAAAAGCTCAATGGACTCAAATTCGCCGTAGCAGAAAGCACATTTCTTTTAGGCAGAATGACAGTGATGACAAATATGCAGCCCATTTATTCTTCATTAGTTATTTGGTACACTTATACTGAAAACTGAAAACAAAGGCCACTCCATGACTGGCTGTGAATGGCATTTGATGGAACTCTAAGGCAGAGAGAATGCCAGGAGAGGTAGATGGGAGAGGCACAAGTGCACAATGACTGAAATGACTCAGCCTCAAACCATCTGACATTCTCAAGTTGGCTTACACACAGTTCTTTCCCTGTGCCCATATCAAAATGTGGGATATCATGCTATGATGTGCCAGTAGACCAAGTTGCTCCAATAAGCAATACCAGCTACCAGAAATGGTTTAATGAGCATCTGTCTTTGTCCAGAATCCAGCTGGAATTTAAATGGTTGTGGAATTGAACTGCTATCTGTGTTATGTGGCTGCTCATTTTCAGTATCATCCTATGAGCATAAAATTCAGATTTCTGATCTTAGCATTCAAGGCCATCCACAGTCTAGCCCAGTACTGTCCTCTTCTCTACTTTTCCTGCAATCCACACACTGCATCCAATCAAGATTACTCTCCATCATTAAGAATTCTCCACTCTCCATCATACTTCACAACTTAACTTCCCTCTTCCACTCCAAGTGTCCACTCATCTATCACTTAAGACATTCACTTTCCCTGTTCTTCACCCCAAGCCTAAGGCAGCCTCTCCCTTTTTGAAAATCCTACAGTCTCAAATATCAGTCCCATTTATTTGTCACTAAATATGCCTCAGATCGTCAATTAAGCTTTTCTTCCTGGAGTGTTGTATCTTAGGCTCAATCAGATTATTTATTTACTTACTTATTTTGAGATAGGGATTTTGCTATTTTGCTCATTCTGAAGTGCAGTGGCATGTTCATAGCTCACTGCAGCCTCCAACTCCTGGACTCAAACTATCCTCCTGCCTCAGCCTCCCCAGTAATGGGACTAAAGTTGTGTGCCACCATGCCTAGTTAATTTATTTTTTAATAACATGGTCTCACTGTGTTACCCACACTAGTCTTGGGCTCCTGGCTTCCTGCTTCAGCTTCCCAAAGTGTGGGGATTACAGATGTGAGCCACTGCACTCAGATCACTAAAATGGTAAACTCTTGAAGTCACAGGGTATATCTTATAGCCTTTTAAAATCATTTTTGTATTCTCAGATCTCATATCTTTAGGTAGTTCTGGAATATTTGCTTATTGCTCCAAAAAAGACAACAGAATTTATATTGTTACTTAAGGAACACATTTTAATAGTAGTAGTAGCAATGAAGAGCCAGGCAGGCACTGCAGTAAGCTAGCTGCCTACATTATTTAAGTAAATCCTTTAACAATGCAAATTATTATTTCCCATTTCACATATAAGACAACTGAGAATGAGTAGAGAAGACAGGAGAAAAGAAGTAGATCTTTGCTGAAGAGAAGAAACAATTTTCTACTATTAGTTATTCATTCCATTGGGTTAGAGTTTGCATTCGTTGCAATGAAAAATTATTAAGAGGATAAATAATCAATAACAAAGGAATGAACTACTGTTGTAGACCCTAATCTTCTTGAGTGTGGCAGCTCCTGAGAGAGTAAAAGCAACAATTAGAGAAGGAACATGGAGAAAAGAGGCAGAAAAGCAAGTGGAGGTACTAGCACTGGAGATTAACTTGCCCTTCTTAAAAGTACTCACTAGTTTTTCCCCTGTCTGTAACTCCTCTCTTTCCTTCTTGGCTAACTTAGCCGCCTCAGATCAGAGGGTCATGTTTTAAGTCACAGATTTACTGAACATACCAAGACCCAACCAGTCATTCCAGGACATGTAAGGTATGCCCTCACTCCCTCTTTCTGTTCGAAGAGTCTATGGCTTGATGATTTTTAGATTGGCTAGAATGAACCAACATTAAACTCAAGTGAATATTCCTAGTGAAAGTCAAATTGAGCTCTGCAGGAAGTTTAGGCCTACGATTATTCTGATTCCTTTCACCTTGCACATAATGTTGAAAAGATCCCAAATCCTTTTCAAATAGTCCTTCTGGACATCTCTTCATTTCCCACTTCCCATCATCTGCAAACCTCTGATAAGAACAACTGTAAGGAGGTGACCCAGGGGAAAATGCCTATGGCCTGCTCCTGCCGCTTGAGGGGCTCTGGCCCTGACTGTTTTCTCTGGGCATGGAGGAATTGCCATGCTTTAAAGATCAAGCAATTCTGAGGTTCTACTTCTGTTTGGAAATTCATGGCCACTGGGTCTACAGCGTCCCAAAAGTCTCATCAGGTAGTTGCCAAATCTGAACATAAATACAACAATATGGAGAGCATCATATGCATTAGAATTTTCTTCAGACAGAGTACGCTGTGTGGTCTGAAGAAATTTGTGGAAAAGCCTGTTTGAGGAGGGAGGTGAGAAGAATCCTCCCTCCCTCAAGCCAAATATGAGTAGAGCTAGGCTGAAAAATAGTCTGTGGGAGAAACTGGAAGAATCGGTGGTTCCTCTGGACACAGAAGAAGGGAGAAGGGGGAACATGGGAATCAGTGAAATGGTGCTACCTGATATGACTACTTCCTGTGACCCCCAAAATCTCCATTAAAAGTATTTCTCTCATGACTTTTATGGATATAAGTGGTTTTTAAAAATAGAAGCTGATAAAAGGGTGGAATTTTGCATCTAAGTGATACATGGATGAACCCAAGTTTAGAGAAAAGAATGAGAAAACTGTAAAGCTGAGAATTTTAAAGCACATTTATCCAATTGTGTAAAAATTGAAGTGGCCTTAGATGACGACTGGGTTATACAACTGATGTAAGATACCCTGAAAGTTTAGTAATTATATAGTTATACCTATACTTACTTAGCCTTGGTGGCCAGGGTATTGCTGGCACTTTGGACTTAATGCAGATTCCTCTGCCTGGCTTGTCCAACCTGATAGTTGTGTTCCAGAGAGCAGTGGGTTGGTTTTAGGTCTCGTAACTTAATGACAATAACATAAAATTTTGCTCCCAGAGGAGAAGGTCTTAGACAACTGTTCATATAGGGCATTCCTTCCTCATGGGCTATAAAAATGAACCTTAAAATATTTTTCCTGAGTACCTATTAAAATAATTTTTAGGAACCAATGTACTTCTTGGTATATTTTTAAGTTGACATAATTATTGGAATTATTCAGTCTGTACTTTTCATATCTGGCATCTTTCACTCAACATAATGTCTATGAGATTCATCCATTCTGTTACCTACAACAGTAGTTCATTCCCTTTTTATTGCTGAGTAGTATTCAACATATGAATACACCATAGTTTGTTTATCTGTTCTTCTCTTCCTGGAAGTTTCTACTTTTTGGAGATTATGAATCAAGTTTCTATCAGCATTCTTATATAAGCCTTTACATTGACTTGACCTTTTTATGGATAAATTTCTAAGATTTGCTAGAATTGCTGAGTCATCAGGTAGGTGTATGTTCAACTGTGTAACAAACTATCCCCAAAATTTGCAAAGTGGTTGGGCCATTTTACACTCCCACCATCATTGGATGATAGTTGTGGTTGCTCCACATCTTCACCAACACTTGATACTCAGTCTTTTACTTTTAGCTGTTCTAGTGGTATGAAATAATCTCATTTCAATGCATTTTCCTGATGACCAATAATGTTGAGCTTTCTCAACATTATTGAGATATAATATATGAGTTATAAGCTCCTTTATCATTTTGTGATGAAATGTCTATATAAGTTTTTGTGCCTATGTTTTGAAAATACAAATTATAAGATAGTAGATTTGACCCAATATCATAATTATATTAAATGTTAATAGAATAAATATTCAAATCAAAAGACAGAGTTAGGCAGATTGGATTTTAAAATATATATCTGTCTAATGCTTAGTTACAAAGACACATAAAAGTTGAAAGTAAAATCTTGGAAGTATGTGTAAGATAAACCAAAAGAAAGCTGATAACACAAAAAAGCAAAAAATTCTACTAGAGATAAAAGAAACATTTTCCATTGGAAAAAAAGTTCATCTACCAAAATGATTTAACAGTTCTAAATCTGTGCACACCTAATAACATAACCTCAAAAATATATAGAACTTAATAAGCTGAGAGAACTTAAGTAAGAATTAGACAAATCCATAATTATAAGGGGAAATTTTTACTTTTTTCTTTCATTAACAAATAGAATAAGCGGATGAAAAATCAATAGAAAAATAAAAGCATTAAATAACAGAAATTGACAAGCACAAAGTAACTATAATCTATAGAACATTATACTTAACAATGGGGAAACATATATTCTGTTCAAGTGCAGGTGGAGTATTTCCAAGCTTGACCATATGCTGGGACATAAAGCAAGTCTCAAAACAACTTGAATAGACTAAAATAATGAAGACTATGTTCATTGACCACAGTGGAATTAAGCTAAAAATAAATAACGAAAAGATAACTAGAAAATCTTCAACTGTTTGGGAGTTAATCAATACACTTCTAAATAACCCATGAGGAAAGAGGGGAAAAAAATCTCTAAAAAAATTAGGAAGTGCTTTGAATTGGATGATAATGAAACTAAGACATATCGCAATGAGGGATACAGCTAAAGTGGACTTAGAGAAAAATTCATAGTCTTAGATGCATACATTAAAAAATAAGAGGAGCTGAAGACCAATAATCAAAGTATCCATCAGAATTATCTTGGGATAAAAAAAAACAAACAAAGTAAAACTAAAGACAGGAAGAAATGAAAATAATAAAAATAGGGGCCAAAGTTAATAAAATTGCAAAGAAATGCACAATAGAAACTACTAAGAAAGCCAAAAATCTCTTAAAAGATAAATTAAATTGATAAATTCCTAATAAGACTGATCAAGATAAAAAGAAAAGCTGCACATCAGTGATTTGTGATTTGTAAAAAAGGATTATTTTAAAAAGGGTTTGAAAGCAAAGACATAGAATCAACTTAAATGCCCATCAGTGGTAGACTGGATAAAGAGAATGTGATACATATATACCACGGAATACTATGCAGACACAGAAACAATGAGATCACGTCCTTTGCAGGAGCATAGATGGAGCTGGAGGCCATTACCCTTAGCAAACTGACACAGGAACAGAATACCAAATACCACATATTCTCACTTATAAGTAGGAGCAGAATGATGAGAACACATGGACACATAGAGGAGAACAGCACACACTGGAACTTATTAAAGGGTGGAGGGTGAGGGGAGGAAAAGGATGAGGAAAAATAACTAATGGGTAATAAGCTTAATACCTGGATGATGAAATAATCTGTACAACAAACCCCCATGACACAACTTTACCTACATAGCAAACCTGCACAGGTACCCCTGAACTTAAAGTAAAGTTTAAAAAACTGGATTTGAAGAAAAAGTGATATTGCCTCAGATCTTACAAAAGTCATGCATAAACATAATATGAGAGTACCATCTTAATTTAGTTCCATGTGTAGACTTTCCTATTGTGAAGAGATTATACTTATTATACCAAACCGATATTTAAGTCAATTTGGCAGTTACATATTTGGGAGTCAGTTAATAAATTGGCATTTCAGTTTTTTTTTTTTTTTTCTTTCTTCAGACATGATCTGGTTCTGTCACCCAGGCTGGAGTGCAGTGGTGTGATTGGTCACTGCAACCTCTGCCTCCCAAGTTCAAGTGATTCTCCTGCCTCAGCCTCCTGAGTAGCTGGGATTACAGGCACCTTCCACCATGCCCAGCTAATTTTTATTTTTTTTTGTAGAGATGGAGTTTTACCATGTTGGCCAGGCTGGTCTCAAACTCCTGACCTCAAGTGATCCTTCCCGCCTTGGCCTCCAAAGTGCTGGGATTACAGGCTTGAGCCACCACACCTGGCCCCCTTTCAGTTTTTAAACTGATGTTTTTTGAGTTTAGTTAAAGTGACCCAGTTCTATAATGTTTAATAAACTCTAAGTGAATGAACAAAATTGCATCTTTGTGCATGCAAAACAGAAGACCAGAGCTTGGCCCCAAAGTTGTCCCTGCAGGGGTTTACAATCTAGTGCAACATGGTAGGGAGATAACACTTCTATAGATGATACAGAAAGAAAACTGAGCCAGGAGTAAAAGGACATGAATGCTAGATGCATCTTCTTCATTTAATTTATTTATCCAACAAATATTTAATAGGCAGCTATTATGTATCAGATATCTGCTAGACTTTAGCTATACAGCAATGGGAAAAAAAAAAGGGCATGGGCCTTGTTCTCATGAAATGTAAGTACCCAATGAAGGATAAATATGTCAGCAATCATAAAAATTCATTCAACAAATATGTATTTGGTATAAAATATGTACCAGGCACTGTTCTAGGCACTTGAGATGATGATGAAAAAGTAGACAGAGATTTGTCCCCATAAAGGGTTTACATTACAGTAGAAGATAGAAAAAAAACCTCTAGACACAATAAATAAGTTATGTATATATCCTATTAGAGGGTGATAAATACTATGGGAAAAGGGGAAAAGTAGGGTAAGGGTTTTTAGTAATGGGACAGGGATTAAGACAGGATTTGGGATGGGTTGTCATTTTAAACAGGACAGTCAGTGTAGCCTCATTGAGAAGGGGATATAAAAGCAAAAATTTATAGGAGTTGGGGGAATTGACTATGCAAGTATCCAGGGAAAGTGTATTCTGGTAGAGAGAACAGCCAATGTAAAGAGTCTAATATGGGAGTATCCAGGAGTGTTCCAGGTTTAGAAACAAGACTCAGTTGTCTGGAGCTGGATTGGCAAGGGAGAGAAAAACAGGCATAGGAGAGTGGGTGTGGATTATGTAGGGCCATGTGTGTCATTGTAAGGACTTTGGCTTTCACTGAGATAAATGGGGAGCCATTGTAGGGGTTTGATCGCAGAGCGATATGACCTGACTTGCATTTGAACTGAATGACTTGTTTCATATTACAACCTGTAACTGTAGATCATGATAGATGCGTTCTAAAATAGGATAAGAGAGGGACCTAATTTGAAATATCTGTTTGATCTTGGGCCCTAAGCTTAGCCAACCTCAGCCCTGCCTCACTGGGTCATTGTGGTGAGGCCTTGGCAACATGCTGTATTCATACGCACATGCTGTATACTATTCTTTGTAATAATGCAGAATGAAACAGAATCCAGTGTTAGATTATGAGCTACACACTGTATTAGTAGTAAAAGCATGAGTTGCATTGTTGAAAGGAGCGGTGTCACCCCCAAAGGGGTGAAGATTGGTTCTTGGGAAGTAAAAAAAACAAAACAAAACAAAAAAACAGTGCTCTTTGAATGTACAAAACACAGATGTATATACGATATGCAAACAGATATGTAGCATATCTGCAGCATTTTTATTTCATGGGGAAAATATCTGAAAAGGATCCTTTGGGGGCAGGGAAGGGACAGTGTGTGATCACGAAAAAAAGATTGAAAAATACTAAGTTAAGGAAGAGATTTAGTAGATTTAGTAGCAGAAAGATCACTGAGCTGGAGGTTCAAAAACCACAGCTAAAGTTAGCTCTGCCATTAACTTTTTGTGTAAACTTGGACCATTCACTTCTGCTTTCTAGGTTTAAATTTTTTTCAAATGTGAAATAAAATGTTTGAATAATCTCTTAGGTTTTCACCGGCTCTAAAACTAGGAGAAGATTTGAATTGGAACACCTGATTATGGAACCTGTCAAAATGTGTAAGGTATTTGGACCCATTGAACATCACTTTTCAATAAGATAAACCTCCAGTGTCAATAGCTTTTGAAGTCTCTGGCCTCTTTTTCCTTACCCATTCTTTAAGCTAGAATTCTAGAAATGCTGCTCTAATTCCCAGTAGAAGATTCCTGGATACAATATTGAAGTCTAAGAGTACAATGAAGTTTCGCCAAGAAGATGCCCATCAAATGTTCTGAAGCTTGTCAACTGGAGTTGCATTGCTTCACAGTTTTCACACGATTTCTAGACATTAAAGTCCCTTTACAACCTAGCTGGGTTGTCACTTCAAAGAGAAAGATATATGTGGTGTGGCGAAGGTAAGCAGGAATTAGCAGGATAGAGTAACCAGATTTAAAAAAAAAAAAAAAAAAAAGGGAGGGGGCACACACATTGACAGCATCTGTGGATGGCATCAACTGAACAGCCTTGTGCATACAATTTTTTATTGCTTATCCAGACCTGGGCTCATTGCACTAAGAAAACCTTAAATAGTTTTTCCTCAGTTTTATTTTTCTTTTCTGAGCTCTCTAACTACATTTAAAAGCCCCTTTGAAGAAAGAGAATGTGTCTTCTAACACTTTTGTTGTGCTCAATTCAGCATTCTGTAAATGATTGGATTTTAGTGAGCATTTGTTGATGGTGATGATCATGCAGATTTAAGAGGAAAAAATAAAAATTAAAGCCATAAGTCTTTGAGTCCCTAATTTTGGGTGGTCTATACTAACGTGTCTATAGGCCAGAACATTTATCTTCTTTTCCTTCTGCTGTTTAATCACCTAGTGGTGTTTCCAGATAAGAAATGTAAATGGAATTCATTACCTAACCAGGGCATGTAATTCATTTATCATAGGGTATCAATAGGCAAAGAATTGTTCTATGTGATAAATTCAGTAGTAAAGAGATGAGAGGCCATTGTGAAGAACTGTAGCTCTCCACTGAATTGCAAGGGTTCTTGAATGTTGTCAACATTTGGAGGCTGTTGGAGGAGGGAGCTCTATTGATGAAAAATGGCTATGTATTCAAAATTTCAGTGCATACCAGGAAGATAATTCATTTCAATCTCTGGCTTACCCAAATAAGCTTGGAGTTACTGCCAACGAGGAAATCCCCAGGGTCTAATAAAAACATCTTTAGGAGTGAAGGAGTTAACTGAGTGTGTAAGCTTTATCTTCTGTCCAATGGACTTGTGGTTTGCTTATTAAAGTCTCCAGTAAATGATTGTTAGAGACCTGTCATTGATAGCAGTTGCTAGTTGCTGCCTTTTAAAAGCCCGTTGATTCCTCTGCAAGGTGGTGCAGCATCCTCTGTCCCTTCACTCATTTCAGATCTACTCAGGTCTGCCTGTAAAAGGATCTCTCAGATCAACAAGCATGAATGACGAAGACTACAGCACCATCTATGACACAATCCAAAATGAGAGGACATATGAGGTTCCAGACCAGCCAGAAGAAAATGAAAGTCCCCATTATGATGATGTCCAGGAGTACTTAAGGCCAGAAAATGATTTATATGCTACTCAGCTAAATGCCTATGAGTATGATTTTGTGTCAGTCTATACCATTAATGGTGAAGAGACCAGCCTGGCCTCTGCCCAGTCAGAAGACAGAGGCTACCTCTTGCCTGATGAGATATACTCTGAGCTCCAGGAGGCTCAGCCAGGTGAGCTCCAGGAGGACAGGGGCATCTCAATGGAAGGGTTATATTCACCAACCCAGGACCAGCAACCCTGCCCAGAAGAGCTCCAGAACGGGAGTGTGATGAAGGAAGACCTGCTTTCTCCTTCAAGCTTCACCATTCAGCATAGTAAAGCCTTCTCTATCAGCAAGTATTCCTCCACCTGCTATTCTGATGCTGAAGGTTTGGAAGAAAAGGAAGGAGCTCGCATGAACCCTGAGATTTGCCTCTTCGTGAAGGTAAGGTCTGCCTCTGACAGGCACACCCTGTGCATGCAGATATTGTGACTGGTGTTTTATTTTGCTCTGAATGACCAGGGAAAGATTCATAATGTCATGGTCCTTGGATCTCAATACATATTCAAGAGCCGGAGTGACTAATCAGTCATTAGAGTGTACTCAGTTCTTTTCAAAATTAGAGGAATTGGAAGGTGCATTTAAAGCATGTGTTTAATCGTTGACTTTTGCATACCATGAGCAAAGTATGTTGCAAAAGGGTTCACATGAGTGAGCCAAAATTGCTGCCGAAATCCTTGCCATTGTGACTGACATTAAGTACATTTTTCTGTCTAGTTACATTTCCTTTGTCAACATGTTTAAAAGTGAAACCAAAACTTGTGACAGAAAGACCTTCTTGTGCTTCTAAGGTCACAGATTTGTCAGATAGGTGGTCAATAAAGGCTATCTCTGTCACTAGCTTGCCCCTTTGGCACCAATATAACTAAAAATCCGTTGAAGTCAAATGATTTCAGTAGTAGTAAGACACTAACTACCAGTGTTAATGTTTAATGCCTCTGATATCTAAACAGAACCTTGGCGATCTTTGTATTAGACAACAAAGTAATAAAGTTATGGTTATAAATATTATCAAAATGTTAAGTGTTTCAGACCTAAACAAATCATCTTTATTAATTAAGATGGCAGGCCCTTTTTCCCCAACGTCTCCCTCACAATGTTCATATTTACGTGATTTTTAAAAATGTTTTCACATTTATGAGTATAAATATGTTAGTAAATGCTGCTTTTTCTTGCCAATAAAAATGATTTCGAACCTACAAAAACCATAGTCCATACTCATTTCTCTCTCCGTCAGTTCCCAGTAACAGTTCTGATGAAACACACTTTACTCATTTTGCCTTTTGTTGTCTTCTACTTTGTTCTTTTCTCTAATTGTTTTGTGTGTAAATCATGGATCACTTATCCTACTACAAGGTCCTTTTAAAAATAATCTAGTATAGTACTTGGTTCACACATATGTACCAGACACACATTGCTTTGTACTTCGCTGAGCATTTTGGGGGGAAAGGGCTGTGCAAGACAAGGTCCTTGCTCTTAAATAATGAATAATAGGGTGACAGAGACAGACTTGCACTCAATGCATTCTAATACAATACAGTAAGAGATGAAACAGAGGAGTGAGTGGAGTGTGTGGGTGTTCAGAGAAGGAGTGCCAAGGTGTGTACTGAGTTTGGAACAGCTCCATGGAGGAGGTGATGTTAGAACAGGTGCATTCAAGCAGTTTTCTGGCCTCCATATCCACATCACCACTGTCACACTGTGCAAACAAACTTTTTTTTTTTTTTTTTTTTTTTTGAGATGGAGTCTCACTCTGTCACCCAGGCTGGAGTGCAATGGCATGTTCTCAGCTCTCTGCAACTTCCACCTTCCAGGTTCAAGTGATTCTCCTGCTTCAGCCTCCCAAGTAGCTGGGATTACAGGCGTGTGCCACCTGGTCTGGCTAATTTTTGAATTTTTAGTTCAGATGGGGTTTCACCATGTTGGCCAGGCTGGTCTTGAACTCCTGACCTCAAGTGATCTGCCCTTCTCAACCTCCCAAAGTGCTGGGATTACAGACATGAGCCATGGCTCCTGGCCACAGACTTTTTTAAAGTGAGGACTAGATGTATTTTTTTTTTCTCTCATGACAGAAGCATCCATGCAAACTGCAACAGGCAAAGTGGGTCATCACCATGATCATCATCATTGTCATCATCACCATGGACCCATCTGACATTATTTCTAAATTTGGCTAAGTGTTTATCTCACTAGAAATTAACCTATGGCTGGTATTGAGCAAAAACAAAAGTAGTAGGAAAAAGAAGTGTTGGTACTTCCTGGCAGTACTGGCAACAGGGAAAATTGATGAACTATAACATGTAATTCCTAAATTACTTAAAATTTCCTAAAGCAAATATTAGACTTAATTCTTTAAGTTTACAATAGCATAATTGTGTGAACCGAAAGGCCAGAGAGTGTCCCACTGACCTCAGCTTTTATGCATAAACTTCTTTTTAAGAGTATTCAGTAATAAAACGAGTGGCAGCTATAATCCTTGCTTCCCAGTTCCACACTTGGCCCTATCTTCACTGAAGGTCCTTATCCAATGTTGAATGGAAGTGGAATATACGAAATCGGGTAAAACAGGGCCTTCTCTGCTTGAGTGAAACTATAGGGTCTGAGTGTGACCTCAGGCCTTTTCCTCCTCACAGCTCTGTGGAAGGCATGTTGGTTCCCCGCACTGGAGAAGGCTTTGTGGCTCACCATCTTCCTAGCAGGGCTTATGGCTTTGCAGTTCTGGGTGTTCTTCTCCTGGGCTGTTTTAGTGTGGACCACTGGGCTGCATTTATACTTGTATCTGTGTATGTTTCCACCTGTTCTAGACATGTTGGTGAGAATGTCATGCAGGTTTGTAAGTATATGCTTAACCAACTGAGGCTTAATCATTTCAAAGTGTGGACCAATTATTTAATTAAGTAACATGTCATTCATTTATTCATTCAACAGATCTGGTGCCAGGTGCTGGGTTTACACCAATGAAGAAAAAAAAAGTCTCGTCTCCCATGCACTTTTTTTTTTTTTTGAGACGGAGTTTCACTCTGTCACCCAGGCTGGAGTGCAACTCACTGTAACCTCCGCCTCCTGGGTAGCTTAGATTACAGGCATGTGCCACCATGCCCAGGTAATTTTTGTATTTTTAGTAGAGACAGGTTTTCACTATGCTGTTCAGGATGGTCTCGATCTCCTGACTTCAAGTGATCCACTCGCCTCAGCCTCCCAAAGTGCTGGGATTACAGGCATGAGCCATTGTGCCCGGCCATGTCTCCCATGCACTTTGCATTACAGTGAGATAGACAACTGATAAACAAACAAATAAATATAAAATATGGCTAATGGTGAAAGTGCTGTAAAACAGGATATGGGTGTATTAATTTCTTATTTCTGCTCTAAAGAATTACCTAAAACTTAGTGAATTAAAACAATACAAACAATCTCTTACAGTTCTGGGGGTCTGAAGTCTGAAATGAGTCTTCTGGGGCTAAACTCAAGGTCAGCAGAGTTGTGTTCCTAGGCTCTGGGGAGAATTTGTTTCTTTCTCTTTTCCATCTTCTAGAAGCAGATCTCATTCCTCGCGCATGGCCCACATCACATCACCTCTTCTCTCCCAGTTTCCATCATCCCGTTGCCTTCTTCCGACTCCTTTTGCATTTCTCTTGTAAGTAACTCTGCGATTAGATTAGACCCACAAGGATAATACAGGATAACCTCCTCATTTTAAAATTCTTAGTTTAATCATATTTGCAAGTCCCTTTGTCATACAACGTAATCTGCAACTTCTGGGAATTCGGACATGGCCATATTTGGCAGATGGGGAGTGATGGTGAGTAGGGACAAGGCGGTAGTGTGGCTGCAGTGGGTGAGCGAGGGAGACAAGGTGGGAGGAGAGGAGGCTGGAGAAGTGCAGAGGCACAGACCATGATCACAGCAGCCCTTAGGGGCCACTGGGGGAAACTCACTCACTCTGAGTGATAGGGGGAGTCATTGGGCAATTTTGGAAGAAATAGTATGGCCACCTTTTTGTAACAGGCTGTAGCTGGGAAGGTTAGACACAGTAGCAGGGAAAAGAGTTTAGAGGCAACTGACAAACTTCAGGCAAGAGATGAGGGTGCATTACTACGACAGCAGTGTAGTAATGGGATTGAAATTGTTTTGAAGAGAAAGCCCAAGCATTTTGCTGAAGTATTTGATGTGGGTGAAAAGAAAAATAAAGAGCCATGGTTGACTCTAGAGATTTTAATGACCTGTGGACCCCTTCTCAGAAATTGTGTGATTGAGAAGCTGATATTCGCTAATGTGTCTGTGTGTATGTATGCCAAAGAGAGAGGAAGGGGTGGTGAGAGATGGAGAAAGAGAAAAGCATTCTAGTATTTTGTTTAATGCAAAGGAAGAAACTATTCTGATAATGGTTATTGCAAACAAAAATGGTACAAATAAACACCATTTGTCCTGTATATAATTTACGTCATTTATTATGGAAGCAGAATACGTTTTAGAGCAGGTTTTGGTTTTTGTTTTTGTCTTGAGACACAGTCTCACTCTGTTGCCCAAGCTGGAGGGCAATGGTGCAGACACGGTTCATTGCCACCTCAATCTCCTGGGCTCAAGCCATTCTCCTGTCTCAGCCTCTAGAATAGCTGGGACCTATTTCCACCTGCCAGGTGTGCACCACCAGGTGGAAAAAGAATTTCCACCTGCCAGGTGTGCACCACCATACCCAGCTATTTTTTTTTTTTTTTTTGTAGAGACAGTGTCTTGCCATGTTGCCAGGGCTGTTCTTAAACTCCTGGGCTAAAGTGATTCTTCCACCTAAGGCTCCCAAAATGCTGAAGCCTCTGTGCCTAGCCCCTAGAGCAGATTTTGAAGTCTGGTTGCATGGATTTGAAACCTGGTTTAGCAGATGAATTTCTGTTAAATTATTGAGCTTCGCTCAGCCTCAATTTCCTCATTGATAAAATGGATGTTATGATACCTTCCTCATAGGGATGTTATAAAGATTAAATAAGATAATGCTTATAAGTTGCTTAGTATAGTATCTGACATATGGTAAATGTCAATATATAGGAGCCTAAATTATTACTTATTGTGATGAATTTGAACCATTCAGGAAATAACATTTTATTTTAAGCATAGTACTTTGCAGCAAGCATCCAATAAATATCCTATTGGGTTATTCTAACATGAGCAATATAATATTGTGGAAAGAGAAGTGGTCAGGGAATTCTAACACAACTTTGTCAATACTTTTGTATAAAATGTCCCTGAACCCAAGTTTCTTCATCCTTGAAAGGCAATCTTTCCTAACTCTTACAGTCTTAGATTCCAAGGTGTATGGCCCCAGCTCCTGGTCAGTGTGTACATGTGTATATGGCACCACCTATTATTCACTCTAGGATACTGCTCAACACTGAGTATGGTCTCTAGATTTGGCTGTGGTTGGAAAAGTTGACATGAGAACAACACTCCTGTCCACACTCAGCTCATGTGAAGCCTGTCCGTTGGAAAGTGTCTGCAGCTTCAGAGCCTATATCTGATAGAGCATTTATAGGGCCCTCATGAAGGGATGTAAAGGTTGTGCACTGAACAAGTTTAGGGGGCACTATTCACAGAGAATGTAAATGTTGTCCTGCTGAAGTCAGGCAACAGAACCACCCTGGTTAATATTTCTTAGACTCATAGCCCATAATTATTCTAAAGGAATTACTCACTATAATTTGGCTCAGCATAGTAAAGTGCCCCAGATTGTCAGTAATTGCTTTTATTGCCATACCAGAGGTGCCCGTTGTGGTTACAGGGGTCATGGTATTCAAAATGGGGCACTCAGCATAATCCATTCTAATACTATAATTAGAATGAAAAATAATAAGCAGCATTTCTGTTGAACTTTAATCATCTTAAATGTTAATATTTTATATTTTACAATGATCTCAGTGCACTTTTATGGTAGTATATATATATGTATATATATATATATATACACACACACACACACACACATATAATTTGTAAGTGAGTAATTGTGCATCTATTGTGGGTAAATGTTTTATATTGATAGAGATATGCAATTTTTAAAAACATTACTGATTTGTAGGCTTTCCTTCCTTTTCTGCTATGATCTGTGGGCCGGGACCTCTTTCCTTGGCCAAGATCTAATGAGAAGAGATCCCCTTACCTCCTAGGTTCTTCCTGGATGTTTTCATAAGCAATACATTTAGTCCATTTGCCTTGGAGGCAAACAAAGCTTTATAATAGCAGGTGAGAAACTTATAAAAATCCCCTTGAGGAAATGAGATAAATGAAGCTGGATTGGGATGTTGAGATGTGGCTCAATGGACGTCCCAGGCAGTGGGCTCAGCAGAAGCAAAGACACAGCCAACACTCACATGTGTGTGGCGAGGTCCATTTTGTTGGGTGGGTCAGAAGGTCCACATAGGTGAAGAGCAGATGGTGAAACTGAAGAACTAGGAGTGCTGCCTTTCACTGCAAACTAAGGGGCTTGGTTCTTATCCTAAAGCAACCAAGAGTAATAAAATGTTCTGAGGAAGATACCATGAGCAAAACAAGGTTTAGGATAACAAGCAAATTAAAAAGAATTTCCACCTGCCAGCTAGAACAGAACCAAACAGACATCATGCTTTGTTTCAAAGATTAGTTCAAGTATTTAGATGTAAATACATCATGTATCATTAACATTGTGTATTTTCAACTTATCATCTGGGTGTGTCCAAATATTTAAATCTGTGGCTTCATATAAACCAATTTTGGTGGAAAAAGCTAGCTGGTATGATGCTGATTTATATATTATCTATCTGTGTATCCAGCTATTTTATATTTTGTGAGGGTAAGGGGGAGATATCCGGATTCAGCGCAAGGTTTTGATTGTTATTTTAGTATAGTTTCCAGTTTAAAAAGTGTGTTTGCGTGGCATGGGACAGCCTGGCTGGACTTACTTAATTAGAGTGCTAGGAACACAATCAAGGCCCAGTTTTGTTCAAAATTATTTTCTAGGTGCCCATATGAACTGGTTTGCTTTGTGAATCAATGCCATTAATCAAAGAGTCGCAGAATCTTAGCACTGTGCCAAGAATGTGGAAAGTCAGAGGAGTGAAGCAACCTTCCTAAGGCTGCCTGCAAATCACTGGCAAGCTAGCACACTGGGCTGTCCATCCAGGGGATTTTTCTTTATATCAGCATTCCTAGCCTGGGAATATGTTCATATGTTCATGAATATGCTTCGGGAGGTTCAGGAACATTCTAGAACCCTATGCAAAGATATTTGTGCCAGATGATTTCAGGAGGGTCCATGAACTCTCAGAAATGTTAACTTATCACTGTGATGCATTCCACTTTCCCTACCTGCGTACTCACTCCCATGTGGGAGGGGTAGAATACGCTGTGGGGTGACACAAATCCTTTTCTTTACTGTGGAGTAATCCACTTGCTCTAAGCCTTTCAGCGCCTTGCGGAACCATGGGAAGAAACCTTCACGAAAGAATAATAAAGAAGCATCACTAAATAATCATGTGAGAGTTATGTTAACTCTGAAAATCAAAGTGATGTGATACTCTGAAATACATATCCCCAAATTGGGGCCCATATTTTTTCTAAAGAAAGTTTTGCAATTTTTCCTCCAAGAGACTACAAACTCAATGCCAATGCATCCACTCCTAATCCCATCATCCTGGATAGCATCACCAATTGTACACACGAAAACTTCTGAATAACTTGGATTTCTGTTTCTCCTTTACTTTCAATAATCCAATTGATTTCACCTCTCAAAATATTCTCTCCTCTTCATCTTGGTCACTAATGATCAGTGTCATCTTGACCACAGCTGTTTAACTGGTCACTCTGCCTCTGGAGTCATCCATCTCCCAAGGACCCCCCACCTAGCCACAAGAATGGTCCACATGTGTTTCTTTCTTTCCCTTTCCTTCCTTCCTTCTTCCTTCCTTCCTTCCTTCCTTCCTTCCTTCCTTCCTTCCTTCCTTCCTTCCTTCCTTCCCTTCCTTCCTTCCTTCCTTCCTTCCTTCCTTCCTTCCTTCCTTCCTTCCTTCCTTCCTTCCTTCCTCTCTCTCTCTCTCTCTCTCTCT
>NC_045438.1:122798661-122927483 GCF_002776525.5 Piliocolobus tephrosceles
TTTCTTTCTTTCTTTCTTTCTTTCTTTCTTTCTTTCTTTCTTTCTTTATTTCGTTTTAAGTTCAGGGATACATGAGCAGGTTTGTTATACAGGTAAATTTGTGTTATGGGGGTTTGTTGTACAGATTATTTCATCACTCAAGTATTAAGCCTAGTCCCTTTTGTTATTTTTCCTGATCCTCTCCCTCCTCCCTCCTTCTACCCTCCGATAGGCCCCAGTGTGTGTTCTTCCCCTCTATTTGTCTGTGTGTTCTCATCATTTAGCTCCCGCTTATGAGTGAGAACATGCAGTGTTTGGTTTTCTGTTCCTGCATTAGTTTGCTAAGAATAATGGCCTCCAGCTCTACCCATGTTCCTGCGAAGAACATAATCTCATTCTTTTTTATGACTGCATAGTATTCTATGGTATATATGTACCACATTTTCTTTATCCAGTCTACAGGCATTCAGGTTGATTCCATGTCTTTGCTATTGCAAATAGTGCTGCAATGAACATACACATCCATTTGTCTCATAGAACAATTTGTATTTCTTTGGGTATATGCCCAATAATGGGATTGCTGGGTAGAATGGCAGTTCTGTTTTTAGGTCTCTGAGGAATCACCACACTGCTTTCCACAATGGTTGAATTAATTTACACTCTGATCAACAGTGTGTTGTCAGATACATAGTTTGCAAAATTTTTCTCCTCTTCTGTTGGTTGCTTACTCTGTTGATAGTTTCTTTTGCTGTTCAGAAGCTCTTTAGTTTAATTAGATCCCATTTGTTTCAACTGTTTTTGGCATCTTTGTCATGAAATTTTTGCCCGTGTCATGAAAATTTGCACAGAATGGTATTGCCTGGGTTGTCTTCCAAGGTTTTGATAGCTCTGGGCTTTATGTTTAAGTCTTTAATCTATCTTGAGTTGATTTTTGTATATAATATAAAGAAGGGGTTCCAGTTTCAATCTTCTTCATATGGCTAGACAGTTATCCCAGCACAATTTATTGAATAGGGAGTCCTTTCCCCATTGCTTGTTTTTGTCAGCTTTGTCATAGATCTGATGATTACAGGTGTGCAGTCTTATTTTGGAGCTCTCTATTCTGTACCATTGGTCAGTGTGTCTGTTTTTGTACCAATACCACGCTGGTTTGGTTACTGTAGCCTTGTAGTATAATTTGAAGTTGGGTGGAGTGATGCCTCCAGCTTTGTTCTTTTTGCTTGGCTATTTGGGTTCTTTTTTGGTTCCATATGAATTTTAAAATACTTCTTTTTTTTTTTTTTTTTTTTTTGGTTCTGTGAAGAATGTCTTTGGTAGTTTGAAAAGGAATAGCATTGAATCCATAAATTGCTTTGGGCAGTATTGCCGTTTTAATGATATTGATTCTCCCTATACACAAGCATGGAATGTTTTCCCATTTGTTTGTATCCTCTCTGATTTCTTTGAGTAGTGTTTTATAATTCTCATTGTAAAGATTTTTCAACTCCCTGGTTAGCTGTATTCCTAGGTATTTTATTCTTTTGTGGCAATCATGAAAGGGATTACATTCCTGATTTGGTGCTCAGCTTAACTGTTGTTGGTGTATAGGAATACTAGTGATTTTTGTACATTGATTTTATATCCTGAAACTTCACTGAAGTTGTTTACTAGCTTGAGCAGCTTTTGGGCCAAGACTATGGGGTTTTCTAGATATTAAATCATGTCATCTGCAAACAAGGATATTTGAAATTCTTCTATACCTATTTGGATGCCTTTTATTTCTTTCTCTTACCTGATTGTTCTGGCCAGAACTTCCAATACTATGTTGAATAAGAGTGGTGAGAGAGGGCCTTCTTGTCTTGTGCTGGTTTTCAAAAGGTGTACTTACAGCTTTTGTTCATTCAGTATGATGTTGGCTGTCGGCTTGTCACAGATGGCTCTTATTATTTTGAGGTATGTTCCTTTGATACCTAGTTTATTGAGAGTTCTTAACATGAAGGGATGCTGAATTTTATCAAAAGCATTTTCTGCATCTATTGAGATAATAATTTTTTTTTGTCTTTAGTTCTGTGTATGTGATGAGTCATATTTATTGATTTGCATATGTTGAACCAACCTTGCATCCCAGGGAAAAAACCTACTTGATTGTGGTGGATAAACTTTTTGATGTGCTGCTGAATTCAGTTTGTACGTATTTTGTTGAAGATTTTTGCATTGATGTTCATCACAGATACTGGCCTGAAGTTTTCTTTTTTTGTTGTATCTTTGCCAGGTTTTGCTATTAGGATAATGTTGGCCTCATAGAATGAGTAAGGAAGGAGTCCCTCCTCTTCAATTTTTTTGGAATAGTTTTAGTAGAAAAGGTACCAGCTATTCTTTGTACATCTAGTGGGATTCAGCTATGAATCTGTCTGGTCATGGGTATTTTTTTTTTTTTTCTTTTTGGCAGACTATTTATTACAGATTCAATTCCGGAACTCATTATTGGTCTGTTCAGGGATTCAGTCTTGGGAGGGTGTATGTGTCCAGGAATGTATCAATTTTCTTCTACATTTTCTCATTTGCATGCATAGAGGTGTTCATCATATTCTCTGATGGTTATTTGTATTCCTGTGGAGTCAGTGATAATATCCCTTTTGTTGTTTCGAATCGTGTTTATTTGGATCTTCTCTCTTACATGTGCTTTTTTAGAGCACATCAGACCATGCCATTCCCCTGCTTCTAGTTATGTAGTAGCTCCCTATTGCCCCAGGAAAAAGGCAAGGATGAAAGGGATGCATAAAAGTTTCTCATGATACATCAGGCTTTTAACTAAGACTTTATTACTTGCCACTCCTCATTCACCCTGTGTCTAAAAAACGTTCACTAGCCTGTACTTCCCTGCACACTTCATGATTCTGGGCCTGTGCTCAAGCTGCCCCCTTTCAATGCTTTTCCTTCCTCTCCTTTCAAATGCAGCCTAGAAGTCACCTCTTCAGGAGGGCTGTCCTTGTCCCTCCAGAAAATGCTGGGCTGTGTCGGCTCTGCACTCCTTCATTGTTCTTACCTTAATGTATTAGTTTGCTAGGACTTCTGCCATAAAGTATCACAAACTGGATGACTTAAACAACAGAACTTTACTTTCTCACAATACTGGAGGCTAGAAGACCAAGATCAAAGTGTTGGCAGGGGTGGTTTCTTCTGAGTCATCTCTCCATGGCTCGTAGATCACCATCGTCTCTCTATGTCTTCACATGGTCTTCCCCCTATGCATGTCTGTGTCCTAATCTTCTCCTCTTATAAGAACACCAGTCATTTTGGATTAGGGCTTACCCTAATGACCTCATTTTAACTTAATCACCTCTTTAAAGACCCTATCTCTAAATGCAGCCACGTTCTGAGGGTTTAGGATTTCAACATACAAATTTGGGGGGTATGTATACAATTCAGCCCATAACATATAATGATATGATTACTTGTTTATGTCTTTATATGTCCCTAGCTGTGAACTATTGCCTCAATTCTCATATACTTGGTCCATGGCATACTTAAAATGATGGTCGAATGAAGGAAGGAGGGAGGAAATAAGTTACCCCCAGGAATCTCCAGGGTAATGAGGGAGGAGGAAGCCTTGGGCCAGTAGCTGGCAGCAGTAGTAAGAGTGGTAGTCCAAGCCCTCTGTATCAGCTTTGTAGGGTTGCTGTAACAAATTACCACAAACGTGGTGGTTTAAAACAACAGAAACTTATTCTCTCACAGTTATTGACGCCAGAGTCTAAAGATAGGGTATTGTCAGGGCCACACTCCCTCCGAAGGCTCTAGGGGAGAGTTCTTTCTTGTATTTTTTAGATTCTGTTGGCTTCTGGCAATCTTTGGCTTGTGGTTGCATCATGCCAATCTCTGCCTCCTTCATCACACGGCCTTCTCCCTGGTGTTCTTGTATCTGTTTCCCCTTATCTTCTCTGATAAAGATTTGGGATTGAATATAGGGCCACCTTAATTCAGGATGATTTCATCTCAAGATCCTTAGCTTAAATTACATCTACAAATACCCTTCTTCCAAATAAGATCACATTTTCAGGCTCCAGGTGGACATAACTTTTTAAGGCCGCTCTTCAACCCACTACCCTCCTGAAGGAAGAATGAGTTGGATTGAATGGGAACCCCCAGACATGGGCAACCAGTCTTAGAATCTGTATTTTCCCCTTGATGCAAGGGGCTCTGTAAGAACTTACTGGACTGTTTGTATCGTCATCTCTTTAGTTCTCAGGCATTCATTAGAATGCCTGGCACATTCCTAACATCATCCTGAAGTTGGACAGAAAGCCAATATTCTGAGTGCTTATTTGATCTGTTGAGCTCTAAAGGGACATTGGAGTCGAAGGACTTGAGGATTTGCACAGCAATTGGGGTTAGACACCGCAAGGAGCAGCCTGGGCTAGAGCTAATTCAATGCATCCTTGTTCCTGGGCCTGCCTTTGTGTTTCTGCATTAATATGATTTACTGAACACTGTTTTGTCAACAGACACAGAAGCCAAACTAGACGTGGTGATCAGGAGAAAAGATGCAGTGTCAACCCTGCAGGAAAGAATATCAGCTGGCCAGGATGTGGCTTCCCATCAGAATATCAAGAGGGAGATAGTGTTAGATTAGTCAGTAGGGGTCATTTCTTTGGACTCCTATTTCTTAAAGGGCAGTTTACCAGACTATCAGCTCCTTGAGGAAGGAATCCTGTTTCTTATCTCTGTAACTCTGTGTCCTGTGGGGGCACTAAGCTTGTTGTAGTGGGGGGACTCTGTAAATGTTGGTCAAAGTGAGCTAAACAGTTACCCCTGAGACCCTCAGCTAGCCTTCATTCACCCAATAGAGTAAAGACCATCCCTTGGAACGAAATTGCAAACTGGATACTCAATTCCCCTGCTATAAACCTTCCCTATTGCCAACATGATCAAGTTCACCTTTGAGCATCCCATTACAAAGCCTTTGCATGTTCTGCCCCTAACAATCTAATGGCTTCTCTAATTCCATCTCCCACCATGCTCTACCTCACCCACTGTGTCCCAGGAGTGCTGAGCTCTCCACAAATAGGATGCTGTTCTGCTCCATCCAGCTTTGCCCATGCTGATATCTCTGCCTACAGCACCTTCTCCTCTCCTTCAACTGGTCAAATCCTTGTCTTTCTGGACTCATATTCCCTGGAAAGCTGTTTCTGAACCTTCAGGTCATTCTAAGTACTCTCTCTCAGTGTCTGCCTTCATTTTAGCACCTCTTACCTCATTTTACAATTATCTGGTTAAGCGTGTATCTCCCCCAGTCTGTTACAAGACTGAAAGCTCCACAAGGAAAGCACTTTCCATCTACATCTTATTCACCCATGTACCCCCACAGTTAGCACAAAGTCTGGTCCATAGTCAGGGCTCATAAATATGTATTGATTAAACCAAATTGGTTATGGGGGGGATAGTTCAGTTTGCTTTTGGAGGGAAAGCTTCTTGGTGTGTTCTGGGAAATTTGGTCAGTATTCAAGCAAAGATCGTTGAGTACCTGCAGCTATTGATACTTGACTTTAGGGTAGAGTGAGGTGAATGGCAAGTCCTGGTGACAAACCAGCTAGTCAGGGAGAAAACAGAGAAGGGAAAATTCACACTCTTAGGCATCCTGTGCTTTTGTAAATGGGAAAAAGGGGAGATAATGAGCAAAAAATAGAGATGTTCCCACATAGAAACAGGATTTTGACTCAAGTCCTGTTGAGCAGCAGCAGGTTTTGGAACCCAGCTGACATTGTACCCCTGCCCCCGCCCCTTGAACAGGTTGATTATTTGCCTGGTTCTAAGTATGAAAAGTACAAAAGATAGAGTTGCTCTCCAACCATACTCCTTCAAACACCTCATTTCCATTTTCAGAGGCAATCCCTTCTACACATTTCATTAATATGCCCCTTGAGACATTTTATGTGCATTCTAGCAAATATGTGTACAAGTTCGTATATTTGGAATTCTCTCCTTTTTTTCATTTTATTTGACACAAATGCATAATACCATATACCCTAGTATGTGCTTTGCTTTATGGGGCCAGCTGTATGGAGATATAATTTACATACATTGAAAGTCCGCAATTTTAAGTGCATATTTGAGGGAGTTTTGACAGATGTGTGCAGTCATGTAACCACCACCGCAATCATGATGTGGCACATTCCCATCACCTCAAAAGGCTGTGTCCTACCTTCTTTGCTGTGAGTCCCCTCTCAGACACCTCCTGCCTCCTAGAAGGATCTTTCTATTATGATAGTTTTCTCTTTTAAAACATATTGCATAAATAGACTTAAACTCTGTGTAACCTTGTGTGTGGACTTTCTTTCATAATGCTTTTGAACTCATCTACATTGGTACGTATATCAGCAGTTGGTTCCTTTTTATTACTGAATTGTATTCTGTTGTGTGAACGTCTTGTGCTACAATTTTTTTATGCATTCAGCAATTGAGGGCACCTGGATTCTTTTCCAGTTTTTGGCTATTGATAATGAGGCTGCTATAAACATTTGTGTATAAGCTTTTGTGTTGATTATGTTTTGTATTTCTCTTGGGTAAATATTTATAAGTGTAATTATTTAGTTATAAGTTTAGTGGATGGTTAACCTTAAAAAAAAAAAAAACCTTGCAAATTGTTTTCAAAGTCACTGTCAAAATTTGTATGAGATTTCTAGCTACTGCCTTTCCAGCATTCAGCATTGCTAGTTTTTTAAGTTTGAAGCATACTGATAAATATATCATGGTATTTCACTAAATTGTAGCTTTAATTTTTATTTTTCTGGTGACTAATTAGGCTGAGCATCTTTTCATGTACTTATTAGTCATCCTTTTGTCTTCTTTGGTAAAGCACCTATTCAAATATTTTGCTTATTATTTTAGTATTTGATCTTATTATTAAATTTATTAAATTTTAAAACCTCTTTATACAGTCAAGACAATTTCTTTATACATGTTTTGCAAATAGTTTATAAATATGGCCTGACTTTTCATTTTTATAACAGTGTCTTTTGAAGAGCAGATGTTTTTTGTTTTGATGAAGCCCATTTATCAATTCTTTAATGCTGTGGTGTGTGTTTTTTGTGTGCTATCTAGGAAATGTTTGTCTAACCCAAGGTCATAAAGATTTTTTGTTTTCTTCCAGAACTTTTATAGCTCTGGTTCTATCGTCCACTTGAAGTTTATTTTGTATATGGTACAACATATGGATTTATTTTCTTTCCTTTCCTCCCTCCCTTCCTCCCTCCCTCCCTTCCTTCCTTCCTTTTAATGTCAAATACATTGATTAATTTTTAAATGTTAAACCAATCTTGTATTTCTGGGCTAAACCCCACTTAGTAATGATTTATTATCATTTTGTAGACTTCTAAATTTGACTTGCTACAATTTTGTTGTTGAATTTACAACAATGTTGTTGATATGTTGTTGATATGTAGAATGTTGCAGATATGTTTCTAGATTTGATTTGCTACAATTTTGCTAAATATTTTTGCATATTCATGAGAAATATTTGGGGGTAGTTTTATTTTAATTTATTCTTCTAGATTTAATATTAAGATAATGCCCACCTAGAATGAGTTGGGAATGTGTTTCCTCTTCTGTTTTCTGAAACAGTTTTTGTGCAAGTGATATTATTTCTTCCCTAATGGTTTGGCACAATTCACTAGTAAAACTATCTTTACCAGAGATTTCTTGGTGGGAAGGTTTTTCCCCTTGCAAATTCAGTGAATTTAATAGATATAGGGATATTCAGGTTACTGCTTTCTTTGTCACTGAGTTTGATAATTTGTTTCCTTCAAATTATTTGCTGTTTAAATTGTTGAATTTATTGTCAATTCTCTTCATATTTTCTTCTGCCTTCTTAAATGTATGATGTATGTTTATATGGCAGTTTTAATGTCGTTATATACTAATTTTGATCATTTTAGCCATATATGGGTTTATATTTATTGATTGATTTTTTTTCACGCTTGGTTATGAATCGCATTTTCTTAGTTATTTACATACACTAGTAATAGATTTTGGCTGCAGATATACTGAATGTTATCTTGTTGGATACTGGATTTTGCTGTATTCCTTTAAAAAGTGTCAGGCCTCATTCTGGGATGTAGTTGAGTGACATAGAATGAATTTAATCCTTTTGTGGCTTGTTTTTAAGCTTTCTAGGAGTGTGTCCGGAAACACCCTAGTCTACAGCTCATGTGGTTTCATTACCGAAGTAATGGCCTTCTGAGGACTCTGCCTAATGCCCTATGTACTAGGAGGTCTTTCCACTCTTCCTACTGCGAACACAAATTATTACCAGCCCTGTGTAAGATCCTGGGATTGTTTCTTTTATGCATCTCTAGTTCTTTTCCCATACTTGATAGTTTTCTCACATGCACATGCAGATCAGGACTTAGTCAAAGATTCAAGGGGACCCCTCTGCAGATCTCGAGAGTACTCTCTGAGTTCTCTCTCTGTGTCAGGAACTCCACCTCCTCTGGTATTTAGATCTGTAAATTCTATCTACCTTAACCTTCCCAAACTCCAAACTCCAAACTTCATTGTCTGCTCAACTCAGAGAGACTGCCAGGCTGTGTTTGGGTCCTGTGTATCCTGTTCCTAATGTCTGAAAACCATCGTTTTATATACTTTGTCTGCTGGTACTGTTGTATTTGTTAAGGGTAAATCTTGTTTCTTTTACTCTGTCAGGCCAGAAGTGGAGGTTGTCGCAACTGACTCTAAGATTTCCATTTATCTTGAGTTGCTTCTCTGTTCTTCTGAAATATTGCCCTTTTGAGTTCAAGAATGAGTTGGAGTTTGGCATGTAGTCATAAAGTTCAACTGGACTAAAATCCAGTGATAATAATCATTAAAGTGACATTGTGAGATGACAGCTATAGTAACATATTTTGGCCTTCTGACAAAAAGTTCCTTTCTGACCCTTCTTTCCATTCTCTTTAAAGATATGCTGTCTTTTTCAAAGTCTTTATCTTCCACTTTAAGATAAAGATGCAAAATAAAGACTTTGCAAAAGGCAGCATACTATTTTTCAGCAATGAGAAAATAGGGAAACAGATGTCTCAGCCAGTCATTCACTGACACAGTCTAAGTGCAATGTCACCTCATCTTTTAACCTCTTACCATTTAAGCCTCTGAAGATTCTATGAATTCCTTTAGAAAACGATAGAAAAATGGAATTTATTGTTGCCAAAATGAAGTCCCATTCTCCAGCTGCCTTCCATACTCAGCCCCAAATGTTGAGAATCTATTTGTGCATGAATTGTGATGCTTACCTAGGAAAATGTGCTGATCAGCAGCTCTGCTCCTAGATGGATAACACTCCCTCAAAAGTATAAGAGACTCTCCCTGTGCATGAAGCATGTGTTTCAGGCATGGAACCAAGTGATTTGTGCAATCTTGTGAGGACAAAGGTTAGAAAATTGGGCTTGAAGACATGCCCCACTTTTATGCTTTACAAGCAGTGCCTTTCTGCCTCCCTTCAAGGGCCTGGGGGTCAGCAGAAGGGCAGGGTCTGTCAGAGGCCGTCAGCCTCCATGCACAGGGTACTGTGGACAACAGTAGCATGGCAACAGTTTAAATAAATAAGACAGTACATTGTTTAAGAAACACTAATGTTCTGAGATTTCAGTGGTAACAACCGCAAAGTAAACATGCAAGGTGGTAAGAAATAACTGGCATGAATGCCTTTTGTTAAAAGTAGGACCATGAGTGCATTTTTTTTACACCCTACTGAGGTATTTTTGCTATATTCTTCTGTGGTGGCAAGAAAGGAAAGAATATGGTGAGCAATCTTTAATATTTACAATAGCAACTCTCTATAAACAGGCTTGGTTCTTCTAGAACTGCACTATTCAAAACGGTAGCCATTAGCACATGTGGCTCTTTAAATTTAAATGGATTACAATGAAATAAAATTAGAAACGCAGCTCCTCAGTCACACCAGCCACATCTCAAGTGCTCTATAACTACAAGTGGTTAATGGCCACTGTGTTGGAAAAGGCAGCTTCTGTCATCACAGAACATTCTGTAGGACAGTGCTACTGCAGGGTAATCTGGGTTCAGATCTGGCTTGAAGACCAATCAGTTCTGTAGTCACAGGCTCTTCCCTGGGTCTTTATTCTTGTCTGAATATAAAAGGTGGAATGATGAGATTTAATGAGACAGAAGAGTTTTCATGTCCACAAAATAAATAAACCACTGGAGAAAAGTATTCACACTGATAAAGAACAACTGTGATACAAGTTCGTATGAATCTACTGGTTTGAAATGTTAACTATTTAGGCAAAACAATCAGCCATTACAAATCTCCTTAAAGCTGTCAAAATCCAATGACCACATCCAGGCCCATTAAGAGTTTCTCTTTAGCCAAGAGAAACCATCAAAGCTGCAGAAACTTTGAGGATTGAGGATGTTGCCCCTCCAGTCTCTAAGGCCAAATGCAGCATTAAGCCTGGAACCAAGACACAGACGTCAGGACCCTGCACTTGACCACCCTTCTCAGTCAAAACAACTTGTCAGCTGGGTGTAGTAGCTCGCACTTGTATTCCCAGCACTTTGGGAGGCCAAGGTGGGCGGATCACGAGGTCAGGTGATAGAGACCATCCTGGCCAACATGGTGAAACCCCGTCTCTACTAAAACATCAGCTAGGCATGATGGCACATGCTTATAGTACCAGCTACTTGGGAGACTGAGGCAGGGGAATTGCTTGAACCTGGGAGGCGGAGGTTGCAGTGAGCTGAGATTGCACTACTGCACTCCAGCCTGGTGACAGAGCAAGACTCCATCTCAAAACAAAACAAAAACAAACAAACAAAACTGTAAGGGTGAAGGTTAAGCAATTCTCTTGTGAATGTGTTGAGTTCTTATTCCATAATAAACATTTTATAGCTGCAATAATGAGCCTCTTGACAATTGCCTGTTCCTTCCTATGTCTCTCTTTAATATGTTAAACAGGTTGATAAATCTTTATAGAACCCACACTCTGTACCTAATGTGCAGATACTGCAAGAGATAGGAAAATAGTCCAAGATGAGGGTTCACTTTTCTGTGGGGCTGTGACCAGGTGGTTCAGGAAGAAGCATTCACACCATGAAGGACTTAGGAATTAATACTAGAGTTCTGGTGGAATCAGGTTCTAGAGAATATAATGCTCAGCACTGAATAAGCACTGAAGGCACGCAGAGATGGAACAGGACTGGATTTTTCAAGGAAGGCTTCATGAAGGAAGCAGGCTTTAAGCTCTGAAAAAAGATGCAGGCACCAGGGTGGCAGGTAGGATCAGGGAAGAGATTCCAGGCCTCAGCAATTACATTGTCCTACCCAATCCTGTGCTGTTTTGAGAGGAGATTTAGCATAGTGAATCAAAGCATAGACTCTCAAGCAAGAGCGTGTGGGTTCAAATTCTGGTTTTGTCATTTATTAAGTCTGTGATCTTGGGCAATCTAGTTAACCCTTCACTAGATTGCTGTGAGGATTAAATGAGTTTATATATGTAAAATTCTAGGCACAAAATAAGCACCATACAACTATTAGCACCCCCACTCCCACCCCACTCTCTTTTTTGACAGAGTTTATTTTTACTTGTATTTACATTGAGAATCTCCTAAAAGTAACCTCAATAATTTTACAATTAATTTCCATAATTGTCAGTTTGATTTCTTTAATTAAAAAATTTAATAAGTAATCACACTGTATTTAGGGCAAAGCAACTTGCATAATCATCCTGGTGGATGCCTCAGCTCTTCTTACCAAAATACTCATGTCATCAGGGCCCTGGACAGGATCTACTTCATCCCTGTATTTGAGACTGAAAGACACTGACTATGTCTCCTAAATTATACCACAGAAGCTATTTGGTTTGGAAAGATGTCTCTCTAGTGTCAGTGTTCTCCCCTCTTTTTAAAATTTTTTTTTATTTTTAATTTTTGCTGGGAAAACTACATATGCCAAAGAATGAAACTAGATCCCTATCTCTCACCATACACAAAAATCAAATCAAAATGGATTAAAGATTGAAATCTAAGACCTCAAACTTTGAGACTACTACAAGAAAACATTGAGGAAGATCTCGAGGACACTGGTCTGACCAAACATTTATTGAGCAATACCCCACAAGCTCAGGCAACTGTATTCTTATGTGAGAGGGGTGAGTATTACACTTTCACTTCCTCGCTCCCTCTGGGAGGCGGACAGGCAGCATGGGAAGGGTACACAGCTCTGAGTGCAACCTGGCTTTAGTCTCAGTGGCTACATGCAATCCGGGCAAACCTAGGCAGTGTCTTAACCTTATGGAGCCTCCTTTTCCTCATCTAAAATATGGGACATTAATATCCACTTCACAGGCTTGTTTGGAGCAGTGAAATAGAATTTTCCGACACAATACCTGGCATGTGTTCTGGCATGTGGAGGGAGCTCCCTTGAATGTCCCAACAGATTGAATTTGTTATCACTCTTTCTGAGAAGGAGCCGTATCACTGCCACTCAATTCTTCAGGCTATTTGTACATGAAAGAGGCAAGACCTCCTGCAGTCCAAATTGACTCTGCCTACAGCAACAATACCAGGCTTCCCAAATAAATTTAAATACAAAACTAAAGCAAAATAATAGGAATAGCATGAATACATTTCTGTTTCAAACCCTAACACATACACTCAAATTCCTAATTTGTGTACAACCATACACAATGTGGCCTCGGTCTTGACAGTGCTAAGACACGCTACACATTCGTGTGATGATCTCTCCAGAAGGATAGAGGCAAGTGGATCATTCTCCACAAGTGTTTGCATTGGTAAGCGGACTTAGAGGCAGACAAGAGAATCCACTCTAATAAGTTTAAGCAGAGAGGGATTTATTACAGATTTGAAAAATTCACAGGATTTCTAGTTAGGGGTAGACACCAACTAAGCCTAAGTGCTGCACATCCAGGTTGAGCCTGGAGAAACACTCAACCACTAAAACCCACAGCTTCCTGCCAACCTGTGGTCACACATTATATGTTTTGTGTGTGTGTGTGTGTGTAATCTGGAACACCTAGACTCTAGCCGCAAGGGAATCTGGGATTTTTTTCTTCCACTGTTCAGCCTTTGTAGTACAAGAAGCCATACCAGGTAGGTTTGGAAAGGTTGTAGTGAGTCCCTCTGCAGTGTCTGTCAGAGAACACAAGTTCACCTCCACTATGAAAGACTTCTCTGGTCCCCAGTCACCCAGATTCAGCAGGTCCCTCCAGATTGTGCCCATGGCACTTTGCACATATTCCAGACATGGTCTCCATTACATTGAGTCAGCTATTTGTTCACACAAAGGTTTTCTTTGTTAAACTGAATCATAGAGGAGTGGGAAAGGCACAAGCTTTGAAAGTACAATTGAATTCAAATCTCAAATTTGCTGTTTACTAACTCTTTAGCCTTGGAGGAAATTCCTTAATATCTCGGTTTATTAATATCTCTATTTATAGAATGTGGTATGATACCCACCACAGACACTTGTCATGAAGAGTGAAGTGCTTAACTGAATCACTGATGCATTACATGTGCTCAGGAGATGGAAAATTCCCTCTAAATTTTCTTATCATTAAGAGCAAAAATAATTTTAATTTCATCTTTGTATCTTTCTGTGTAGTTAAAATTCATGTCTGCTTTGTGCCAGATATTCTGCTAGGTACTGAAATTATAAAAATGAACAAGAGTCTTGTAAGTGTTCTTAATATAGGTGGGAAGAGACTTATCCACACACACACACACACACACACACACACACACACATACACAATGGTTATACAAAGTGATAATGTGTGGAGAAGGAGTGATTGATCTTTCAGGGGCAGGGAGAAAGCCCAGAAAGATTTCACAACTCAACATGTGAGCTGGGTTGTAAAGGTCATGTAGGAATTTAGGTGGAACAGGGGAGGGGGAGCTGACCAGGCTGTAGCAGTAACGTGAGGGTATTTGAGATCAATAAGCAGTTCATAAAATAGAGTCAGTAGAGCAGGGAGTTAGGAAGAGATGGGCACAGCTGGCTGTCATGAGCTGGGACAAGTTGCTCTACACACCACTAATTGTGTAGGTTATACCACATATGAGGGCACTTGGCTAGTTTGGGGGGGGGGGGCGGGATGGTTCTGGCATCCAGCCAGGTCAACCCAAAAAACCAGTTGCCTTCAGGGCTGTCTTTTGAAATCAAATTTGCACCCTGCTGTGAAAGGTTTTGTGTGCCAAACTAAGGAGTCTGAATTTTACCTTGTAGGTAATGGGGAGTCATTAAAAGTTAAGCAGAATAGACTTAAGTACATTTGTCCACAGAAGCAACTCTGGTTCAGTGAGAAGGATAGAATCAAGCTGTATTAGTCTGTTTTCATGCTGCTGATAAACACAAACCTGAGACTGGGAAGAAAAAGAGGTTTAATTGGACTTATAGTTTCACATGACTGGGGAGGACTCAGAGTCATGGTGGGAGGCAAAAGGCACTTCTTACATGGCGGTGGCAAGAGAAAATGAGGAATAAACAAAAGCGGAAACCCCTGATAAGCCAATCAGACTTTGTGAGACTTATTCACTATCATGAGAATAGCGCGGGAAAGACCAGTCCTCGTGATTGAATTACCTCCCTCTGGGTCCTTCCCACAACACGTGGGAATTCTGTGAGACACAATTCAAGATTTGTGTGGGGACACAGCCAAACCATATCACAGGCAGACCAATTAGTGGGCTCAGATGGACAGAACATAGCATCATACCACTGGGGAGAGATGATAAGAGTTTGAATCAACATGAGTAGCAGTGAGAAAATGCAATGAGGATCATTTTGAAAACCATTTAAAAGGTAGAACTTCTGACACATGCATGGTACCCAGCTGGATGTACAAGACCACGTGGATTGTGACAGTAGAAATTAGGGAGGAGCAGGTTGGTCTTTTGGGGGGTGAGGGGTGTTTTCAACATTTTATTATTCCCTTGAATTATATAAACTGATTTGTGCAGTAGGCAGGAAGGCATATGAGTATGAAATTTAAAAGAGAAACAAGATCAGATATAGAGATCTCATTGACTTGTAGAGATAATAGCTGTAGCTACTGATGTAAACAGGGTTACCCCAAAAGAGGTAGAGACCCCCAATAAGGCTTTCATATACATTGTGCATAGTGGTATGCCAGTAAATGATTAACACTGGTCTCTGTGGTATGGGGGGACTCCTATCTTTAGCATGTACTGATTTCTGTAGTGTAAGTACTCCCACCATAGCTGATTTCAAGCTACCTATATGGCATCACTGAACAGGGAGTCAGAAAGAGATGGGCACAGCGGACTGTCATGAGCTGGGACGAGCTGCTCAACACACCACTAATTGTGTAGGTTATACCACATATGAGGGTACCTGGCCAGTTTCTTGGGGGTGCGGTGGTGGAGATGGTTGTGGTATCCAGCCAAGTCAAACCAAGAAGCCAGTTGCCTGCAGGGCTGCTCTGCAAGGAGAGGGAAATTTATTCTACATTATTTGTCCAGAAGGGGAACTTTTTCCCAATTCTGAACCCAGAATTCAAGAGGGCTAAATGTGGAGCCCTGAGAAACACCAACATTTAAGTAACAGGGAAAGAAGATCCCCCCAAAACAAAACCATACAAGAGAGGTAGGCAGACAGGGCTCATATCTAAGCACTACCCCTTTCTAGTTTGATGATCTTAGTCAAATTACTTTCCTTCTCTGTGCCTCACTTGTTAACATTTTTTATATTGAGGTAAAAATATACATAACATAAAATTTAACATCTGTACCATTTTTAAGTGTACGGTTCAATGGCATCAAATGTACTCAGACTGTTATGCTACAATCACTACCATACACCCAGAGAACTCTTTTTTTGCACAACTCAAATGCTGTACCTATTAAACAGTCACTCCCCATTGACCTCTTCCCATAGCCAATAGCCCCAGCCAATAACCATTCTACTTTCTGTCTCTGTATTTGGCTACTCTAGGTACCTCATACAAAGGGCATCGTACAGTGAGTTTCACCATGTTTTAAATGAGAAGACAACACCTTCCTTGTAAGCGTTGTAATTCGCAGATGGACTGTGAGGATTCCAGCTGAACATCTCACATCTCACACATGCCTAGCACAGAGAGGCACTCAGTAGAGGACAGCCACCAGCTCCCATGTGTGAGAGATGCTGTGCAAGATGCTTATGGGAGACATGAGGGGGAATAAGACACTGTTCTTGCCTTCGTAGGTCTTCAGCTCAGAAAGATTTTGTATTTACAAGTAACTATTATTAAATCAAAAAGTGAAATTTTTCAAAAGAAAAGTACTGATGGCCTGGCACAATGGCTTACGCCTGTAATCCCAGCACTTTGGGAGACCGAGGTGGGCAGATCACCTGAGGTCAGGAGTTCGAGACCAGCCTGGCCAACATGGCAAAATCCCGTCTCTACTAAAAGTACAAAAATTAGCCAGGCTTGGTGGTTCACCCCTGTTTTCCCAGCACTTTGGGAGGCCGTGGCAGGCAGATCACCTGAGGTCTGGAGTTCCAAACCAGCCTGGCCAACATAGTGAAACACCATCTCTACTAAAAATAGAAAAATTGGCCAGGCATGTTGGCGGGCACCTGTAATTCCAGCTGCTCAGGAGGCTAAGGTGGGAGTATTGCTTGAACCTGGGAGGCAGAGGTTGCAGTGAGCCGAGATGGCACCCCTACACTCCAGCCTGGGTGACAAGGGCGAGACTCCGTCTCAAAAAAAAAAAAAAAAAGAAAGAAAGAAAGAAAGAAAGAAAAAAGAAAGAAAAGAAAAGTACTGACAATGTTCTCTGGGAATTAAAAGATGAGGAGATCATCAATGGCTAAGAAAATCAGAGAAAAGTTTACAGAAAAGGAAACATTTCTTTGAAGGGTTTGGCCTGAATGGTAACAGCAAAAAGGACCCTTTGTGAAGACAGACTGCGTATGCCAAGACATTGCACTGGTCATCTCAGGCTGCCATGACAAAGTCACACAGACTGCACGGCTGAAGCAACAGAAACTTATGTTTTCACAGTTCTGGCTAAAAGTTCACCATCAACGTGCCAGCATGATCAGTTTCCGGTGAGGACTTTCCTCCTGGCTTGCAGACAGGAAATGAAAGAGAAAGAGAAAGCTCTCTGGTTCTCTTCTTAAAAGGATAGTAAACCTATTGGATCAGGCTGCCACCCTATGGCCTCATTCAGCCTTAATTACTTCCTTAGAGGCCCCAACTCCAAATATAGTCACAATGGTGGTTAGGGATTCAACATATGAATTTGGTGTCAGGGGTGCGGGTGAGACACAAATAGTCTATAAAAGGCATGGAGGTGGGAAATCACCACTCGTTTATAGGGAACATCAATAATATTATTTGGGTGATGCATAAGGGGGTTGAAAGTGGAGGAGCTGGAGAAATAAAATTGCACCCAGGGATCAGCTTGGATCACAGGAGGCCTTTGAGTAGCAGCTAAGACTTTTAGAGTGTGTTTGGTCTATGGCAGGGAGAACCTGA
The DNA here is from genome assembly GCF_002776525.5 of Piliocolobus tephrosceles. NCBI lineage: Eukaryota > Metazoa > Chordata > Mammalia > Primates > Cercopithecidae > Piliocolobus > Piliocolobus tephrosceles. Next base: position 122,816,133 of record NC_045438.1, read on the forward strand.
AGGTTTTAAACAGGGACGTTGCAAGGTCAGAAGTATGCTTTGGGAACATGGTTTTGGCAGTGGTGGGCTTTATAGCCAGTCTTGTTCTTATTGCCTTGGAACAGAGAAAGAAGGCCAAGTGCTGGCAGATTAGATACCTGCCAGAGTCTCCCAACCAGATCTTTCAGGTTGATTTCCTGAATGCCAGTCGGTCCCTCGTTTGACTGGCCGTGAAGGAACACACACTTCTGGGGTACTCCTGTGAAAAATCATTTTGAGGGCAAACATCCCCAGCCTACCCCCACCCAGAGCTTCCCAAGTATCAATTCCAAAGCAAAACAGGCTTCTTTATCTCAGTCAAAGGTTTTGAATAGGAACTGACCAAATGAATGATCCACTGGCCAAAATAACTTTGGACAGTTTCTTGCTGACTGCTGAGCACACAGCAAAGCTATCTGATCGTGCATTTCATGATATGGTATCTAGTTCTCAGAGGTTGTAAATGGTCAAATCTCAATTAGAGGGCTCTTCAGGGCAACACTGCAGAGTGGAATGCCTCTCCCCAGGGTAAAGTTCTCGTCAGCCTCCTTAGGCAATTGGTCCCAGCAGCCACTGCGACAACAACTAAAAATAGGCGTAGTATAAAACCTCAGCTCCGAGGAAAGCTGAGAGAAAATAGTTTGCTAAGAAGCACAGACTGTGATAAAGCATTGCCTGGTGTTTTCCAACACATCATGGGACGTGATGAGTTCCCAGAAATCATTAATACCGACCTCAACGATTAAAGTACATTTACTGGATGGGAGGGAAGGTGACTTTCTAAATTATAAACAACTTCAGAGATCATCTGCAGCACTATTTAGTACAGGCCTGAGCAATAGGAGGTTATGCACATCACTTCCACCTACATAATTTCATCCTTTTATTCATTTAGCAAGTGTTAACTGGGCACGGCTCAATTCCTCACTCCATTCTGCTCAAACATCCTCCTCACCATCTAATATAGCACCTCTGTGCTTCTGTTTCCTTATTCTCCTGTTTTCTTTACATCATTGGCATTGTGCTTTATTTTTGGTTATCCATCTGCCCTACCAGCCTGTCACCCAGCTCCAGGGGCAGGACTTTGCCTGTTTGGGGTCTGGCATGGAATGATTGTACTGAATGCATTTGTGTGTCAGTCCCTGTCCTCCAGTGTCTCTCCTCTCTCTCTCTCTCTCTGCAACTCCTATTTGCTGGATGTTGACCCTTCTGTATTTGGCCTCTGTCCCTTGTCATTTCTCTCATATTTTCATTTGCTTTTTTGCTCAATGATCTCAGAGGTTTTCTTTATTTCCAGCTCCTGTATTAAATTTTTCATTTTTAGCAGTAATGTTCCTAATTTTTAATAACTCTGATCTTATTCTCTGATTGTTCCTTTTCCAAAGTTTCCTATACTACATCATAAGGACCGAGTGGCAGGGGAGGCCAAGTCAATCATCCTTCCTTTAGGGTGATCGGGGAATGGATCTCCAGAAGCCAGAAGGAGAAAGGCTTTACCCTGCCACCTCCACACCAAGACTGGAAGCTCAAGCTCTCCCCACATCCTCAAATGGCTGCCTGTGGAGGGAACTTTCCACATAGAGGCCAGAGGTAAAATGCTCCCAGTGCTCTGCACAGAGCTGGGATGTGAGAGTTGGCTGCTGTCTGGCATGGTTGTTCTAGGATAGAATTTCACTGAGTCCCTCCAGTGGAGCCCCATGTCATACCTCCCACCCACTGTGGGATGAGCCAACTCCAAGCTGACAGCTTCCCTAGGGTCCTGGCAAAAAACAGGGCCCCCATCTCCCCTGTACCTACATTAGAGTTTATTCTGAGCTATCATATTTTCTGTCTTCTATTATCTCTCAACATCTTCTTACCTACCTTCTCTCTTCCAGAAATTTGTCAACATCCCTTGTCATTGGTGACCCTATCTTATTTTCTTAACTGTTGTGAGATTGTTCCTTTTCATACTTCTCTACTCTTATTTCAGCAGGATCTCAGGAAAATCTGCAGACAGTAATATTTCAATCATTGCGCATGAGCAGAGGGTACTAAATACAGCTTGGGAGCTGGTGAATGTGAAGCGTGTGAACAGGGCTCTTTACTGCAGGGCTCTTCAGCACCTTTAATTCGCAAACAAGAATAGGTATTGCACATCTCAAAGAGGGGGTGTGGTGCGAAGCATTTCTCAATTATTTGACCACAAGAATTTCTTTTTTTTTTTTTTTTCAGGGAAATCTCATCATTCTTGTGTTCCAAGAAATACACTATGGAAAATACTATATTAATTTATCAGGGTCATGCTAGCCCTGGGACTGCAAAACAGTAGACATTAATAATGTTTGCTGAATGCAGGTGCAAAAGGAGCCTGAGTCAATGGGTCCTAAGTACCACTCCCACCCAAGTAACAGATTTACTTTGTGGAGATGATGGTTTAGCTCAGACAGTCAGTGCAGTGGAAAGAACATCCAGGCTGAATTCAGACTAACATAATAGCTGGATGCCATTAGACAGATTGAATTATTTGAGCCCCAATTTCCATATCTGTGATATGGGAATAATATCTGCTTTCTTTATTTTATAAGGTAGGTGTGAGCATCCAAAGATAAAATATATGAGATGGTATTTTATAAAACGTAAAGCACTAAACAAATACAAGGAATTATTATTGTTGTGAAACCCAGTTGCCATGTCACAGCAGTGAGAACGTGAAAGGGAAAAGACATTTGAGCATTCTCTAACCATATCACATGGCTGATTGCCCAGTCATCCTAAACTTAGAGATGGCCCCAACTGCAGAATCACAGGAAAAAACACAGAAAAAAAGGAGAGAAACGCTAATCCTCTTATGGATTGCACATAAAGCTCAATCAAGACTTTATCCTCACTTTGAAAGTGAAGACTTGAGCTAGAGAAACAAGAGACTCAGCGATCTTTATCTGGAAAAGACCTTAGATATCATTTGAACCAACTTGCTTGTTTTAGATGCATAGAAACTGGTCCAGAGAGGTTAAGTAATTTGCCCCCCATCACAATGAGATAATTGTGCTAGTGAGAAGGTCTCCAAGTTCCTGGCCAACATAACTCAACTCAACAAATGTTTGTGGAGCATGGCGTACCACTGCCCCAGGGACCAGGGTGCACACAAGTGGGAGCCTCAATTTCTATCCTCAAGGAGCTTACAAGTGCAAGAGAGGAAAGAGTGACAGCAAACACTAGAGAAGGGCTGATAATTCAAGACTGGGTTGTTCAGTTATATTCTAGGAGTTCAGAGATGGGGGCCACTGTTGATGACTGAGGCAGACAGAAAAATCTTTTTGTAGTTGGTATTCTCCATTTTCAGAAATTTTTACTCACATACAGTGACTCACACCCATAGTTCCTGCTACTCTGGAGGCAGAGGCAGGAGGATTTCTTGAGGCTAGAAGTTTGAGAAATTCTGTCCTTTCACCTCAAAGATTCCTTAGGGAAGAACACACACACACACACACATACACACATTTGTACCTCAAATACAAAGTTGAAGAACCTGTCATAAATCTCAAGGGTAGTTTCTTGACCTTAAAATCTCCAAGAAAAAAAGGGGACCAGTACAGTCCATTCTACCTGAAAAGTATTTGCTGCCACCTAAGCCGTCTCCAAAGTGTTTCAGAGCCCATGATTCCTTTGTGGCAAAGAAGACAAAACACCCGTTTCCCTGGCAACAACTTTTATTTACTATTCAAATAATATCCCTGTGTTTGGAAGGCCAGTGAATCTTTTAGCATTTTAATTTCTAAAGTTTATAGAGCAGCAAATCGGTTTGGCATCTGTTAGTAACTCTGCCCTAAGATGGGATGATTCAAACTTGGCAACTAGCAGGCACTGTCTCCCATTAGTAGGAGTAATAATGAAATGATGTGGTTGAACATCTCAGGATGCCAAGTTTATTTTGTGCTTGGACAAATGGCATATTGTGTTGGTTTTCATTTCTTAAAAAGATCCTTATAAAAGCCTCCCCTTTTATTTATGTTGGAAAATTCAATTTAACCAAATAAGCAGAACCAGAGTGCAGGGCATCAACAGCGTTGGAGACTGGGTGTACTACGTGCAGGAACTGAACAGAATAACTTTGGTTGCTCTGCATAGGGATGTGGTCCAGGCACTCACAGGGACACGGGGGAACATGAAAAAGGATCAATGGACAACTGAATAAACAGCCCAGTGATATCCATTGGGCTTTAAAATGGTTTACTGCTGAGGATATATATGGGCAACTGGTGTGATGGGACCTCCTAAGGCCAGAGCTTATTTCTGAACATATATCCCATAGAGCACACATTCCTTGAGCTACCCCACACACAAAAAATGGCTAAAGAAACTTGAGAAACATCCCCTATTTCTCTTCCTGCAGATTCACGGTACACATTAGCCTATAAAAGGAGCAGAGATATCAGTCAAAAAAAACCTTGAATCTTATTTAACTCAGCATTTCCCATTTTGGAAATAGTTAAGTATAACACACCAAACATTGAAATTGCTATGTCTTGAGCTTTCTGCTTGAGACTATTTACACAGCCTGTCAAAAGCTGATGACAAAGAAGTGAAAATTTTAGTCTATATGACATATCTGTTTTTGCTCCTGAGTTAATTTACCCAACCCAATGTTTTGCTGCTTGTTAATGTTTGTTCTGTCTAGTCCCACAGCCAGGTTGACTGCTCTTGCCTGGATCTGAAGGCTATATTGAAATGGGGACTCATACCTGAGTCTGTTGGTCCCCAAAGCCCATAGTTTTAACTGTGTGTTACTCTGCTTAATACTGCATTTAAATTCCCCTTTGAAGGTAATTCAATGGTTGGGTACTTTCATTGTCTCCTATATCAGTCAACTATTTCTATCTGCTAGAAATGAAAAAAGAAAAGAGAGGAAGGGGGTAAGGGAGATAGGGAGAGCGATTAATTTCTTGTAGAAGCAAGAAAACTTAATCACAGGGATATTTTTGAGCATTTGTAACTTTATCACAAGTTCTTGTTGTTTTCACAACTTCCTGGGAGATGCTATGCTTGGAGGTAGGTTAAAAATATTATTTAAAGGATGAAACCTATTCATCTTCCCAGGATAGGGAAAGAATTCCAAAGATGATTATGAAAGAGATAGTCTTGGATTACTCCCTAAATGTTTTCCTGTGGAGCAGCCCCTAAACCTCTCTTCTCAACCTTCATTTGCAAAGCAAAACAGCATTAGTGTAATCAGTCCCCTATCTTTTCCAAATCTGCCTTACCCTAAGAGTTGCAGGGGATATTCAAACAGGAGGCCTGGAGAAAGTGCTTTTGAACAGCAAGCTCCTTTGTTTTCCTCCCTTGCCTCTGACCACTCTAGTTTTTAAATTCTCAAATTTGAATTCTCAAATTAGACTTTGTCTGACCTTTAGCATTGCTTGGCAACTCTGAAGAGTCCATTTTCCCTCCTGTGGCCACAGTCTGAACCATGCATTCTGATGCTGAGCCACTGCATGTACCTAACTGACATGATACTGCAGGCTCTTGGCCCCCATTCTTCTCCCCGGGAGACAAGTGGCACCTCATGGCATTGCCAACTTCTCACTGGTTAAACTATATTGAATTGTGTCCATTGCCAACCTCAACTCCCTCCCAGGCAAGGAGGAAGGCCAGAGCTCTGATCAGGGCTGAGGTTTCAGGAGCCAGACTAGTAATGGAGCTGGGGTTGATCTGGAGGTGGGAGGTGGGGTGACTGCTGGGTGGAGCAAAGCAAGCAGCAGCCAAGGTGAGTTTTGAGAAAAGGAGGCCATTTACCACTGGCAAAGAGACTGGGAAGAAAGATTCCTGTTGTGTGTGAGGCCAAGGAGCAAGCAGAGAGAGTGTTTGAAACTGGGAGGATGGAAAAGAGGCCTGAAAATCTTCCCACCCTAAGACTGGGTTAGGAGCAGAGGCAGCCCTAGAATTTGTGAACCTGAAGCTTATGCATTCAAGGAGCCCTCCTTCAGAAACAAAAATGAAATTCCAACTATAAAATATAATATGGGGCTGGGAGCAGTGGCTCACGCCTGTAATCCCAGCACTTTGGGAGGCCAAGGTGGGTGGATCACTTGAGGTCAGGAGTTCAAGACCAACTTGGTCAACATGGCAAAACCCTGTCTCTAGTAAAAATGCAAAAATTAGCCGGGCAAGGTGGCATGCGACTGTAATCCCAGCTACTCAGGAGGCTGAGGCAAGAGAATCGCTTGAACCAGGGAGGTAGAGGTTGCAGTGAGCCAAGATTGTGCCACTGTACTCCAGGCTAGGGGACAGAGCAAGACTCTGTCTAAAAAAAAAAAAAAAATGGGTAGATATGGAAGTGAGTATTTATTTAGAATATGAAAAACAATGAAAACAAATTTGTAAACTTTTAGAAAACAATTATATACCACAGATATTAAAAAATCCCAAAAAGTAACTTAATATTTTATTACGTGCATAATGTATATCTATAATACTGTTTTTTCTCTAATTTTTTTGAAACATACACTTTGAATGCCTCTTCATTTGCCAATGATTTTGTAGTATCCTGTTCTGTGGGAGAGAAGACAGATAACACAATTCTTCCCCTAGCATGATCAATCAACATTGATTTTTAGTATTGATAGTTGGAATGTAAAACTGCAGCTGTTTATAGTAGTACTACAGGTTTGTATGCAATACATAAAAGTCTACTTTGGGTACTTCCCACTGAAAAATATATGGTGCATTTGTTATTGTATATGTTGCATTATTGGGTATATTCCTGACAAGAGAATTTCTGTTTTGACAAGACATTGGTGAAAACTAGATCCTCTGTTTACAATTTTACATATCTGATAACTGGGAGAACTTCCCACAGTCTAGCTTCTAGCTCTATATGTTTCAAATCTCAGTCTTCATATCCTGCATATTTCTGGTGCTGATGCCATAGGATACATTTATATTGTGACATGACCATCTTTGGGTCATGACCTGGGTGAAGTCAGCACGATGGGCTTCATGAGTGTTACTGAAGGCCAGTTCTTCACCATGATGGTTAACAATAATATAACTATTACCAGAAATAAGTTAGGACCACACAAATATATCTCACTAAACCCAAACTAAATATATGCCTAATTTAACTTCCCACTTAGTGAAGTACCCAAGATGCCCATGGCAACTCTAATACCATCTGAGGCTAGAGGAAGTGTAACAGAGGGAAAGCTGTAATGAAAAGAGGCATTGGTCTGAAGCAGTTGCAGCTCAAATATCTCATGCTTGCAAATTTTGCAAAAACAAATCATCTTGTGAACACTATGGTAGGTCCCTTCCTGGTCATGGGAAAGGAGCAGTGCAAGTGAGGGGTCTTGGATTTTGAGTTTTCTGATTCCGACAATAAATCATCCTTGGGTTAGGTCAGAGGATTCCAAGCTTCTTCCTAAACAGATAAATGGACACAGTTGTTTTCCACCATCATGAGTACTAAATTGTCAAATCAATGATGGTTGAGCCATCTTGGGCACCACACTTTCTCCAGGCATTCAGTGAGGACTGGCCATCTCCGCTGGCCTCTGTGCATGTCTGTTAGGAACAAACACCTCCTGTGTAGTAAGACTTTGCTGACACAGGCTTCTATTTAAGGAGATGACTGTTATTAAAAGAAAGAATGCTAAAACTACTCTAAACAGAAATGGACACGGTTTCAAGTGGACTTTATCAAAATCATCATGGTATGCACCGAACTGAAAGTAAAAAACAAGTTTCACATGAGTGATGGGGTCTCTTAAGTGACCACACTGAATTGACCATATAGGCTTCTCCAAGTAAAATGTCTAACCTCAGAAAAGGCAGTACTAGGTAGTCTGACATTAAAGAGAATTTTGGCCATTTCCCACTCTCTTTGCACTGTTAGTCAACAGTCACTGGTTGGTTTTGGGAAATGGTATTGACACTTCATTTAGTTTCTTTTTTTTTTTTTCCATGGAGGTGGAATTGATGAGCTTGCCTTATTGTTGATTTTACTGTGACTAGGGAGGTCTTTAAGTGAGGCAGATAAGATGGCAGCAGAGACTATTAGAGGAGGAGAAAGGAACCTTAGAGATTGTCTTCATTACATAGTGGAGGGAACTAAAGCCCCAAGAGGAGAAGTTACACATCAGTTAAAAGAAGTGTTACTCAGGGCTAAGCGAGGCAAGATTCTTCTCTGGAATCTAGTCCACTTTTTTTCTGTACTTTCAATCCAAACTAATGTTTCATCAAAGTCCTAGTGGAGAAGATGGTTTGGGTAACTATGGAGTAATTCTGGCACCCTCTCCTCAGCTCCAGCTCCCCAATCCCATACCCCAAAGTGATTGCACCTACCTTGACACAGGTAAGGCGATTGTCAAAACTTGTATTTGAAAAATAATAATACCAAATGCTTATGTTCATTGTGCATTCCTTAGCCGGTGCTTCCAATGGCTGGAACATGTTCAAAATTGCATGAATACTATTTCATAGGAGAGAATAAGATGTGGAAGATAGTTGTATTTTGGTAAATATCAATTAGTAATATGGCATAATTTGAATTTTATGAGATATAAAAATAAAAATATTTATAATTTACAATAATTTACTAAATTTAAAGAGTAGACATAGTTGTTTAAAGATAAAATTATCTTGAATTTGAATAATGATTAAATAAGTTCCTCTCTGGCTTACTGCTTTCTTATTCAGGCACCTTGTTTGATCAAACAGGGAGCCACAGGTACACAGACACTAAGTAAATTTCCATGAATGACCCCAAAATTGTGAGTTTTGGCAGGTAGACTATCTTGTTACCTAGAAGGCCCATGGTTTCTTGGCACCCAGCATCATGGAGAATGGGCCAGTGACTCTCTGTGCTCACTCTGTGAGTGTTTCATGAAGTCATATACACTTTGAGTCAATCTAGGATGAGTCATATTCCCCTGGGCAGGCAGTTCCCACAATGCAAGAGGAAGGAAGGAAAGGAAGCAAGAAAAATAATAACAACTTGGTGGTTATTGTGTTAAATAAAGTACATTTCAATATGTTGTACCAGGTGGTAAAATTATAGAAGCCAATCTTTTCTGAAAATGCAAGATGCAGTATGTTGGATCAAGTGATCTAAAAAAAAAAATGTAATTGTTTTCAAATTTGCTTATCTTCTGACCTCTTGGAGCTGCCTATTAAAAAAGGAAACTAATTCCTCTGGCAAACTTCGTGGAAACTTGACACAGAGTCTTGGGGTGGTATTAAAAATGCAACACGGCATTTTACTCTCAGAGGAGAGCGGGTGCGGAGGGGGCTGCGACCCACTCACTGCTCCAGGTCAGCAAGCTGAGAATGATTTATTTATGGCAAGCATGCTAGATGCCAGCTAGTTCTGGGGGAGCTGACTGCCCAAGAATGAAGTCCTCAAACACAGGAGATGAATCTCCCGTAATCTCTGATGACTTACGGGAGAGTTGTGAATTTGATTCTCATTGTCAGGTGGTTGATCAAGATACATTTTGAATTTGAGCTGCCGTTCTTTCACTTTCTTTGTCTTCAATAGGATATAGTTTAGATTGTAGCTTTCATTAATTGTGTTATAATCCTACGAGTAGCTGAATATGCATTCTTTTACATCTTCAGTCGCTCTATGGCTCCCAAATCATATAAGAAAAATAGATGACTGTTTAGTTAGAGAATTAAGTTCCCAGAAGCATTTTCATCCAGGCTCCCCCTAAGAAACCTACATTCCTGCCACTGACAAGCGGGTCTGCTCTCCAGATGTGAAGCAAAACATCACCAAATCTCCATTTCCATTTTACCTTTGCCCTGAAGGTTCGTAACAATACTGAAAGCAAAGAACTCAAATCCACAGTGCAAAATTTCCAAATGTATGTACATTTCTGGACAGGCCTGGTCGGTCTTAAACCAAGTGATGACACAGGTAAAATCTGTCTTTCCAAAGCCACCATTTCCCTCCATTACTTCCTGTTTTTTCCTTTCTTGTTCTCCTGTCTTTGTGTATCCTCTTTGGGCATTGCTCTTGGAAAAGAGTCTGCCAAGTGCAGTGCACTATTCCAGGGAATAAATACGATTTGAGGTGGTTATTTTTATCAAGGTATTTTCCTTTTTTATTAGTCAAAAAGCCTAAACTGAAGCAAGGAACCCTTTGTAAAACTTCAAACCCCAACAGATGGCATCTTCCAAGGAAAGAACCTGTGGGGTACATTCACAGGTGACTACCACAGAGACCCTCATGGGTGACTACTGTGCTAATGGCTACTTTTGAATTTGGGCAGCTCCACAGGTATATACCAGGCACTATTTTGCTCCTGGCAGTGTAGTTGTTTCTTTTCTCCCACAAGCATATGGAAGCAGGCAATGTGTCTTATCCAACTTCGCCTACCCCACAACACATAGCAGGGGACATTGCACACAGCAGGCTGACTGGCATCTGATGAAACTGTGAACTGAAGGGTGGGTTGAACCTCCTTGTAACCATGCAATGATAAACTCTGCTGCCCTCTGCAAGTTAGATACAGAGAGCTCCTAGGCATACCTTGGTGTAGTGCACCACCTCCCTCCTCATTTTTCGCACTGGTGAATGGAGACACAGCACAGTGTGTGAGCTGCCCACAGGAAGTAAATGAAGCACAAGTGAAGGGATATTCCTTTCTTTCCATCTCCACAGTTCAGATTTTGTGTGTGTATGTTGCCTGAACTGTACTCTGAAATGGCTCCTAACCTTAGCTTCTTCTAACTGCTACAATTACCTTCTGACTTTGAAGCAACTTTCTCTACCTCAATATAAAAAGTAAACTTAGCACATTAGGAGTTTGCCTTATTTGATTTGGCAGCACAAAAGTTCCAAAATAAGTTGCACTGTTATACCTCCACCACCTCCAGCCTTTCTCTATCTTGACCAGCCCTATCATTTTTCCTATACTTTGCAGGTATTTGAGAACATGGTGGATAAGCAAATGAAGGCATTAACCTGGTTTCACAATCTAGTTCCCTTCTTACCAGATGTGTAATTATAGGCCAGCTTCTTAAAACTTCTAATCTTCACTTTTCTGATCTATAAAATAAAAAAAAAAGTACATGCTTTATAAGACTATAGCAAAGAGTAAATGAACCAATGTATACAAAGTACCTAGCACAGTACATGGTACACAGAGGGTGTTCGATAACTGTACACCATTATCAGCACCATTAGTAGTCTCATAATCACTGTTGCATCTAGTAGCTGCAACCAACTCTGTTGGTGCTAATGCTGCAAAGTCATTAGGAGTGATTTATGGGTGGGGCTATGTAGAGTCAGAAGGTAAAAATCCCTGCAAATTATGCACTTCTGAAATATATCTTTGTTTTTCAGTCAGCAACCTTGCTCCTTGGAAACAAAATCACATAAGCAAGAGAGAATGTGCACCCAGAAGCATGCGTCTTGACCCTCCCACATGGTGGACGCTGTGTTTTACCTGTCGAGGGAGGCATGTGGTAGAGCACAGAAGGTCTGAGTGTCTGAGGTCTGAACTCTAGCTTTGTCTCTATTGCCAATGGTTAGCAGGGTGACCTTGACTAAGTGCCCTATTTCTCTGAGGTTCTGCATGCTCACCTGGCAAATAGGAACCGAGACTCAATACTCTCATGTCATATTGGGCTCGGGTACACGTGATCCATGTTTTGTTTAAACACATAGTCTGTGTTTTGTTGCTGATGTATCTACTTCCCTCCTTTTTTGTTCTTTTGATTTTCTCATTGAGAGGGCAAGGCAAGGATGAAAACAAACAGGAAAACAGCACCCTCTAGGGTTTTTCAGAGGCATGACTGTACTGATGATGTGTGACATGCTGGAGTATGAAGGACACCCGGCTAAGCACCCCGAGTGGCCTCGGTGCCTCCCAAGGCCTACCTGCCCCACCTCCTAGGTGGGCCATTCAGTGTTGTTTCTATCTTGAAGGCAATTTTAACAAATTTATTTAGAAAAAAGAAAAACTACCCCCCCCCCCCAAAAAAAAAAAAAAAAAAAAGAAATACCTACAGAACTTGGGGAAATCACTGAAAAAAAAATTAAGTTCAACTTCATGAGCCATTTTCTATTTCAAGGATAAGTTTGTTATTGAATGCAGAAATACAACCTTTGTAATGCTTTTACTGAAATAGTTAAGAAACTGTTCAGAATATTTAAGCAAGGCAAACTTGAGCATTTTATTAATTCAATATTTTAATTTTAAAAAAGAGTGGTTTTGAAAGTCCATTTTAGTTTGGTTTTGGATTTATTATTCTCCTTCTTGACATGAGACAAAAATCAATAAAAGAGAACATTATTCTCTCCTAGATAACAGAGTCACAGAAATCTAATATTCCCATTATATAGGTAATGAAACTGGTAGTCTGGTGCCTTTGTTTCTTATTGAGAGCTCCTAATGCTTTTTGGTGGAGTAGACATAATAGTGATGGCGGTGACAAGACTCAATACAAAAGATAATAAACATGAACAAATAATAATAAACATTAACTCTGTGTCAGGCACTCTGCCATGGCTTGCCTGGAGCCCCTCATTTAATCTTTGCAACAACCCAACAAGTTAGCTGCTATTGTTACTCCCATTTTACAGTTGATGAAATGTAATCATAGAGAAGTTAGGTAACTGCTCTAAAATTCAAAAGTTATCAATACTCGGGGCTTTAGGTATACAACCACAAACCTAACTCACATTCAAATGAGCAGACATGTAATTACATTGATACCACTGGGCTTTTTATGAGCTCTAATTTTTTGGTTTTGAAATAACAACAACAAAGAAACTCTGTTTTCTTTTGAAACTTCTTCCTAAGCATTGTGAGGATAAAGTGAGGAACGAAGAACTGGGATGAGCAATAAAAGGTAGGCTGGAAACAGACTCTAAGGAAAGGAGTGGGGAGGTGGCCTGCCTCAATATTAGTTACTTAGGAGCCAGTTATTTGGACTGAGGCATAGTTTGCAATTCAACCATGACCCTGCATGAGTTAATGGGACCATTAATTATTTACAAAAGAATAATGGTAGTAATGGTGTTGGTTTTTCTTGCATGCAATGCAAAGTATAGTAGTTAAACTTATTTTGGAACTATAAAGAAAAAGCTTAATTAATATGAAATCTTTATTAAACTCTGTGCACCTGCAATTATATTTTCTTCTGTTATTTGGTAAAAGCACACAAATGCACACTCTCTGAACACATAGCTTTGTGTATTCTAACATAGTTTTTTCATATGCATATTTCCTCATATTTCACTTTCAATAGCTACATAATATTATTCCATCACATCTTGATGTATCACAATTTCCTTAGTCATTTCCCTATTGCTGAGGCTTTTGTATTGTTCCCAGTTATAAATAATACTGCTATACTATTTACAGATCATTTTTAATTTGGGGAATTTTTTTATGGGTGTTCCTAAGAGCTTAATTTCTGTGTCAAAGTGTACAACAGATTATATCATTGGGTAGATTGCTTTCTAGAAAGACTAACAAATTGCAAGACCAATAGCATTGCATTTGTAGTATTTGATTTTTCTGATTTATCCACCACAACTGCTATTTATAATTTTAGCTTTTTAGAAAAACCACAGTACTATTACCATTGTCCTCTGCACCACAACCACTACCATCACCATCTCCTTCATCAACACAAGAAACACCAACATCGTTACTGTCATCAACTACCATCAACATCAACATCACTACCAACATTATTATCCACCACCACCATCATCAACTTCACGAACACCACCACCACTCCACCATCAGCATCATTATCACCTTTCTCAATGCAACCTCTACCACATCACCATCATCATTCACCAGCATCACCATCATCAAGCCCATTACCAACAATGCCAGCACCATTACTTTCACCACCACCACTATTACTATGTTCCGCTACCATTACCACCACCTGTACTACTATCTGTACCACCACCAAGCCTCATCCACCATCATCCCCATCGCCTCCACCAATGCCATCACCATGATCAGCCATTATCATCATTATTAACACTATGAGCAATAAATCCAATACCACCAATAGTGTTGCCTTCAACAACACCAACAAACAACATTGTCATCATATGCCACCATCACCATCACTTTCACCACCACCATTACCAGCACTAGTACCATCATCATAATCTTCCACCACCACTATTGCTGCCTACCATTAATGGGAACATTCAGTATGTGCCAGATACTGTACTGAATGGTTTACTTACATTAATCCTTTCATCCTCACACTAATCCTTTAAGTATAATAGCTGTATGCTACTGATTAGAAAATGGATGCTGAGAGGTGGGGACCCTGAATCAAAGACACAGCTAAAAAGTGGCAAGACAGGATCTATATCTACATCTATCTGATTCCAAATCTCATTGTCTGAATTGCCAGGATTTACAGTTACTTAACTGATATGCTGTGGTGTTTTAAAGGTTTTTTTGTTTACATCTCTTTAGTTGTTATTGAGACTGAACATTTTTCCATGTGCTGATTTATTGTCTGCATTTCCTTATGTGTATGCCCTCCATTTATTTCCTATGATCTCATTTTGAAGAAAAGCTGAATATTGACCTTAAACAATCACATGAATTCTCTGTTCATTTCTTAAGAGCAGAGCTTCCTCTTTAACTTTATAACTTACAATTTTTTAACTTCCTTACAATTCCTTTTGTTTTTTATTCCAACATATCTGTTTTATTTCTAATTATATCTTAGCAAATCAGAAATGTTTTTTCCTTCTTTAATTGGAAATAATATGCTTATTTTATTCTAGTGTTCTTTTTATGTTTATTTTATGCTTATGATGTTTATTTTGCTTTGACCAAAATTTATTATAATATTTAATATGAGGAATGAATCTAATGCAGTCTCTGCACCATGCCCTGATTGTCCTCTATATTAAATAGTGATCACTTCTTGCCTTTGTATATCTGGTTTTTTTAATGTAGTAAGTTCTTATAATAGTCTAAATTTACTTCAGAAATATCTATTGTCTCCCCCACCTTTGTCCTGCTTTTAACTGAATATCATGATGTTTTGGTAATTGTCACATATTTTAAAATCCAGAAGGTAAATTCCTTTACCAATTCCTTTAGAAAAAATAAATTTGGTATATTTTCCTTCTTGTTATTCTGGAAGAATCTTAAAATCTGTGTTTCAGATTTTATAGAATATACTATGGAGGTTTTAATTGTTATTGTAGGAACAGAGAGTTTTGCTATCTTCAGAATATTTGGCTTTCTATGCATGAATGAGTTATAATTCTTCACTTATATATAGTATTCTTTTATTCCTATAAGATTGTATCCTTTTAAAATAAGTTTCTTGTTGTGAGCTTAATTATTATATATGCATTTAATGATATTCTTATCTCCATAGTACATAGATGTTACATCATTGTAAGTTATTCATCACCTTAGTATCAGGACACAAGTAATTTTAGTGAATTTGTCTTTTCCCAACTCATCTGTTTTTGCTATAACTACAAAATCTAGGAAGATAAATAGTTCAGATGCTGTAGCAATTTTCTCTGTTGCTTTAAAACAATATCTAAATTAGTATAAACTAGGAAATCTTCTGAAAGCCATAATGTTTCGAAAGGCATGTCCCCAGATGAACCAATCTGGGAAAGAGAGTGCTAGAGAGAATCTCCAGACACATGGGTTTTCATTAGTATAGATTAAGTCTGGCTGAGCCCACTAGAACTGACTGAATTTTTCTAAAACTGTGACATGAAGTGGGGTTTTTATGCCAGAAAACTTCTCTTTCTTTAAGCTCTCTCCTTTTCTTTTTCTCTCTCATTTCCATTGTCCATGGCTCTTATGTGTTGACTTTAGCAGAGTAACAGTGAAGTATGGTATAAGCTGGAAAATCATCCCAGAGAAGGGCCTCTGGGAAGTCAACCTAATGCAGGCATTGGTTGTCCCCTCTCTCCCAAGGACAGAGTACAACTAATGGCATCATGGGACATAAGGACCCACCTGAGTGGGAAGCACCTCTCTGAAAGGCAGGGCCATTCAGTCTGAAGCCTGGATTTTGTAGTTAGAGTTCAACATCCATTCATTTACACAACAAATATTATTGAGCCATGCAGTCTACTAACTGACTGGACAAAACATCTATCTGTGCTTCATGTTTTTTTTCATCTATGAAAGTGAAAGGAGGAAAAAATGAAGGCATAGGATCAAGTGAGCTCCTGGGTCCTTTTTACCTGATAATTAGTATATCTAATACTGAAGAATAGCTACCAGAGGGACTGGGCCAATGAGCTCTACCAGATAATACGCCAGTATTAGTGAGTCCTATAAATACAAAAAGTCCCAATGAGGCCAATCCCAGGCTGTGTCTGAAGGTCCAAGTCTCATTCTCTTTCCCTGAGGCTCATTGTCACTTGCCTAATCTTCTCAATATAATGTGTTATCTTCCACCCACACAGCAAAATATCTTCTGGTGAATCCCTACCTGTAACCAGATACCAGTCCTTCCTGTGATTTTCTAGTTATTCAGCTCCCTTGTACCTTCAGTTAATCAGCAATTAACCAATTCCCTGGTGCACACCCAAGATAGGTAAGGAATGAATGTCATCCTTGGGCCAATCATTTAACTTCTCCAATTCATGGTTTCCTTATCAATGAATAGTGCTATTAATACTTAATGGGAATTATTGTCCTCAGCACTAAATGACACCTGATTCAAAATAGGGTGCCCAACACATCAAAATATTTTACCCATATTATCTTACTTTATACCCAAATAATTCTGTAAGATAATTAGGACAGGTGATATTGCCATTATCTTGGGGCAAAAGGAAATCAGGAAGTTTAAGTGACATGTATCAAGTTTCAAGGAAACTTGGTTCAGCAAACCAAGGAAGTTCTCTGACATTGGTGCCGTTCTTTAGGTGGTCCATTCACTTATTTATGTATTCATTCATTTGTTCTTCCATTAATTTATTACTGAGCGCAGTCTATTGGCCCCCTCTCTCAGGGCTTTCCACCCAACAATACAACTGAAGGAATCTGCTCCTTCCAACTGACTGAGCATGCCATTCAGTGGATTGTGACCAAAAGATTATAATTTTGACTTTGGAACCAAATCAAAGTTTGACGCATATATACAAAAGAACTCTTTAGCATGTTGTAAGTAAAGGGGGAAAAATGAATAATCATTCACCGGCCAGAATGATGGTGATGTCCTTCTTATGATGAACGTCCTTGGATATGCCTGAGGGACACAAAAGAAATGACACATGGCATCTGTATGAAAAATATGAAGACCTGAGG
Organism: Piliocolobus tephrosceles; assembly: GCF_002776525.5. Taxonomy (NCBI): domain Eukaryota; kingdom Metazoa; phylum Chordata; class Mammalia; order Primates; family Cercopithecidae; genus Piliocolobus; species Piliocolobus tephrosceles. Next base: position 122,833,421 of record NC_045438.1, read on the forward strand.
TTGAATATGGGTTGTTAAACTAAGGATGAAAAAAAAATGGGGGAAGGTGTTTTTTTCTTGCTTGTTCTTCTGGAAGAATCTCAAAATTAGTGTTTCAACTTTTATAGACTATATTATGGAGGCTTTAATTATTATCTTATTTTAAATTTTTAAGTAAGGAGATAGAGATTTTGGAGGGCAGTGATTCTTAAGAACAAGACTTCCCTTATTCTTTTCGAAACAAGCTATCATAATTCTTATACTACAAAACATGTAAAGTATGGAAACTGTGAACCCTTAGGAATCTACCAGCAAAACGTTTGATATTCTAAAATGCTTCTGAATTCACTCAGTAGCTATTCATTATTCCACAAGAACTGAGCGCATTTCCAGCACTATGTATACACTGTGAAGGAATACAAAGAACTGTAAGGTGTGGTCCTATTCTCAAAGACATTGCAGTCTAGGTGGGGAGACAAGACAAGAATGAAAGGAAAACAATAAAACACAATTTGGGATTAAGCAAAAAGGGTAAAATAAATAAACTGCCAAGTAATAAATAGTTGTCAAATGAAACAATAGGAGTGATCCTGAGTTTGAAAAATCATTAAGAGAAGGCCTCTCAGCTAGGTGGGATTTGAGCATTTGAGCACAAGGAAGGTGCAGGGGAGGCCCTTTGAGTGAGAAGGAGTCATTGAAAACCAACTCTGGGCCAGGCACGCTGGCTCACACCTGTAATCCCAGCACTTTGGGAGGCTGAGGCGGGCAGATCACAAGGTCAAGAGATCGAGACCATCCTGGCCAACATGGTGAAACCCCGTCTCTACTAAAAATACAAAAAGAGTTAGCTGGGTGTAGTAGCATGTACCTGTAGTCCTAGCTACTCAGGAGGCTGAGGCAGGAGAATCACTTGAACCAAGGAGGCGGAGGTTGCAGTGAGCTGATATCGCACCACTGCACTCCAGCATGGTGACAGAGCGAGACTCCATATAAAAAATAAATAAAAAACACCAACTCCGGCTGCAACACAGCCCTGGGTCTGCTCAGTGTCCCAGTCAAACTATTGTTCTTTGGAGTGAGTTGAGCAATTGTACAAATCATTAATTATTCAGCCCAAATGACCAAAGTGAGAGCCCAGAGGAGATGCAGACTGTGGGCAGGCTTGATGCGAGTGTCTATTAGATTTTCAGACACAATTCTGCAAGATTCAATATCCAGAGGCAAACAAACCAAAACGATAGTAGAGATGGAGGCAGTGATAGGGAAGTTCAGGCAAAGTTATATGTTTAAAAGGAATTGAGGCATCGGACAATAGCCAGGTAGTCATTAAACAACACATTTGTTTAAACATTACGCCCTGAAACAAATGACTCACTTTGTTACTTAGTCAAAAAGCTATTTACTGAAAGAAAAATAGTTTTGGCTCTCTTAGCTCCTTTTTTTCCTCTAATATTACTCAGTGGCTTGAAAATTTCTGCTATATTCTAAGAAAGACAATATAAAATAGTGACTGTTCAGAGGCAGGAAGCCTGAGTTCCTGGCCTGATTTTGCCATTGATGCTTTGAAACTTGAGACATGTCACTCAAACTTTCCGATCTCCTTTTTCTGCAAGATGATGGCAATATCACCTATCCTAATTATCTTACAGAATTATTTGGATATGAAGTAAGATAATACGGGTAAAAATTTTTCATGTGTCAGGCACATATTTTGAATCAGGTTCCATTTAATGCTGAGGGCAATAATTCCAATTAAGTATTAGTAGCTCTATTTATTGATAAGGAAACTATGAATTGGAGAAGTGACTTGCCCAAGGCCATACAGCTATTACAATCCCAGTTCTCTGAACCTGAGTAGTCACCCTTCCCTTTAATGCCCAAATTACATAGTTTGAGTCTGTGCCCTGCATGCCTGCTCTAGCCTCTGCCAGCTGGAGGGTCCTTTTGCTATGAGAAGTTTTGAGATATGAAGTTGAAAGAGCACAGTGCATGAGTTGGGATGTTGTCAGTCTGTGTCAAGCTTACATGGAACTGTCCAATGAAGCTAAGGCAGAAAGAGATGGGCTGAGGGGATTTGGCAGAGTGCCCAAAGCTTGAGCTGCCACCACCTTTTCCTTTTTTAATTTTTTTTTTTTAAAGAGACGGGGTCTCGTTCTGTCACCTAAGCTGGAGTGCAATGGTGCAATCATAGCTCACTGCAGCCTTGAACTCCTGGGCTCAAGCAATCCCGCCTTCTCAGCCTCCCAAAGTGCTGAGATTACAGGCATGAGCCACAGCACCAGTTTACCTTTCATTCTTGAATACAGTATGTTAAACAACTTAGCCTGAAGCACTTACATTGAGATTACTTCCCAGCTCAGGGATACCCAGATAGTGGGTTTTGCCTTCCATCTCCAAGATTATAAAGGTTTTCTAATAAGCAGCTTGTCTCCACTTTGGTGCAATTTAGAATTACCTGAGGAGCTTCCAAGATAGTCCTGGTGTCCAGGCCACATGCCAGACCAATGAAATCAGAATATATGGTGATGGGAGGTGGGAATAAATACTTCGGTAGCTCCAACATGAAGCCAAGTTAGAGAACCATTGATTCCACAAAACAAAGAAAGGGTCTCCCTAAGGCAAATTTGAACTTCTGGTATTTTAAGATCCAGACACTGGTAACAGGAAGAAGCTACTCTTGCATCATTTCCAACAGTACCTTTGTGTTTGTTTTGTTTATGTTATACTAACATGTGGTAAGTTCCTGGATTTTACTCTAGGTCTTCTTATTCTAAGACACCATTGTTGCCTTTAAAAAATAATAACCTCTTGTATTGACACAGTATTTTTTGGCCATCTACTCTGCTTACTCTTAAAACCAGTCTCTAGATGTCATTTAAGGGTCAAATGGTGATTTTTAAAAATTGATTCTTATTTAATAGAGATATATTGAATGTTATCAGTCAAGTCAGCACAGGAGAGACAATGCAGGAAAGCCTCTCCCAAATACAAAGATACATCCAGAGATAAATTCCTCTATGAATAGAAACTTAGTTTAACAAAGTGATGTTAATTCCCACACCCTTTGGTGTTTCTTCTCTCTGCTCTGTCCAGGGTCTCTGTGAAGCTCTCAGAATCAGGAAGGGCTGGGCAGGTCTTCCCATGTGTGGGCCCATCAGGTGGCAAGGCTATGGAGACCTGCAGAATGGTGTCCAGCCCCTAGACTCTCTTCTCTTCACTTTTGCTGCAATGTCTTCAGTGGGCATAAGCCCATGGAGCTTATCAAAAGTATAGATCTGGCTGGGTGCGGTGGCTCATGTCTTTAATCCCAGCACTTTGGGAGGCCAAGGTGGGCGGATCATGAGGTCAGGAGATCCAGACCATCCTGGCCAACATGGTGAAACCCCATCTCTACTAAAAATACAAAACTTAGCTGGGCGTGGTGGCATGTGCCTGTAGTCCAGCTACTCAGGAGGCTGAGGCAGGAGAATTGCTTGAACCCGGGAGGCGGAGATTGCAGTCAGCTGAGATCACACCACGGAACTCCAGCCTGGGCGACAGAGCAATACTCCATCTCAAAAAAAAAAAAAAAAAAGTGTAGATTTCCAGGCCCTATCCTTAGAATCGATATTTGTGAGAGATGCTCAGAGAAATCCATTTTAAATAGCTCCATAAGTGATTCCACTATAGATTGTCCTTGGAAACTCTGCTTCCCCTGCTCCCCTCATATGGAAATCAGGCATTTGTGTTATGTAATGTATTCTCTGAGAGCTGCTTTTAAGATGCAGGTGTGACCAGCCCTAAGTTCCTCTCTGCTTTGGCAGAGGTAAGAATAAGGGCAGGAAGAGGATTTCAATATGTGTTTATGGAAAGAATGAAAAGAGGTTTCTGAATCCAGGGACGAGTCTGTAGATGAGGAAATTCACTTCCCAAAGAGAAACGTGGTTGACTTCAGGCGGGAGGTTGGGGGCAGCATACATAGCCTGACGGATTCTGTGTGGGTTGGGCAGAGTTCAGCATGCTGGGATGCCTTGGCCTTTCCCCAAAACTTAATTAGAAGTAGCCCCTAACTTCTTGTGAAAGTTGCATGACATAAAAACGCATAAAGTATGTAATCCCAGCACTTTGGGAGGCCGAGACGGGAGGATCACGAGGTCAGGAGATCAAGACCATCCTGGCTAACACGGTGAAACCCCGTCTTTACTAAAAATATACAAAACAACTAGCCGGGCGAGGTGGCGGGCGCCTGTAGTCCCAGTTACTCGGGAGGCTGAGGCAGGAGAATGGGGTAAACCCGGGAGGCGGAGCTTGCAGTGAGCTGAGATCCGGCCACTGCACTCCAGCCTGGGCGACAGAACGAGACTCTGTCTCAAAAAAAAAAAAAAAAATGCATAAAGTAAAAGCTGAAAAGTTCTCCCTCCCCAGTCTTACTGTCCTGAAATAACCACTTGATACGGTTTAGATTCGTGTCACCACCCAAATCTCATGAATTGCAATTCCCATTGTTGGAGGAGGAGGCTGATGGGAGGTGATTGGATCATGGGGATGGACTTCTTCCTTTTTGTTCTCATGGTAGTGAGTTCTCATGACATCTGGTTGTTTAAAAATGTGTAGCACCTCCCCCCTCTCTCTTCCTCCTGCTGTAGCTATGTAAGAGGTGACTCCTTGCTCTTCCACCATGACTGTAAGCTTCCTCAGACCTCCCCGGCCATGCTTCCTGTACAGCCTATGGAACTGTGAGTCAGTTAAACCTCTTTTCTTTATAAATTACTCAGTCTCAGATAGTTCTTGATAGCAATCCAAGAATGGACTAGTACACCACTATTTACAATTTAGTGTGTAGCCTTCCAGGCTATTTACACACACACAAAGATGAAATGACTATATGCACTCTTTCGTAGTTGGATTTTTTTTCATTTAACAACATATCAAGGGCTTCTTTTCATGTCACTCCATTTTTTTTTATGATATCTTTTCTTATACGGATGCACCAAAATGTACCTAATTGATGTCCTACTAAAAGGACATTTAGTTTGGTACATACATCCTTTACTCACTGATGAGTTTCCTATCAGTGGACCTCCTGACCATTATAAGGCCCAAATTTGTCTTCAACTTGAACAGATAGTAGGCCCACCAAAAACATTGCACCAATATATACTTCTTACCCACATTGCAGACTTACCCACAATTTTTATTACGAATATTTTAAACATTTTACCAATTGAATAAATGAGAAAATCTCTTCCTGGCGCAACTTCATTTTCTTAGCTTAGTAGCATGCCTTTTCATATATTTATTTATCCCTGCATTCCTTTTTCAATGAACTAAGTGTTCATATCTTTTACCCAGAGTCAAGGCTCACCTTGGTGTTTTTATATATTGTATTTTATTATTTTCATTATGGTACCCACTGGCACACAGCAAATAGTCATGTACCGAAGAGAGCATATTCTGCAGAAAGGGTGAGGGGCAAAGGATCCAGCAACTTACTATTTTAAAAGCACTGTTTATATTATTTAGTACATAAGAACTTTAAGAACTGGAGCAACATCTCATATTCTGCAAAACACAGTGGTGGTAATAAAATAGGATCCTAATAAATATTTGTTGAAAAAATGAGTAAATGTAGACAGAGACTGATACAGACATATGTTATGTTCCTGCATCTATGCTAGGTACAGGGAAACAGTACTTAGCACGTAAGAAACACCATTTCTTCTTTCTAAAACTTGATGGTTTGTTAGGGCTTCGGATGTGTAAAATGAGAATTTCACTGCAAGAAGTGATGAGTAGAGGGATGATTAGATGTCTCGTGTACTTGAAGATCTTAGTTCTAAAAGGCAACAGATACATAAACAAATAATTTCCACGTAATAGAGGAAGAGTAGAGGTTTGCACAGGGTGCTGTGGGAACATGAGTTTTAAGGACGATGACAACTTCGGTGGATGAGGAAACATGAAGAAATTATTTCAAGCAACATGAGCAAAGGCATGGAGGTTTGGAACAGCAAGGTGTGCATGTAGGAAATCAAGCCATTTTAGGGTTTCCCAGAATCTATAGAGCCTGAAGGCACAGGAGGTCAGGTGGGCTAATGGGGAGAACACAGGGAGGAGGTCCCAACCTAGCACATCATGCTGGAGAGTGCAGTCGATGCAGAGCCACCAAAGGATTTTGAGCAAGGGCGGGGTGTGACCTGACACAAATTGTAGATGGCATGACCTGGCTACCAGGAGAAGGATGGATTTGAGGGATGAAATGGGTGGCCGAGAAAGAGAGAAAGCAAAAGAGCAGTTAGGAAGGTTCTATGTTTATTCAGGAATAAGGTAATGAGGCTGCAGTAATGAGGATGAAGGGTGGAGAGATCTCAGAGTAGATACTTGGTGGCTAATTGGACTTGAGACGATGGAGAGATTAAACAAAAATATGGGCTTGGTTTCTGGTTTTAGTGATAGGATCGATGACAATGTCACTCACTGGTAAAGAAAATGCAGGATATGGAGAGGATTTGGGGAAGAAGATTGTTAGTGCACTATCTTGGAAATACTAACTTTGAGAAAACTGGGACACTCAAGGGATGTACTTGGTAGGCATTTATATATAAGTATGAGGCTCTCAAGGAGGTTACAAAGGCTGAAAGTTAAAATTGGAGAGAGAGTGAATTCAGGACACTGGATTTCAAGGCAAGGGCCTTCATGAGCCTCCCCTATAACTCACTTATAGCTAGGCATAACTCCCAGAGTAACTTCATTTCCCTTTGAGGGCCCATCACAACTGCAGATCTGGAATGAATTCTGGTCTGGACTCTTGAACCCCTTTTAATACCTAATGGAAGCAGGGGAAGCTCAGCAGTGCAGTTCTTCACTGTTGAGTGGGAGCGAGCTACTTGTTGATCAGTTGTTAAACTTTCCTTCCCCAGAAAGATGTCAATTCTACAGCCCAAGAGTAGTTTGCTTGTGGTGAAAGGAAAATTGAGGTTCACTGGTGTGGACTGCACTGTCAACGCTAAGGATACGCCTGTTTTTTTTTTTTTTTTTTTTTTTTTTGTGAGAAGATGGGCTCCCCTAAGCAACAAGATTGGGAAGAGGGCCTCTTTCAGTCCTCACCTTTTGCTATGTCATCATGAATTAGTTTCTTGTTAAACATTTGTCAGTTTCAATGACCCACAGTCAGGTTTTAGGGGAGACAACATATAGGATAAGGCATAAAGGTACATTGGAGAGTCATAGAGGCTAGTCCTGGCTCTTCCACTTTCTAGTTCAGGGAACTTGGGCAAGTCACTTTACTTCTCTGCATCTGTTTTCTGATCTTGTTAAAATGGGGATAATAAGAAAAATATCTATTCTTCTACTTCTCAGGACTGCTGTTATGATAAGATAATAATTTTGAAAGTCCCATGCAAATATTATTATTGTTTGAAGATGTCTGGCTGACAGCCTGCACTTAGGAAGCCTCAGTAAACAGCTGTTGAGTGAACTCTGCCATGAAGGACAGTCATTCCCTTGCCCATTTATTCAACAACTGCTTGTTAAGTGTCTGCTCTGTGTGAGGCACTGTGCTCATTGCTAGGGATATAAAGAAAGAACAGACTCCATGAAAGGCATGGAAGAACCGTAAATGTATATTACTAAGTTAGAGAAGTCAGTCTGAAAAGGTTCATTCTGTAGGATTTCAAATAAATGACATTCTGGGAAAGGGAAACTATGGAGTCAGTAAAAGATCAGTGGTTTGCAGGGGTTAATGGGGATGGGGGAGGAATGAATAGGCAAGGCACAGAGGATATTTAGGACAGTGAAAATACTCCATAGGATACTATAATGATAGACATATGTCATTATAAATTTGTCCAAAACTATACAATGTATAGTACCAAGAGTAAATGTAAACTATCTAATGAAACTATGGACTTTGGGTGATTATGATGTGTCTATGTAGGTTTGTCAGTTGTAACAAATGTACCACTCTGGTGATGAATGTTGATAATGCGGGAGGCTGTGCATGTCTGGGGGCAGGGTGTATATGGGAAATCTATACCTTCAACCTAATTTTGCTGTGAACCAAAACCATTCTAAAAATAAAGTCTAATACATATATATATAGAGAGAGACAGAATAGAACATATATGCCTTAGAAGCATCTATAACCTATAGCTTACTGGAAGAGAAAGGAATGTAAACAGATTTTCAAATACTGATAAATGAGAGGTATAATCATGTGTGCACAGTCTTAGTTAGCTTTTAATATTACAATATTTTATCCCCATTTGTGACCAATGCATGCAGAGGGTCAGTACTGTTCATTGTTTAGACAGGACCCCCTTATTTTTTATTCACTGCAGGCAAATGGCCACCCAGTGGTGAATGACTCCAACCACCTGGGACTTCCCGAGAAGGTGTGAGTGATGCTGTATGGTCAGCATTCACATGGCCAGGCATGCAGAATCTCTATGACCAGCTGGAAGGGAGGAGAGGAGGCGTTGGTGTTGACTGGTGAACTCAACCAGACCACTTTGGCGTGGCTGTTTTGCATCCTTCTGCCTTTTAATTTGTTGACTTCCCACAAGGAGCCAGTGCCTATGAGTAAGGCAGAGATTAGGTCAGCAATTTGACTCTTTGCACCTTAATGTTGGGAGGCTTCAGACGGGCATTAAGTCTTGTGTCCATTGATGCAGTGACTTTGTGCTGTGTTAATGGGGCATAAATGACTGAGTCTATATTCTGCTTTATTCATCCTGGGACTTAATTTTATGAGAGAGAAAAAATAACAATGATTCAGTTCATGGGGTGACAAAAGAGCAAGGTAAAAAAGAATTAATTTCAATGTAATGGATTGAACTTCAATGCATTTTTTTTAAAAAGGCATAAAATCACTTAGCTAAAATATCAGCCTTTGGGAGAAGTTTCTCCCATTCTCCACAAGTCCTGGCCTTCTGTAGTTGCAGCCAGTGAGCAAAACCAAGTGTGAGGAATTTTGAGATACAAAATTTATATTACAAAGGTGTTTTAGAATAATATTTATCTTTTATACACAGGAGTGCACTGCAAACTTTTGCAAAGTGCATCTAATTGAATAAATTATGAATAATTACAGAGAAATACAAAAATTGTTTCTTCTGAGTGAGTTTCTGCAAACTCAATATATATTCAGTGGAGCCAACATTATTGGTTATGCTGGAACTCTTTCACTGAATGAAAATTTCTGGGCAGATTTTCTCCAGCGATGTATTGAAACTACAAAGGTTGAATAATATGATTACATAGGGAAAGGTGAAAATGTGATCACACTATGTAGACCCCATAGGGATATAACAGGGGAATTCGAGCTTGGACTTCAGCTCCACCAGCATGAAATGCTTTGTCCCACCTAAGGGCCCTCATACATGCTGTTCCCGTCTCTATTCCCTTCAGTCTTCAAATGAATATCTCCTTTTCATCTTTCAGGTCTGGGCTTAAATGTCATCACTTCAGAGAAGCCTTCCCAGTGGACCTTTGTGCAGGAGGCTTCCTTGCCCCCCTCACTGTGATTCTCTACCCAGATTTCTTTGTTAGCTTTGATCGTAATTTAATATTGTACATCTATTTGTTTGCTTATGTGTTTATTCTGTCTCCCACAATGGATTGCAAGACCCACCAGGCACAGGATGTTCACAACTGTTTTATTCCTTAAGGTATACTCAATGTCTCTAAGAGCACCTGAGATATAAATAGGTGGTCAGTAGATAAATTCATGTGAAAATGATAATTATGGCATTGCCATCTCAGTGGAATCACAAATGAGACTGCTATCTCATCTGTGGAGCAGTTGGTGCTATCTCTTCTGGTTATCTCATCTTCTGGTTATTCAGACTTAGGCAAGGAGCATCTTTTCTCAATGCTGTTAGCTTTATTTCAATTGTATTTTCCTGAAAGCATATTGTGTCTACTTAGCTGGAAATGGGGTGAGGGGTGGGAGCACCCCACATGCATTTTGAGCACTATGATCTCATTGTGAGCAAGGTCTGAATCTTACCCATAAATTTATCCCCAGCATTGAGCACAACATCTGGCACAGAACAGTTTCCCAGGAAGTGTTTGTTGAATTTAATGAAATTGAGATATTTGAAGAACTTTCTGCCTCCTCCTTGGAAGAAGGAAATTGAAGCAATTAAAATAATGCTCTCTGATTTTCTGTCAACCAAGTTTTATGGGGGTAGGAGTAATCTTCCTGGCAGATCATAAAAGATTGCACAGTTGAGTAAAGTGTATGACAAAAACAGAATCAAAGCTACCTCCCTGAATATAGATTAAAGAGAAGTACTTATTACAGTGCTACAGAAGTGAATTTCCTCTGTGTCTGCCTCACTATGACCAGAAAAACTTTCATTCTATTTCTTTGAGATTCTAAATTGGAGAGCGATGTATATACAAGGATGTATATGGAAAGAGAAAAAAAGCTTAAATACAAACATGTTCCTAGAATTCTACGGGGGGACTTTTACATTGCTTCCCTACCTTTAGGATAGATTTTTCTTAAAAATAATAATAATAATTCAGGCTAGACCAACGCTGTTCATCTCCAAGAAAGCACTTGCAATTTTCTCCATAGTATTTAATCCCTTTCAGGAAATAATTTCTTATGTAGCTCAAAGAGCTCGTGCCATGCAAGGGAGAAACTGTGAAATAAAGATGAAGGCTTTATCAGTCCGTTCTCATACTGCTATAAAGACATACCTGAGACTGGGTGATTTATAAAGAAAAGAGGTTTAATTCACTCACCATTCCACATGGCTGGGAGGCCTCAGGAAACTTACAATCATGGCAGAAGGCAGAGGGGAAGCAAGGGGTGTCTCACTTGGCGGGAGGAGAGAGAGAGAACAAAGGGGAAAGTGCCACAGACTTAAACCATCAGATCTCATGAGAACTCACTATCATGAGAACAGAATGGGGGAAATCCATCCTCATGATCCAGTCACCTCCCACCAGGTCCCTCCCCTGACACGTGGTGATTACAATTCAACATGAGATTTGGGTGGGGGCACAGAGCCAAACCATGTTAAAGGCCATCCAGCATTCCATTCTTTACCTGGGAGCATTTCTTTTTTTGAATGATTCAGCAGCTGACCTTCAGCCTTCATTTCCAGGCTGGGCCTTTACTATTTTTATTTCTTTAGTTTACTATTCACTTAAACACATTCGTAATAAAATAATACTAACTGGCCCTTATTTATTGAGGTCGTTATAAGCAGATACTTGGGACTCTGACAACCTGGGATTCAGATCCTCAGCTCTAGTGCTTTCTAGCTTACTGACTAATTTGTGTATATCAGCTTCTTCATCTGCAAAATGAGGTAACAATAGCAGCTCCCGCATACTGAAGTTTGCAGTGAGGGATTAAGTGAGATGCTGCCTCTGAAATGCTTTGCTCAATGCCTGCCTTATACACATTTGGGGAAAAATAACTCTTTTGTTCTTTGTTTATGGGTCAGTCACTGTGTTGGGTGCATTATATTTATTTATAAATAATTTTAATCAAACTACACAAACTTCAGGGAAAGTATAGTTATTTTCGTCTTACAGATAAAGGAACTGAGGCTCTGAGAGGTTGAACAACCAGATTAGAGGGGTAGAAAGTCTTGAATTCAGAATTTTTGGATCTCAGTCTAGTGCTCTTTTTACTGTACTATAATACATTCTCTTTTGAAAAAATCAATTAATGGAGACATTATTTATTATTTTTAAAATTTTATTCTGTACCATGTATGATCACCTTAAATCTACGCATACAGCCTTTCTCTGGAATTCTGTCAATTCCTGAACATATTTTTGCTTTTGTATCTTAGCTCAGGAGACTGTTGTGTTTTTATGAGGATTTGGAACTTTAATATTTTTTATTCACCTCAGGATTGGCCTCATTCTTAAAGTGCATCACTGTGTTAATGCCTCATGTCCACCTTCTAATAGCCAGGAGGACTTTTTTCTATCATATAGACCATCTCTTGCCTACAGCCCTCTATACAGATTCTAACTGATGTGGGTATAAATAAATGTCCAGTTGTAAACATTAGAAAACTCAATTCAAGATTGAGTCAAAAAAGAATTTTACTAACCATTTAGAACAGGAAAATCTAGTGGTATGAAGTTTCAGGCACTAAGACATCCAAGTCAGAACTTGGGCTTCCTCTCTACATATCTTGGCCCTTGTTTGTTCTCTGTTTGCTTTACTCTCAGTCAGGTTCTGTCTTAGTGGTGGTGGGATAGTTCAAAGAGCTCTAGGATCATAGCCTAGTCTGTTTGTAAGTTCAGCAGAAGGAAAAATGGTCTTCTAAATTTCTGACAAAAGTCCCAGAATTGAATCTCATTGGATTCCAGTTGATCATGTGCCCATTTTGAACCAATCACTGTGACTAGAGGTTGCATTGCTCTAACTGGCCAACATGAGTCACCTGACCATCCTTAAGGCTTTACTTGAACCTAAGGTACTGTGAATGGAGGAAGGTAGATCTCCAAGGAAACTGGGTAACTCAGGGCAAGTAGAACCTATTTGTCTATGATTACAACAACTGTTTATTTGTATTTTCAAAACTTTAATATGTGGGGTCATGGGTGTTTGCCCAATTCCCTCAAAATATTCTTCATTCTACTCCCACCGATGCAGCTGCTGGCTTCCAAGGTGACCCATGTCCCTCAGCTTGCTTTTCCCCCAACCCTTGCTCTGTTTAATGGTATTCCGTTTTTTGAGTTATTAAAGACCATTACTGGTCAATTAGCAAGATGGACTGTTCGCCAAAAGAAAATCAGATGTCTAGATCAGAGTAATACTGGGTGACAGTTGCGGGTGCATTTTTTTTTTGGAATTTTGTTACATGTATTTATCTTGGACTCTGTCCAAGGTTTTTAAAAAGTATTTGTGTAATAGTTGTATTTTTAAGGTGATCTTGCCAGAGCAAAGTAGGAGCTTGGCCATTAAGTGAGGACAATCACCAGAGCAGTAAATCCTGCCAAAAATGCATGATGATGCAACAGAAGATGACCTCAGATCACTTTTCTCCTGCCCTTTGGCTCCCATAACTTCCGTTTCCTAGGGCTGGGTATTTTTTAATTTTTGTGTGCCATCTCTTGGCCCTATGTTTCCTTTTTAATTTCACCTCTGAGTGTCTCTTAGTTTAAGCAGAGTAAAGAAGAAATCCGGAATCCTTAACTCTAGCCATTTCTTATCCAAGACTAGTCATTTACTTATTCCACCAATTCAGTAAGCAATTTCTAAATTTCTAGTAGCATCACGACCTTCTCCAACCACATCCTGTGGTTAATAATATGGGTGTTAGCAATGGAGGGAGTCCCAGCTCTGTTGTTTATAACTATCCACATGACCTTGGATTCATTACTTATCCTTTTTAAGTTTTTGCTTCGTTATTTGTGAGATGGGATTAATAACACTACCTCATAGGATTATTATAGAAATGAAGTGAGCTAATAAGGACTTCAGAGCTCCCAACACATGGTGAGCGCTAAGCAAATGTTAAGTATTATTATTATTATGATCTAACTCTTTCATATGTTTCAGTTCAAATTAGAATCTTTATAAAAACTCCACACTGTAGTGTCCATTTCACTGATGGAAGGTCAAAATCCCAGATGGAGGAGACCGCAAATAGAAGTGCTGGTTATTCATTCATTGATTCCATCAACAATTATTTATTGAACATGTGCACTATACGGGGCATATTTGCCTGCTTATAAGTATATAGCAAGGGACCATTATATCCTGTGGGTCTTGCAAAAGAAACACACAACTAGATTCCTGTCCTCAAGAAACTTCCACTCCAGTGGAAAAGCTATAACAATCCAGGAAGGAATAATACAGAAACTAAGACTGCTCATCATCAGAAGGTGGTATGCACACTGTATGTTCTAAGGGGGTTCTAGAATGAGTATAAGCAGTGTCTGGCACATAGTAGACACCCCCAAAACACTGGTTGAAGGAATAAGTAATGAGTGAATCAGTGGGATGAGTGATGGTTGTTGACAAGGACTCTTGACTTCAGTCCAGCTCACTCCCAGGCCTCTGCCTTTGCTAAGCACCAATAGACAGACTGCAGTGAGAGCCAAGATCATTGATCATGTTGGCCATACACAAGGACACCTTAGGTTATAAAGAAATAGAACTAGCAACTCACCTCAATCCCCCTCATAGCCCAATCTGTGACCTCATGCAGGTGTGATCCCTCTAGGACTCACCTCCCTTCGTCTACACCCATACGGTCCTCCCACAAAGACATAATGTCTTTCTGAAGCTGTCTTCGAAATCTTCCAGCTTAAACCTCAAGTCCTTGAGATTGTCTGGGAGATTTCCCGCAGAGAATGCAAACTGTTTAATTCCCATGGAAATAGCTGCTACCCTGGGTATAGTGAATGGGTTCAACTGAATACTGCTAGGTATGTGAGAAGCTAGAACTTGTGACTAATAATGTGATTGTACTCTGGCAGTGGGTAAGGTGAGCATTTTCTGAAAAATCTCCCCATAAACATCATCATTATTTTACAGTACATGTCATTTCATAACACACACACAAATACACTCTCTAAATATGTTTATTTTGTTTTATTTGTTATTTCAATGAACGTTCACTTTATTTTATTGATCAACTTAATTAGAAGCACTACATCTCATAAAACACAAATCTGTTTTACATTTCTGAAATTAATGGTAAGACGAGGTCTGATGTTATAGATTTGAAGCAAAGACTGTGCGGAAAGTGGGTATGGCAATAGAATCTGATGACTTTACCTTTTTGGAAATTATTTAAGTATTTTGATCATTTTTAACATTTGCATACAGAAAATTCACCTTTTTGGTGTATAGTTATGTATATTTTAACACATACAGAGATGTGTGTAACCACCGACACAAACAGGATGCAAAGCAGTTCTATCAGCTGAAAGCTGCCTCTTTGTAATCAAACCCTCCTCTATCCCCGTCCCTGGCAGCCACTGATCTTCTCTCCATCCCTATAATTTTTTTATTTTACAGAATGGCATGTAAATGAAACCATACAGTAAGTAACCTTTTGAGACTGTTTTTCTTTTTCGCTTAGTATGGGGCATTTGAAATTTACCTGTGTTTTGCACCAATTAATAGTTCATTCGTTTGTATCACTAAGTGATATACCATTGTATAAATGTTATCACCGTTTATTTATTCATTTACCCATTGAGGAACATTTGGGGATGTTTCCAGTTTGGGGCAATTATGAATAATACTTTTGTAAAAAACTTTATGTGCCAAGGTTTTATGTAAACATAAAGTTTCATTTCTCTTGGATAATACCAAGAGATGGTAAGTGAACCATATAGTAAGTGTACATTTGACTTTGTATGAAAATGCCAAACTGCTGTCCAGAATGACTGTACAATTTTGCATTCCTACCGTCAATGTATGAGAGTTCCAGTTGCTCTGCATTCTTGCTCACACATGGGGTTGTCATGAATGCACATTTTAACCATTCTAATAGGTATATTGTGGTATCTCTTAATTTGCATTGCTCTACTGAAGAATGTTGAGCATATTTTCATGTGTTTGCCATTGGTAAGTCTTCTAGGATAAAATGTCTGCTCAGATATTTTGCCTATTTTTTTAGTTGGGGTTTTTTTTTTTTTTTTTTTTTTTTTGAGTTGTAAAAATTCTTTATAAATCCTGGATACAAGTCCTTTGCTTCCTCCTCTTCCCATTACTGGAAGAGATTGTATGGAATTGGTGTTATTCTTTCTACAATGTTTAGTAGAATTCCTTAATGAAGATAGCTGGGTCTGTAGTTTTCTTTTCTTGGAGGGCTTTCAACTATGAATTTAATATGTTTAATAAATATAGGACTATTCAGGTTATCTACTTCTCATTGAGTGAATTTTGTTAGTCTGTGTCTTTTATCCATTTTATCTAAAAGGTCTAATTTATGTTCAGAGAGTTGTTTGTAGTACTCCCTTATCTGTTTGTATCTGTGTAGTTTATAGTTGATATCCCATCTTTCATATCTAACATTGATAATGTATCTTCTCTCTCTAGTTTTTTGGTAAATCTAGTGAGAAATTTATCAACTATATTGATCTTTTATAAAAACCAGCCTCTAATATTATTGATCTTCTATATTGTTTTATTTTTTCTTCAATTTCATTAATTTCTGTTTTTATATTTATCATCTTATTACTTGTGCTTGCTTTGGTTTTAGCTGGCTATTCTTTTTTCTCGATTCTTAAAGTGGAAGCTTAGATTACAGATTTCAGAACTTCATTGTTTTGTAAAATAAGTGTTTTATGTATACATTTTCTACTAAGCACTGCTTTAGCTGCATCTCACAAATTTTGATATGTTGTATGCTCATTTGAATTCAATTCAAAATATTTTTAAATAATCTTTGAGACTTCCTTGTTGATCAAGGAATTTCTTAAAGTGTGTTGTTTAATTTCCAAATAACTGGAAGCATTTTGGATATCTTTCTGGATATTAATCTAATTGATTCCGTTATGGTCAGAGAACATACTTTGTATAATTTCATTATCTTAAATGTAATGAAGTTTGTTCTGTGACCCAGAATGTGATCTGTTTTGGTAAATGTTCCATGTATACCGGAAAATAGTGTACATTATGTTGTTGTTTGGGTGGGATATTCCATAAATGTTCATAAGGTCAAGGTTTTTGATAGTGTTGTTTAGGTTTTCTATATTCCATATTCTTGTGGATTTTTTGTCTACTTGTGCTATAAATTACTAAAAGAAGAGAACTGAAGTCTCTAACTATAATTCTATATTTCTCTTTATCCTTTCAGTTCCATCAGCCATTGTTTCATCATTATTGAAGCTCTGTTATTAAGTATATACACATTTAAGGTTGTCATATCTTCTTGGTGAGCTGGCTCTTTTGTTATTATTATTATGTAATGTCTCTATTCCTGATAATTTCCTTTTTCTGAAGCCTATTTTGTCTAATAGACTTACATTAATATAAGTTTATATATTACTAATAATTATATTAATTTAGAGGCTAGCTTTCTTTTGATTAATCATTTTATGGCAAGGGCTTTCCCATCCTTTTACTTTTAATTTATCAATAACATTGTGTTTGAAGTGAATTCTGTAACAGCATGTAGTTGGGTCTTCTTGTTGCTTTTTTATCCAATCCAACAATCTTCAGCTTTTAATTTATGTGTTTAGACCATTTATATTTAGCTTAAGTATTGATATGGTTATATTTAGGTATACCATTTTATTATCAGTTTTCTATTCTCTTCCTCTTTTCTGCCTTTCAGGTTATTTGAAAATTTCTTGTCATTCCATTTTAGCTTATCTGTTGGCTTTTTTTTTTTTTTTTTACTATACTTTTGTTTTATAACTCATATAGCTGTTTCTTTAGGGATTACAATACACACACCTAGGTTTTCTCGGGCTACTTAGAGTTTACTATATCAACTAAAGTATATATACCTTACAACTATATAAATTCCTTGCCCTTTACCCTTTATGCTGCAGTGGTCATATTATTGAATCTAAATATATTAAAAATGCTATCAGATATGTTATAGTTTTCACTTTCAACAGTCATAAAAAAATATGAATGTTACACAGTTTTGCATGTCACCCTTTTATTGGGGCCATGCCAATCTTCTCTGTATGGTTTCTATTTTAGAATATGTGCTGCCAAAGTAATATGTTTTTAGAGTCCTTTCCTGGTAAAAATTTGTCCAAAACTTGCACCACTTTTGTGAAACTATGGGCTGGAAGTAGACATATAGTGTTTTTCTCTGGACAAAGCTGGAATTGACTCTAACCAATTATTCTTTAACATTAAAGGGTACAAAATAAAGTCCTTTTATCTTGAGCTCTAAGGCATAATATGAAATTGAAAATAGAAAATATGCACAGAAATAGTTTATGGCCAAAGAAGAACTTTTTTTGCAGCATGAAGGTTTATAATATCAAAACTATAAGATATCTGCAGCGATGTCCAAATGGGAGATACTTCCTATAAAATGTTCTTGAAAGGAATCTGTCCAATTTTCCAATAGCAGTAGGTATTTGGAGAAGATAAAATGAAAGTTAACTCTGATAGGTTGGGGATTAAGGAAAGGGAAATCATACCACACCTTGTTTAGATCATAGTCAAGGAAATGATCTAAAATACTTGTAACACATTTTTCATTAAAACAAAAAAACAAAAACTCTCAAGGCATTTTATGCATATAATTTTGTTTGCTACTACCACATTGCCATTAAGAATATTGCCCACACTTCAATGCAGAGATGTTTTGAGTCTGTGCATCATGCAGTGAAGGCACCAGTCTCCCTCTGTAACCTTGGTCCTTCCCTAAAGTATGTAGTCATTGGCTCAGAATGTACAACTGTGAAGGTGACCGTTTCTCTAAAGGCTTTGGTGATGTAAGCCTGAAACCAAGCAGGAGGAAAGCAATTAAACATCACCTTCATTAAGCTGTAATGTACCAAGAGGGTTGCACATTAGGCTTGGTGACTGCTTTCTTCAGGAAGGAGGAATTTGCAACTAGAGTCTGGGGAGAAACAGCTGCAATAAAGGGTAGTGAGGGCGCCTTTCCCTGTTCTTTGCCGATCAGATGCCTGACCTTTCAGGAAGGTTCAGCTAAAATGCTCTATGAAGCCTTTTCCTCTCCTCACCCCAACCATGATAAATAGTATCTTTACATGACATCTTGTATAGCTCCTTCATCTTCCCAATTCATGTGGCAGCCTTAGTTTTCCTTTCATATAACTATTATTCTGAAAGGGATTTTTATCTCTGTTAAGACCGTTAAAACTATGTCTTCATTTTCTCAAAGCGACTTCCATAGTGTGCACTAAGAAAAGCAGTTTACAGAGCAGTTGAGAGGACAGGCTCAAGTCTGTCTGGGTTTAAATCCTGACTTCACCATTTCCTAGCTGAATGACTAGGGGTAAGTTACTTAAATAATTCATGTCTCAGTTTCCCCACTTGTAAAATTGAGATCATTATACTATTTGTAAATATTATACAAGTTCAGACATGTAAAGTGCTCAACATTTTTGCCTAGCACATAATAAGTATTATTACTTATTTTTTATTAAGCTATGAAACAAATACATGTTTTTAGAAAGGCAAGACAGAGCACAAACAGGATTAATTAAAGAGAAGCCAAAGAAGACAAAGAGAATTCCACCAGATTCTGGTGCAAAAGATTCAGTAACTATTTTTTAAAGAAATGAAGGCTGGGAATGTCTGTTGGTACAACCACTTTAGAAAACCTATGGCAGTGTATACATAAGGAGAGCATTCTCATACACTACAACTCGGCAAGTCCACTCCTAAGTATACATCCAAGAGAAAAGTGTCTGTGAATCCAAACAAAAGATGTTTGATAGAATGTTCATGACAGAGTAGTCATGATATAGTCAACTGCACAAATGTCCATTGACAGAAAATGAATAAATAAGTGTGTCAGTGAAAACGGATGATACACAACTACACATAGCACAATGGATGACTCTCACAAACATAGTAATGAGTGAAAGAAGCAGGACACCAACATTCCAGGCAAAATGATCCTATGCTGTCACAAGCCAGAATAATGGTTACCCTGGGACAGGGGAGAAGGGAGAAAAGATGTAGAGAGGAGAGAGCAGGAGGAGCTTCAAGGGGTGTTGCTAACATTTTATTCTTCATCTGGCGCTGGTTACATGGGTGGGTTCGATAGTGAAAAGTCATTGAGGCATACACCTAAGGTATGTGCATCTTTTCTGTGTTTGCATCCTACTTCACTAAAACAACCAGAAGAGAACAAGAATGAAGTAGGATCAGAAAATAGAGGAAGAAATAGAAAGAAAATGAAAGAAGGGGGAAGAAAAATAAACAAACCCAGGAGGCTGAAAGGCATGAATCCTTCCCTGAGCCGAACCTGACCCGGTTGACTCACCCCTCTGCTCCAGGCGCCACCCCTGCCCTGCCCCTCCCTGGCAACCTACTCTCCTTTTGCTCAGGCTAAGGATGGCAAGTGCCCCTTTTGGTGGGGGTTCTGAGCATCGCTAAGACAGGAAGGGCTTTCCAAGTGGGTAACGCTGGTAGTGGAGTAACTCGAAGAAGCTGACGCTTTATTAAAGAAACAGAAGACTTGAGAGCCATCTCCTCTCTTCCTTCCCCTTCCCTTTTCCCCTTCCTCTTCCCCTTCCCCTTCTCCTCGACTCTGTCTCCCTCCCCGTCATTATCAGCCCCCAGGACATGTGGCTTTGCCAGGGCCAGCTCTGTCCCCGCCTCCTGCCCTGCGAGGTCTTGGGGCGGGGGCCGTGGCCCGGCCCAGGCCGGAGCTCCCGGGGTGTCCCCGCCGCGTCCCCGCCCGGCTGACCCCGCCCTGCAGCCGTCGGCTATTTTGGGCGCGTTGGCGGCGGCGGGATCGCTGACAGTCGCGGATCCTGTGACACCTCCGGGCAGCCCGGCACTTGTTGCTCCCGGGACCTGTTGTCATCCCCTTAACCCGGCTTTCACCGTGGCCCCCTGCCTCCTCCCGGCTTCGCTCCTTTTCTTGTAAGCACCTGGGACACTGATCTCTCAGACCCCGCTACCAGGGCTGGAGAAATAGATGGTTTTATGAAAAATTAAACACCGCCCTGAAGAAGGGCCCCGCTGGGCAGCGGCAGGAGCGCAGAGTGCTGGCCCAGGCGCTGCAGAGGTGGCGCCTCCCCGGCCCGGGACAGTGGCCCCGGGCGCCAACGGCATGACAGACTCGGCGACAGCTAACGGGGACGACAGGGACCCCGAGATCGAGCTCTTCGTGAAGGTAGGTCGGAGTCCAGGCTCCCGCAGCACCTGCCGCACCTGCCGCGTCTCCCGCCGGGCTCACGCACCAGAGCGCGGGGTGCACTGGACTTCGGACCCTCCCAGGAGGGCGGCGCGGAGCCCTGCGCTCCCCCGTGGCCTTTGCGCAGGCCAGCGCCCCGCTGCGAGGCTCCTGGGCGGAATGGAGGAAGGCAGGTTCCGGCAGGTGGCTATCTTCTCGGAGAGTTGACCTGCAGTTTGTCAACCCTCGTCCCCGCCTCCGCTGTCACCGCTGCGAGTCCGAGTCCAGAGCCCTGCCCGGGCGCGATTGGGGCTGGTCCTGAAAGATGTCTCCAGGTGTCGGGATGCGGCAGAAACCTGGCTGGACCCGTGAACCTTTCCTCTAAAATGGGAGGAGGGGAGGGATGGGAGAGAAACGTTACTGACAATTATCTTTGGCAAAGCGAAAATACATTTCGTAAAATTCCCTTTCTGTCTTTTGCTCAGCGATCCTAAAATAAAAGCCAAGGAGACAAAAGTGTTTCCTTGCTTGGTGACTTGCAAAGCAGAAAACAAGCTCTCCGTTCTCCGACGTTATTATTTTTGTCATAATCATAATTTTTCAAGGCAGTATCGAGGAAATGTTAGGCGTTTGGTAGTACGGAGAGCCTATCGTTCAACCTGATGCAGACAGGGATGAAGGAGCACAGTGCAAATTTAAATGAAGTCGCCTTGCTACCTGGACAGAAACTGCCTAATGTCAGAGCTGCTGTACTTTATTTGCAACCTGTAGGAGGAAGGATGGAGGGGAGGCCGCGGCACCTTTTCCTGGTCCGCCGGTGTAAGGAGAAAGAAACATTTGATCAGCCCTTGGTGCCGACGCTGCAGAAGTAGGGAAACCTGAGGCTGCAGGAGAGTAGCCTCCAGGGCTGAGCAGAAACAGTCGCCAGGACTTGGGGGAGGGGAAGTCGGGGACTGCCTGGGCGCCAAGACCTTTCACAAAGGGGGAAAACTCTCCCAGTGCAAAGTTTCCGGAGAAATATGCAGATCGCTGAGAAGGGAAGAGTCTCTGGTGCCTGTCAGGGGCCTCCTGGCAGAATTTAAAAGGCATAAATATTCCCTGGAATTGGGAAAATGTTATTTTGCCCCAAAAACCCTTTCTACAAGCTAATTAAATAGATGTTTGCAGAAAGTATGAGATCTACATACACCGTGATAACAATCCACGGTCCTTGGTACTTTCTGACTCCTAAAATATATAAAAATGAACTGTGACTTACTTTACACTTGGTACATGATCTGTCTCCATTGTCCCAGGCTACCACAAAGGTGTGTTAAATTTCTTCTGCTGAATTTTACATTCTTCGTGTTTATTTTTCAAACTTACACCTGACATTCAGTGACACTTGCTTTCTTCAGCCTGTTCTCTTCCCACTGTGGTCCCTGTCTGCTCCTTTGGTTTCTGGGACTCCCCGCACCCCTGCCCCAGGCAGGATTTCCAGGTCCATTGGCAGACCCAGGTAATAAAGGAGGTCATGTCTCATCTGATGCGGGGCAATGTTGGACCTTAGGGCAGCAGGGGGTGTTCTGAACCCCAGCGGCCAGGCCTGGGGCCTAGGGAGTGAATAGGGAGAGCTTTAACAGAGTCTTGCTGCTCTCCTTGAAGAAAGCGATTCTAGGACTTACTCAGATTCCCTGAGAGTAGGGAGTTTCAAGGTGTCAAGTTCCTGAAAGATATTTGAAACACAAATTGGTTCTTTAGAGCCAAAGGAGCCCTTTGCCCCACTCCTAGGTGTGGAGACCCATTCTACCTGCACCTTTGGAATTTTCTTGTTGGCAGTGTTGGAGAGTCTCTCCATTTATATAAAAACCTTACTGCACAATTTGCAGCGTTCCCCAAAGAATTCTAAAATGATTGTGTTGTCAATTGTTTTTTCCCTAAAAGAAATCAATCCATGAGAACCAGGCAGGCCTTCATGGCTACCTCAAAAACCAGATTGATGGGGAGATCAAAACATCAGGTATGAAAGTTGTTTTGACCCCTCCATCAACCCCACTTTTCTTTCTTTTTTTTTTTTTTTTGAGCTTCAGGTTAGCAATTCTCATTTACAAGTAAATGGGACAAATAAAGGCTAGAAATATTGTGAAAGAAAGATGTTGCCCAGGCCTTACTTGAACTGTGTCATTTGAGGGAAGTGATGTCATTGTGGACAGAATCACACTTTTCCAAAGTTTGGAGCTTCTCTGAAGTACATGATTCCCCATAAAAAGAAAGGTCTTGTTGATGGTGTCAGGTAACTGAAGCGCTTTCTGCAGGGCAGAGTGGGTTGGTTTCTATGAAGACTTCCAAGCAGGGTGGGTTTCACTCAGTTATAGTCATGACTTGGCCATTTTCAACACCCCCTTGGAAGGACCTCCCAACCTCTTGTTTCCACCGGGTGTACCACTCTAAATCACAGTCACCCAGTGAGTTTCACAAGGACATATAATTGTCTCCCATGTCAATTGATAGTCCTTATCTCTTACTACTACTGCTGATAATGATGATAAGAAGAAGGAAAGATTGCAGCATATTAGGACATACAAAGTATGTTCAAATACCTTATCTCATTTGATCCTCAGCAACTGTATAAGGTTTGATTCACTCATGTGAGAGATAAAGAAAATGAATAAACTGGATTCACGGGGACCTCATGAGACTCGCTGTCAGAGCACTTGATGAGCTGCAGTTTGCTCTTCTTGTAACAGCCCAGGGAACTAAGAATGATGATTTCCCCTGTTCTGTTGAACAATACATGTGCTCACAGAGAGTAGGTGAAATGCCTAAAGGTAGACAGCAGATAGCATTCAGATCCAGTCCTCAAATCTAGCAGTTTAGACTCTGAATTTCTTGCTCTTTTCCTAACACCTTTATGTCAGGCCTAGTACCTTATTTTGCCAAGTTAGGCTTTCAAGTGCCATCATGATGACAATTATTTATGTTATTAATCCATTCCAATGTGTTCACAGAATGCTTCCAAGGAGACTAATCCATTTCTGCTATGTACTCCAAGTATTCCCTTTCGGGGAACATTCTAACAGTGGCTTTTAAGAGATTATTTCCCCACATTTTTAGTTTCTACAATAAGAAATGTTAGATCACATCAACTCTGATTCTAATGTC
This sequence comes from Piliocolobus tephrosceles, assembly GCF_002776525.5. NCBI lineage: Eukaryota > Metazoa > Chordata > Mammalia > Primates > Cercopithecidae > Piliocolobus > Piliocolobus tephrosceles. The sequence goes on from NC_045438.1 coordinate 122,857,306, forward strand.
CCATAATACCTGTGGATGGGGCAGGGATTTGGAGACACAGTACCTGAGTTCAAGTCTTGCCTCTGCTTCTAATTAGCTAAATGATCCTTAACAAATTATTTAACTTTCAGGAGACTCACTGGCCCCCTCTTAAAACAAGAGCGTGTTATAAGTAAGGAGACCATATAATTTATTGTCCAAACCTAGACATTTTTGAGAGTGAAAAGGGGACGATATCAATAATTAGGCTGGAGGCACAGGTATAACCTGGGATAGTTTGGGAGCAAATCAGGACATGTGGTCACTCTGGTTATGAATATACTATAATTGTAGATTTGCTGTGAGGATTCCAAGGGAGCATATAGGTGAAAACACGTTGTAAGTTGAAAATTGCTATAAACACACTGACTTGAATAATGTTATGAGTCCCACGCCAGACTGAACCGTTCTGGATGTGCCACGTCCCTGATTTGCCTTGGGAAACACAGGCTTGGCTCCTTCCTCACTTGCAGGGATATTTTGAGAGTAAATGAGATCATATGTAGCTTGGACTTTGATCATAAGGGGAGGACAACAGGCTAGAGATAATGGCAGTGAGTGTGGTTTATTGAAAGAAATAGAGCAAGGAAGTAAAAGCAAAACAGAAAGCAATTTGAAAAGACAAACACAGGATGTGCTGCGTAGGTTAGATCAAGGCATTCCACCCATTTTCATTGCTTCCTCCACTCCCAGTCTCACCCCAGGACCCCAGAAGTGACTGTGATAGAGACAAACTTGCCACGAATGTCTCTTGCACCAGGAACTGAGGTTTCAACAGAAACCAGTGGTTCTCAGCCTTCGCTACCTATTCAAACCATTGAGAGAGATTTTAAAACTTCTGATGGTAGTTTGCTCCCCAAGGCGATTACATCAGTGTCTCTGTGTGTAGGACCCTGAAACAGTATTTTCATATCCACTCTCAGGTGACCCCAGTGTGCAGCCCTGGTGGAGAGTCACTGAGTCATAATCAGAGGCAGGTCCAATAACAGGCAGCTTCTGCCACCGCTGACATAGGTGGCCTTGCTAATGCTGATTAAATGTCCAGAACTTCTAACAGCCTCAGGGCATCACAGTCAGGAGTGTTGTTGATAGAAATCTAGCATCCAATCGGTGCCCAGTTAACAGATGCTGACGAACTATTAAGCCCTATCCACAGGACTCCAGAACAATCGTGTATAGGGTTGGTCTAGTCAAATAATCATCAATTCAGCATGCGGGAAGTAAAACAGAGTCCTGCTAATTGTCTGATGGAAACGACTAGTTATTTCATTTATTGAGTGGCCCAAAATGTTCTGAGTGGTGCAGGGTGCAATACAAGTTGTGGTGACTCGTGGTGTGGTCATCTGACGTCCAGAATAGATAGGATCAGATCTTGTGGTGTCGCCTCTATGTCCATGAGCTGCTGTGACTGCCTGGTCACCTTGGGCAGCTTGCCTAAGCATGAGCTCACTAGGTTTTTAAAGTTCCCTTCATCATGTTAAGCTACTGTGTTTTTCTTTCCCACTATCTCCAGGTTTTGATCTGTAGTCAATAATGCAATACACAAATTTGCCTGCCCTGCTATGGCAGTGAGTGCTTCTTCTGCTGGTAACATGTGCCTGGAGTGCTGGCTTCAAGGGTTGTATGATGCATATCTGAAGTGCATCAAAGGGTGGTGGGAGTGAGAAATGGGTCTGCAGAGGCTGATGCCCACTGCCAGGGGTATCAGCTCCTGCCTCCCTGATGACTTATGTTGTCTCTTTGGGCGTTTATTGGCCCCCTCCATGCAAGACAAAGCGTCTGTCAATTTAGACAGTCAGTTAGGTCAAAAACTTCTCATTCTTGGTTCCCTTTGAGTTGTCAGCTGCTGGGCCCATGTTAGTAGTGGCAAGAGACGTGGTAGAATAGTGAGACTTTGGTGTCAGGCTGTGGTTCACCAGCGTGTTTGACCTCTCTGGACCACAGATTTTTTTTTTTTTAACCAGTGCAATGATAATAGCAGCAGCACGTCTCTCATGGAGTTGGTGTGCGCATTTCGAGCTGAGTATGGATCTGGGCTATTAGTAATACTTCCTCTGTAGACTCCATGTAGCCCAATAAGTAAAGGTAAAGCCGTTGGGCCTCCCTCCCTTGATGTTTACAAGAAGTCAGAGGCTCAGTCCTACCAGTTGAATCTCACATCGCAGAATCAAGATGCTTCTTCAAAGAAAATATAAGTTTCCAAAGCAGGTCAGTCAGGGAACTGGAAGAGAAATGTTCCCGATTGTTGGAGCTGACCCCTGAGAACACAAGCAGTATGTCTCATTGCTGCAGACCAATGGCAGCTGAAGTACAGTGCAACTACCGCTGGATCTGACTGCCTCGGACTGGACCGCTGCTCCACAAGCTGGAGCCCACTAGAGCCCATGTCTGGAGTAATGTAGTTGACCTGACTGCGGGGTGGGTGCAGATCCCTGACCCATGGGGTTCTTCAAACTGAAGGGAAGTTGATTCCTCCTGTCAGTTGCTCCCTCATCTAAGAAAGCTCCTACATAACTGCTTCCCCAAGGCTCCTGGTAGCCGGAACAGGGTATAGGATCCTCTTTGTTTTCAAGAGGATCCCTGGTTCGCTCTGCAGATTTTCCTACCCCCTCCTCAACAATCTTCCAGCTATGCATAGCCATAGGTGCTCTCATCAAAAATACTCACACACGCACAAATATTATCTCTCAGTTTTATGAGGGAAGCGTTGTAGGCTCTCGCTCTCTGGCATCTATTAAAAAACTATTACCCAGAACACATCCTGAGTTGTATGTGTTGTCAAGACTGGAGGAACTAGAGATAGTAAAGAAGCAAAGTGGTTAAGCATGAGTTTCCTAAGATGTAGGTCTGTAAAGGGCTCTCTCTACCGAGGGTGTCTTAAATCTAACACCGCTTGTGTTCTGAGGGGTCAGCTCCAACAGTCAGGGACATTTCTCTTCCAGTTCCCTAAATGACAACCTGCTTTGGAAACGTGTCTTTCCTTTCAAGAAGTATCTTAGTTCTGAGATGTGAAATTCTTTAAGGACAAATAAGATAAATAGCCTACTGTCTGAACTGAAATGAGTTCTTCCCTGTAAAAAGAAATGGAATTGTTAACTTCTAGAAGTTCTCTCTAGCTCTGCTGGCATTGGAAGAGTCTTTGAAATCCCTTTATTGTAGCACTGGAGGTAAACCATGGGTAGGCTGGTGGTTCTCAGCCTTTGGGGCATGAAAGAGTCACTGAACATGCCTTCTTCACTTGTACCTGCCCAGATCCTGCCTATAGAGATTCAGATTTAGGAGGGTGGGGTGAGGCCCAGGCATCTGTATGCTTAAAAAGCTACCTTTTGGTGATTCTGAAGCCCATCAAAGACTGAAACCACTGGTGCAAACCATAAGTAAATAGGGCTGAACTACTCAGTGGAGCATCAAAAGGACAAAATATGGTCCAGTCCCTACTTGAAACAAGCATTTCACAGGATGGAGGAGGCCGAGACAATATGCTGGTTCACATGAATCACTCCAGATTGACCTCAGATAAACCAGAAAAGGGAGGAAAGAAATGCTTTTGACCTTTCTTTTGCAATTTTTCTTTTCTTCCTTTGTATATTTTTTATTATGTAGGAGTGACACATAATTTTAAATGGCAATGCATGAAGGAGATAGTAAGATAAAGAATATAGGGAGTTAGGGGATAAAAGATAACCAATCAATCAATATATGAAAATACTTACAGAGCACCTACTCTGTGCCAGACTCTGTGAAAGCTGAAGGGGACTGGGGGAGATCAGAGAAGAAGACGAGCTCCCAGCAGCTCGTGAGGGTGCCACTGAGGAGTGCAATGCAAACAAGCAGCAGTGGTACATGAGGGACAGAAATGAAATGAGTCATGCATATGATGGGACCAGTGTGGCCCAAATGGTGCCTCCAGGCCCAGCTTTGGGTAGGGTGGGACCTGAATTATGTCTTGAAGAATGATCAGGATTCAGAGGTGACCAAAAGTGAGCAACCATGTCAGGTCCAGCAAAGGTGTGGAGATGAGGATGCTCAGAGCTTATGGGTACGTGGGGTTGGATGAAGCAAGTGGTATATGGAAGGAGCAATTGGACATAGGACAGCAAAAAAGCCAACAACAGCAGAAGGAGGGGGCCTTGAATGGGAGGTAAGTGGTATCTGCTCCCTTGTAAGTAGCGGGGAGTAACTGAAAGTGTCTACACACAATAGGAGATTGATTTGGGTTATGTTTAGAAAGATTCATAGCCGGACTTTGTGCTTTAGTGGGAAGATCAATGAACTCAAAGTATGATGGATACCATAAAAGTCCTGACTTTACTACTACATAATCTATGCATGTAATAAAATTGCTCATATACCCCAGAAATTTGTGCAAATGAAAAAAAAATTACGGAAGAAAGAAGACCTGGATTCCAGGTCTGCCACACACTGGTTGCGTGACTTGCTTTAAGATTAAGTCTATTTTTCCATAAAATGTGCTCAACATTCATAAAACCATAGAATTTATTATTTGGAAAAGCTTCCAGAAGTCATCCAGTCTGACCTTCTCTGATGAGATAAGTTCACAATCTAACATTTTGGGGTACATGCTATGTGGGTTTAAGGAAGAGTAGTGAGATAAAATGTGAGCTGCTGCTGTTTTTGCCATTGCTATTAGGGCTGCATTCACTGTGACCATGTTGGAATAGGGAGAGCCCTGAGGCAGAAGTCAGTGAGGAGGCTATCCCGGTGGTCCCATCATGAGGCCACATGAGTCCAAACGAGGGCCGAAAGACAGAGTGTGTTGTGGAATAGAGAAGTGAATACAAAATTAGGTGCATGCCTTGGAAGAAGCCTGTGCAAATACTGTGTATTAAGGGCACCAACACCGAAGACTCAGCAACTTCCTGGTACATTCACCCCGGATAGATTAATGTCCACATCAAGAACGGTGATATCTTTGATGGGCTTGACCATTACTGTCTAAGATATTGTCAATTGAAGAGTACAGACAAACTGAGCTTTAAGTTTCCTTTTGACTCTGAAAGCCTATATATCTTGTGAGGAAGGGGGTTGCTGTTCATGAAAATCATTTGGATTTGGAATGGTTTAATTTGAAGTACTGGCAGGTCAGTCCCGTGCAGATGTTCCTTAGAATGCTGGAGAATCAGAGCTGAGGATCAGAGGGGGTCAGGACTAGGGATGTTTGTCTGAACTTCTGCTCAGAGCTACAGTTGACAGAGGAGGTTCCCCAGAGGAGGGAGCATGGAGAAGGAGTACAGAAATAAGGCCATGCTTTAAGAAATGTCTTTGGGGGCTGGGCGCGGTGGCTCACGACGACTGTAATCTCAGCACTTTGGGAGGCCGAGGTGGGCGGATCACGTCAGGAGATCGAGACCATCCTGGCCAACATGGTGAAACGCCATCTCTACTAAAACACAAAAAATTAGCCAGGCATGGTGGCACGCGCCTATAGTCCCAGCTACTCAGGAGACTGAGGCAGGGGAATTGCTTGAACCTGGGAGGTGGAAGTTGCAGAGAACTGAGTTTGTACCACTGCACTCCAGCCTGGTGACAGAGCAAGACTCTGTCTCAAAAAAAAAAAAAAAGAAAAGAAAAAAGAAAAAAAAAGTTAAAAAAGGAAATGTCATTTGAGAGGGAGGAATGAGGCACATGAGGAGTTAGCCAAGGTGATCAAGCAATAAGAGGTAGGAAATAAATGCAATGTCCTAGGCGAAGGAAATCATATGAACAATGGCTCAGAAGCAAGACAAGCCCAGATGTGTCCCGGAAAACTCAGAGCTCTGCTTGATTGTGGTGAAGAGGGTGTGAATGGACATTGGGAAGGCAGATAAAAATATAAGCAAGGGGCCAGGCACGGTGGCTCATGTCTGTAATCCCAGCACTTTGGGAGGCCGAGGTGGGTGGATCATGAAGTCAAGAGTTTGAGACCAGCCTGGCCAGTATGGTGAAACCCCCATCTCTACTAAAGATACAAAAAATTAGCCGGGAATGGTGGCACACGCCTGTATTCCCAACTACGTAGGAGGCTGAGGCAGGAGAATCACTTGAACCAGGGAGGTGGAAGCTGCAGTGGGCCGAGATCACGTCATTGCACCCCAGGCTGGGCGACAGGGCAAGACTCTGTATATATATATATATATATGGGCTCTGTCCCTCTGTCCTAATATGTTTGAGCTGCTATAGCAAAATACCATGAACTAGGTAGCTTATAAACAACAGAAATTTATTTCTCACAGTCCTGGAGGCTGGGGAGCCTATCAGCACACCAGCAGATTTGTTGTCTGGTGAGGGCCACTATTTGGTTCATAGCCGGCACCTTCTCGCTGGGTTCTCACATGGTGGAGGAGGAGAACTCTATTCTCTTCAGCCCCTCATGAGGACACTAATCCCATTTGCGAGGGCTCTGCCCTCGTGACCTAATCACCTCCAAAAGTCCACACCTGCTAATGCCATCACCTTAGAGATGAAATTTTAACATAAGAATTCTGGGGGAACACCAACATTCAGACTCTAACAGATCGTATCATGAAGCATCTCTGATGGCAGCTGGGGGATCCAGACTATTGTTTATAAAGTGGAAGATTGCTGTGCCCCTACCTGCCTATGGAGCAACTTTAGTTTAAGAGGGAAGTGCTTAATTATCTAAACACAGTGCACCTGGCCCTGCATCTGAGGAGGGGTGTTTTGGCATGGGAGGCCTTTGCAGCACGTCTTGGGTTACCCACCGGCTTTGGTGTCGAAGTTTGGTGCTGGTTACCCCACATCCTATATCAACCTCTATGGACCTTGGGTTGATGGTTTCTTTTCCACTTTTGTTTAACATTATTCTATAGTAAGGGGCAAAAGAAACAAGTGTCCGACTGGAGGAGAAATAACACAAAAGGGGAAGGAGGGGAGGATGTGCAATGAATGGAGTCCAACTGGGAACCCATTACCTAGAATAGAGACGAAGTAAACACCATGTCCCAGTTACTCTCTTAAACATTCAATTTGGAAGGTTGTCATGGCAACAGACAGAGGTTTCTTGATCCAGCCCAAGGCTCCTCTCCTGTCAATATCCACTTCTGCTTCCTAATGCTGCCAGAGTGCATGGGCCCCGTCAACACCAAGGGTGAAGGCGAGGGGCCGTCTCACCTGCCTTTTATTCATTTGCACATTTGTTGTCTATGGCATTTTATAGTCATAGCATAAAATCTAGAGACAGCAGTGTCTTTGGAATTTGCCCCTGAAACCAAAGGAGCCATATGTCCGTGCCCCTTTGTCACAAATGCCTCAGGTTTTTCTTGTAGAATTGAGGGTTCTGGGCAGGCTCCGGGAGAGGGGAGCTGTGTAGGGAAAGTTATGTGGCCTTTCCTCATTCAGGTACTTTGTGAATATAACAGGGATCTGATTGTGTGGCAGGATTATTATTATGAAGTCAAATAGGATAAGAAACATGAACCCCTTTTGCAAACTACAGCCTTCACTGTTCATATGTCAGGCACTGTCCTGGTCGGTATAGGCCAACTGCTGAAACAGCAACCTGCCAACTTGTTCACACAGTAGCTCAATGCAGTGTTTGATGAGTGGCCTCCCTGCACACTGTAGTTCTGCCACCCTACGGGACTGCCAACTCCTCTACTGGGCTCTCTACCGTCAGCCAGCACAGGGAAGATTGAAGTTGGAGGACAGCATGGTAGGTTTGCATTGTCGCATCACTTCCACCCACTTTCCATAGTCCAGAGCTCAATCCTGTGGCTATTCCTCTGTGTAGGGGAAGCTGGGAAGTGTCATCTAACTGTGTTCCAAGGAGAGAAAGGAAGCAGGTTTGGAGCTAGTCTCTACCATAGAAACTAAGTTATATATTCTTGTTTTCTACTACAAGCTGGCATCCCACCTGCAGCCTCTCTTACCTCTTGTCCACCATGCTTAATACTGTCCACTTAATCTTCCTAAAGAAGAATCTTCCCCTTTATCACATCTATTCCCCATCTGCTAGATCAACTTCAACAGCTTCCACCTGATATTGAAGCTATTCTTGCATTCCTTTTCCCAGCGTTATTTCCCATATTCTGTTAAAATGGTTCCTTCTGTGTGCATACAGTTTTTTGAAGCATTTCTGAGTCTCTTATCCTTTAAGGAAGGAAGATAGTTAATCCTCTCACATACCAGGTGACTTGTCAGGGGCTGCATGATGGGTTCCTCTGTACAAACTTAGAAACATGGAGATCTGGACTCCATACCTGACCACTCTCCACCAGAACAGGGTTTCCCAGTCTTGTACAAGCATAAGAACCACCTGGGGCATTTTCCAAACTCCAGCCCAAATGTATGAATCAGTATCTTCAGGGAAGGAGGTCCCAGATATCTGCAATATAACAAGTGCTGCCAGTGATTCTTGTGCCCAGCCTAGTTAAGGGAACACTGTCCTTAACCTAACCAGGGCCCATGAGAGTATCCAAAATCCACAAGGGTGAGTCTAACAGTGGAAATTTAAAGCCCTGTGACATTCAAATGTAGGAGAGATTTGGTAGACAAGTGGTCTTCTACTGCTTTCAGGTCACCCTGAGATCTATAGCACCTCAGTCATTTTATACAGTGACCTTTAGCCTTAGGTTCTGCTCCATGGCCCGTGGAATTATACAAACAGTTGCAGCCTTGTTTACTGTTTTGTTGGTGGTGGTGGTGGTGTTTTTGCAAAGCTACTCATCCCCATCCTCAAAGTATAAGGTTCTTGAAGAGGAGAATGTTGGGAAAGAGATAGTGGGGATGGAAGAGGGCAAAGGGTAGGTGAGACAGAGGAACACTGAAGTGGTTTATGATACAGAAAAACCAGTCTTCAAACCCCAATCCTCTTTGGTCCCATGAGTGGCGTCTCTGCATTTTCAGAAGTCAGAGAATCAGTTTGGAAACTGAATAACAGCAACAGTGGCTAACTGCTATTCTGAACACCTTAGTTACGCCGATTCCTTGAATTCCATGGAGTAGGTCTTGGTACTATTCCCAATTTACAGATGAGGAAGCTGAAGGTCAGACTGAGTCCCCTCTGGATAAATGCACAGAGCTAGAACATTGTAGAGCCTGGCTTCAAACTTCATCCCCTGGCATCAGAATCTGTGCTCTTTCCTGCCTCATTTTACCCAGCCCCTTGTAGCTTAATAAGGAGAAATTGCTGCACTAAATCAGAAGGCATTTTTCCAATGGTGAGCAAGAGTGAGATGACCGAGGTTTTGCCTTTCTTTAATTCTCCACAGATGGCAATGAACAGTCCAAGGTCAAGGTCAGATTCCAACACTTAAGACAAGCAAGCAGGGCAATTACCAGATAGGGTGAGTAAGAGCTGCCTAAAGACCCACCTGTTCTAGAGTCTCCTTCCCACTTCTCTGCCATAGTGACATGAACTCCCATTCTTTGATCAACCCCTTTGGATTAAGGAATGTTTCTTAGAGGTCCTTTAAACAATATACATATGCTACTCATAGTGGGCTACCTATGGATGCAGTAACCCCAGCTGACACATTAGCTGGGATTACTTTATCAGGTCAGTAGGCAGAAGGAAGAGGACCAGAAGGAAGCAGGTAAGAGAGATCAGGAGTATCGCATGCCACTGAGAAAAAAAAGTGTACCCATTGTGCATTGTGGGGGTGGCCACCAAGAGCAGATTTTGTCCCCTGGCCAGTTTGCCCAAGAAGTGGCATTGGCCCAAGTGTGTCAGTCGGGATTCTAGAGTAAGCTTTGAAAATCATCTTTGAAAGGATGAAGCCCTTGACTTGAGAGAAATCTTATGTCTATTCCAGTCAACTCTTCTTCCATTACTAAGACCTGGACTCATTTACAGATATGTATGGCAGAGTCCCACAATAAAAAAAAAAAAATTACAGACTATTCGCCAGGCACTATAAAGGAGAGATATAACAATAAATCTAAAAAATTTTATAATATTGTCCATGGAATTCGGTGGATTCCATCAAGTCCTTGCAGGATTCCAGCAGCTTCATTCCTCCTCAAGGCCCAGACAACTTAGACTGTTATAGCACCACATAGGAGACTGAAAGAAGGGGTGAGAATAAAGCTGCTGCTGAGTTGAGTTTACTCCTTGGCGGGGGAGGGGAGGGGTGTCCAGCCTCACTGCTAGGACTTTCCAAGTCATTCTGAGACACCTGGCATGCTCAAGGGTAGCAGGATCAGGGAAGGATTATAATAGATACAATTTGTAGAGCATCTCTCTTCCATGCACCAGACATCGTGGTGACACTCTGTTTAATCTAGTATCCCTACTCCTTTAGATATATTGTGATTGTTTTACATGAGAAATCTGGCTTCTGAAAGGTTAGGTGTTTTGCTCAGGGTCCCATGGAAAGTGGCAGAGTTGGGGTTCAAAGCCAGGTCTGACTAACTCCAAAACCCTTTAATGTATGTTCATAATTAAAGACAATAAGAATGAAGTCAAGGTGCTTGAAATGCACTTTCCCATGTGGCAGCTGTTTACTGAAGTCTACCAGGTGCCAGGCCCTGGGTCTTGTGGGGGAAGTCAGTTGGACCCTGGCAGAACTTGCAGCCTGGGGGTCTGGGAAAGTGGCAGCCACTGGGCATTTGGAAGGACTGTAGGGGGAGGGCAAGAATGAGGCTATGGGAGCTCCAAGCCAAGGGACATGATATCAGGAAGGCACTGAGCAGAGTTTGGCAGCACAGGCAGGGAAGAAGTTGGGGTTCAATTCAAGTGTGCAACATGAGGGGAGAGGCCCAGCTAAGCTCAGGCAGAGAAAGAGGAGAAAGCCATCCACCTCTTCTCCTCTCTCTCTTGTAGATCTGCTGCCAGGTCAGATTCCAGAGCAGGTGATAGAGGGACACCAGGCTCTCCACCCTGGCAAGACCCCAAGACCTTCTCTTGGTACCCACCTCCCCCAGGAGAGTAAGGACACTGCTGGAGAAAAACCATGGACTATCTCTTCTGGTTCCTCTCCCAGTTTAGGTCACCCTAAAGGTTGATAAGAGGCTTATCTAGGCCTAACACTCCTCAGAAAACATTTTCCATCTGTGTGCCAATAATTGCTCTAACTAGGGCGAGGTACCTTTCATTCCAGAGTGGGAGAAAAATGCCTCTCAAAGGGAGTGGCTTGTTGGTGAACACTGTGGAGTGAAGGAATACCCAGGCTTTATTTCAAAGAGTGGTTATCTGATGCACCTAGTTGATGAGAGGTTTGTGACATGGGGGATGGTCAATGAAGAGCTGGAAAAAGAGACCCTGTGATATGGTTTGGTTCTGTGTCCCCTCCCAAATCTCACCTCGAATTGTAATAATCCCCATGTGTCAAGGGAGAGATCCAGTGGGAGGCAATTGAATCTTGGGGGTGGTTTCCCCCATGCTGTTCTCGTGATAGTAAGTGAGTCTCACAAGTCTGATGGTTTTATAAGCATCTGGCGTTTCTCCTGCTGTCACTCATACTCTCTCCTGCTGCCCTGTGAAGAGGTGCCTTCTGCCATGATTGAAAGTTTCCTGAGGTCTCCCCAGCCACGCAGAACGGTGAGTCAATTAAACCTCTTTTCTTTGTAGATTACCCAGTCTTGGGTATTTCTTCATAGCAGCATGAGAACGAACCAATACACTGGGGATGGAAGACAAAGACAATCTGTGTCATGGCTCTGCTCCTTGGGATTGGTACTGACTTCCCATCAGCTGGGTTCAGATGCACAGGTGTTAACAACTGAAAATGGTGATCCTGAAGTCACAAATCAGATGGATCCTCCCCTCATGGTGGCTGTCTCCTTCAAAGGAGCATGTGCACCACCTTCTTCTTATTACACAGACATACACAGTATGTGTGTGTATTATGTATATACAGTTAACCTCCAAACAACATAGGAGTTAGGGACACCAACCCCTCCATACAAGTTGAAAATCCATGCATAACTTTTGACTTCCTAAAATCTTAACTACTAATAGCCTACTACTGATGGGAAGCCTTACTGATAACATGAATAAGCAACACATATTTTGTAGGTTGTATGCATTATATATGGTATTCTTACAATACAGTAAGGGGATAAACAAAAATGTTAGTAAGAAAACCATAAGGAAGAGAAAATAGATTTACTATTCATTAAGTGGAAGTGGGTTATCATAAGTCTTCATCCTCCTCATCTTCACATTGAGTAGGCTGAGTAGGAGGAGGAGGAGGAAGAGAAGGGGTTGGCCTTATTCTCTGAGGGGTGACAGAGGTGGAAGATTCACTTATACTTATCCATGTATAAGTGGGTCTGTGCAGTTCAAACTTGTGTTTTGCAAGTGTCAATTGTATACACACACATATAATATACAGGATACACATATACATTTTATGTATATATATAATATGTATTCATATTATACGAATACACTTTTCTCCTGAGATTTGAGGTCCAAAACTGAAATAGCCACATCCACATAGTATTTGGCACACACTATGTACCCAGCAAATGATATTGCTGTGTAAATCCATACCCATCTTTGCATTTATTTTATATTCACCAATTGTCAAGTAATAGAGCATTACAGTGGAGTTCAGGAAACTTGATTTTTGGTTCTGCTTTCTGCCATTCTGTTATTTTCAACTGGCAGCTTGGGTTTCTTCATCTCTAAAATAAAAGGATTGGATAAAATGATACCCAAGGTCCCTTTCAGCTCTAAAAGTTGATTCTTTGATTCTCCTGTGTACCTCACTGTGTAAGGTCCCATGGGAGGTTCCAAAAAGACTCTGCTCTCAGGGAGTTTATAGTATACTTGGTGAAGGGCCTTGGAGCTCCCATAGCCTAGGTTGAGGTCAGCAAATGTTCTCTATAAAGAGTCACAGGGTGAATGTCTTAGACCTTAAAGGCTATACAGTCTCTGTTGCAGCTACCCAACTATGCCATTGTAGTATAAAAGCAGCTGTAGACAATATGTAAACAAATGGACATACCTGTGTTCTAGTAACACCTCATCTACTAAAACAGGTGTGGGTTGACCCCTGACCTAGGTATCCCACTAAAAAGGAGTTACACTGAATGTGGCATGATGCCTGGAGCTGTGGGTTTGGCCTTTGCTGTAAATGGTGATTAGGTTGGAGGAGCTGCCTTCAGTGGGAGTTGCCATATTCACCTGTCACTGTCCATTCCATGAAGCACTGAGATCTGGCAACCTCGGGGTTGAGTTGTAAAATGAAACACTCTGAATTACTTGGAGAACATTCTGATGTGAATCCAGGTTTTTAATATTCCTATCCTGCATGTGTTGAAATATTCACAGGGGCTGAGGCTTAGGACTTTGTTGCCAGGTCCATAGAAATGTTTCTGTGGTTGCAGACCCAAGTCCTCATGTGGGAGATCTGGATGAAGGCAGAACTCATTCCCTGATTCTACCACTATGGCTTCTCTCACTTCCCCTGCACTTGGGGTGCTATTCTGACAAAACATTCCCTTGATATTTATTGCTTAGCCTCCTGGCTCCTGCCAAGCCACGTGCTGCTGGCACATGCTGCTCCTCTGAGCAGCATCCTAACATCCGTGTGCTAGGACATAGCCACCTGCCTATGGGAAGGTAGCTAGTCTTCCCTAGTGGGAACTCACAGCAGGTCTTCCCAGGATGACACCATGTGAAAAATACAATGATTAGCTCATTTCCAAACCAATTTTGCACACCAGGTGAGACAGCCAAGCCACTCAAACAGGAAAGCCATTCTGTGAGGCCCCAGACAACCGCTCCCAAGGACAGATTACCTGAGAAAGGAGAATACTGTCTTATGAGGTCACGCATTCCTAATGGTAAACACTCGGGGCAGTTTCTGCTCTTGACTCCCCTACACCCTTGATCAAGACACTTGGCCTCTCTGGGGAATTTTTCAACCATGAAACAGATGGAACCACATTCCTGGGCCTGCTGCATCCTGGCCTTAATTCAGATTGTATAAACTCATGGAATCTACTTATAGTCTCTGGCTTTGGTTAAGTTACTTTGGTTAACTTTCACATTAGCCACTTTCATTGTGTGTGTCTGCGTGCCTAATTTCCTCATGTTCCAGGCCTTTTTCCATAGTCTCAAATGCCACGATCTGGCAGGAAATTGGTTCTTTCTTATGCCAACAAGTAATAATAAAGGGCACTTTTGCCCACTATTCATATGTTTGTATTTTGGGAGTATTTTTTAGCGGATTTTGTTGCTGACATATGTAGTAGACGTTTGTCCTACTTCATTGCTACCCGGTGCCATTTGAACATGCTTCTTAGGCCCAGCATCTTCAAGGCAGAAGCCAAGAACTGGCTTTCTAACCCTATTTCTCTTTTGCTTAATTTAGCTAAAGTGAGTTCTGTGGTTTGCAACAAAGAGCCCAGATCATTATTTCTTTTCTTTTCTTTCTTTTTTTTTAGTTCTGGGGTACATATGCAGGATGTGCAGGTTTGTTACATAGGTAAACATGTGCCATGGTGGTTTGCTGCACCTATCAACCCATCACCTGGGTATGAAGCCTAGCATATGTTAGCTATTTTCCCTAATGCTCTCCCTCCCCCTACCCCAGCCCCCAACAGGCCCCAGTGTGTGTGTGTTGTTCCCCTTCCTGTGTCCATGTGTTCTCATTGTTCAGCTCCCACTTACAAGTGAGAACATATGGTGTTTGGTTTTCTGTTTCTGTGTTAGTTTGCTGAGAATAATGACTTTGAGCTTCCATGTACCTGCAAAGGACTTCATCTCCTTCCTTTTTATGGCTGCATAGTATTCCATGGTGTATATGTACCACATTTTCTTTATCCAGTCTCAGATTATTATTTCTTTAGAAAAAAAATTATAAATGGAATTTTCTTTTGAGTCTTATAGATCCTATGATATTAATTGTAATACCTAATTTGAGTGCTTCTAAATGTCTCATTAGGATATTTAGCACCAAAGATTTATTTTACAACTTCAGTAAATTATTTAGGATGCTTTTAATAGAGAAAACAGAAATGTCAATCCAGTATTGTAGGTAGGACTTGTATGAACACAGAATCATCTGGGCTGCTGGGCCAGCCTTGGGAGGCCTGTGTAAAGCAGATCACACTGTGAATTCTTTCTCCTCCCTCTCCATCCTCTCTTCTGTTACCCAAGTGAAGGCGTCTCACTGAGTGAAATCAAGTTATAAAAATTTCTGAAAGCCTCCTTCAAGGGAAAAGAACAATAGTAATAACAGCTAACATTGACTAAATGCTTACTATGTGTGTTCTAATAGCTTTATGTGAATTTATCATTTAAGCCCCACAACTCTATGTATTAAATACTATTATTAGGATTGTATAGATGAGGAAACTGAGGCACTAATGATTAAGTGGCTTGTTGAAGGCCACACAGCTTATACATGTTCCTAACCTATCATCTCTCCTAAAGAGTGGCCAAAGGGGCCAATATGGTCTGCCTGGTGTCTGGGGGGGAAGGAACAGTGTTCCCTGGCTACCTTGAGTTTTGTTTTTTTTAATTCTTTCTTTAATTTCTTTCTTCCCATCCCTTTTCCTGAATATTATAGTAGGCTTGAATATTGAGAATATACTAACAGAACCTGTTCACTATACACGTCCCAAGTTTATATGAAAATTTAGAAAGGAAAAGGGCTGATATATATATATATATATATATCATTAGAGTTCAAATGTATATGACATATATTATATATCTAATATGTATAATATATATATATTAGTTTCCTTTATTTATTTTCTGATGAGAGAGTGAATGGGTGAGGGCAAGAGCAGACATAATTGTGACCAAGTGTCGAGGACAGGAAGTGTGAAGGAAGCTTCAGCAGTGGTTGGAAGGAGGTCGAAGGTGTAGGCGCTGGGGACCCTCTGTGGGTCCATGGACACTGTGCCCAGTTGACTTCCTTTACTTGCCCAGATTTATCTGCTTCTTTCACCATTCTTGAGACATGGTGTTGGGTAATACATGGCCAATTTTTTTTTTTAATTTTTATTTTTTACTTTAAGTCCGGATACATGTGCAGAATGTGCAGGTTTGTTCCATAGGTATACGTATGCTATGGTGGTTTGCTGCAACTATTGACCCATCCTCTGAGTTCCCTCCCCTCACCCCTCACCCCGCAACAGGCCCTGGTGTGCATTGTTCCCCTCCATGTGTCCATGTGTTCTCATTGTTCAGCTCCCACTTATGAGTGAGAACATGCAGTGTTTGGTTTTCTGTTCCTGTGTTAGTTTGCTAAGGACAATGGCTTTCAGCTTCATCCATGTCCCTGCAAAAGATGTGATCTCATTCATTTTTATGACTGCGTGGTATTCCATGGTATATATCTGGTAATTTTCTTTATCCAGTCTATCATTGATAGGCAAATAAATGCCCAGTTTAATACTCATGTCGTTCACTACCTGAGTAGCAACATGTAAGACAGTTAACTGTTATCCTTACCCTCAGCCTGTTGAATTCCCATCTGGTCAGGCTTCACTGAAGATGTGGTCTTGGTGGGGATATCTGCTGACCATGAGCCCTGCCTTTAGTCAACCACATGGAGAAATGATTTGACTTATTTGTGTCAATCTCAAGAAAAAAGCTGAGGGTTGATTTTAAGATTTTAAGTGGAGAAGCCAACTTTAGCTTAACACATCAAAGAACTTTCTTAAAATAAAACTTCCCCAACAGAGCAATGGGATATCTTGAGAAAGGTGGTGAGTTTCCCATAAATGGATATATTTTAACAGAGGCTGAATGATTTCCACAGGGCTTGCTATAGAAAATATTCAGGTATTTGGGCCCAACACATAGTACTGGGCACGTAGTAAGTGTACATCAACCAATAGCAATTGTTAGCAAGTTTGTTCCCACTCTAGTGGCCCGTGTTTTTACCTTCTCCTTAGTTTACAGTTTTATTTTAAAAGGAAAAGTGAAAGTGGTCAGTACTTCTGTTATGTGAAAGTTTGTCAGGGTTAGAAAGGTGATTGAACGATGCTGTGCTTTTGTAGTGCTACAGTTACTCAGAGTAGCAAGAGAGGGATTTTCTCTCCCATGTCCTGTAGTTGATGTAACTCACACAAATTTGAGGTCCTCAGATATTTATCTGGTTTATGTTGTAACAAAATTGAATTGAAGATATTTGAAATCAGATGCATTGATCTTTACTTGCACATTCTCTACAAGTCTTTGTATGAAGCTAAGCATTTTGAGTTGCAAATGAGATTTTCAGAGTTTGATTGATTGTTGAATAAAGTCTTGCCCACCATAGTGATCATATTTATAAAATATTAAACATGCTAATGGTTCCCTTTTGTGCAAAATGTATTTTGCTCTGTTACTTTAAAATAAATGTAAGAACTTCATAGTTTGCAGTGGCAATGTAGACATTAGAATTTCAGACATTTTCCTTTTATGAACAATTAGATGTTTTCTGCTCATATGGCCTTATAAAATCTCCCCCATCTCTGAAGATTTGGAAACCAGGTCATTCTCAGTGAGCTTCAGGACCAACTGGAGTTTTCCGGTTTTCTAATTGCTAGCATCTGTTTCCTACAAGAATCACTGGACCAGAACTGCTCTTTTGGTTATTGATGGGAAACCTCTCCTCAAATATCTCAAAATGCTTTTCAGACCTCTGCCCAGTTAGCCTGTATATGTGTGTCTGTGTGTATGTGCACACACAGGCACACATATGCACAGATACACAGATGCACATATAGATCATGTATTCTCAAGGCAGAGGGGTAATTATCACCCCAAAGGGAATAGAATTGGTTTGTACGGGGCAAAAATTACACTCCTTTTTATATATAAAGCACAAATATATACATATAGCCCTTAAATAGATATACAGTGTGTCTGTGGTATTACGTCTATATAAGGGGTGATTAAGGAAACGTGTTTACAAAGGTTCCTTGAGAGAGGTGATAATGAAAATAGGGTTGAGAAACACTGACTTACAGCAGATATGCTGACGTGTAAATACACGGGCATTTCTGCATTCACATACAGGCCACCCATGCATATGATGCATATGTATCTGTTAGGCATAAACACACACTATGTAGGTTTACCCAGGGAATTGGATTGGTAGTGGGGCAGGACTGAATTCTGTGGTCCTTCTAAAATTCTCTTCAATAAAGAATCTCTCCATGAAGGATTTGTTTTCACTTTCAGGTCCCCCACTGAAATTTTTTTTTTTTTTTAAATAAACTGTCATTCTCATTTTGACTTGCAGGCACTCTAATTAACATCACACAGCGTTCAAACACAGAGAGTACACATTCGCTGTCATTCTCTGGAAAGGTTGCCTGTTAGAAATGAGCTGGGTCAACAATTCATTTCACTAGACATCTGCTGAGTATCTCCTATGGGTGGGGCATCACAATGTATCCCACAGGATGTGGAGAAATGGAGGACGAGGCCCCCAAGGCAGAGTCCGATTTAGAGGTGGACTTCACAGGTGTGAGCAGCTGATACCACTGAGAGTAGGGAAGGGGCTTGCCTCACAGCCTCTGGAACTCTTGATAAAACTTTCTCTTCTATCACTGTCCTTTGTCAACCTTATTCTGATGCCCATCTTTCCTCTTGTTAATTATTTTTGCTATGATCATAAGTTGTTTTGGTTTTCAGTGCCCCTAAAACCTTTTAGGAAGTAGATGGTATACACAAGTCCACAACATAACAATTAAAGTCTGATTTTTTAAAAATCTCATTACAGATTCACGCAGTTTCACCCAATAGCTGTGTCTGACAAGGCTGTCAAGTATCAGTGTTGAGTTCCTCACATTCTGTCTCATTAACCTCTCTTTCCACTGCTCACACATACCCACTCCCAGATGTGTCTGAAGAAGTTTTCTTTTCCTTCCCTCATCTCTACATTCATCAGTTCTGTAGATGGGACATGAGTAAACCCCATCTTCCTCCAGTACAAGCCTGTCTTTAGGAAATGATTTCCGGAAATAGTGGTGTATTAGTTTGCTATTGCTGTGTAACAACTTACCACAAATTTAGCAGTTTAAAACAAATACCTTTCTTATCTCACAGTTTCTATGGGTCAGGAATCTGACAATGGCTTAGCTAGGTCCTTTGCTCTGTATCTCAGAGGCTACAGTCAAGGTGTCAGCTAGGACTGCATCCTTGTCTGTAGTTCTGAGTCTTCTTCCAAGCTCTGGTGGGTGTTGGTAGGATTCAGTTTCTGATCTTGGACTTGGCATCAGTATATTTTCTACGGCAAGGTGAACACCCTTACTATGTAACAGGGGTTTTCAGAAGAATTCACCCATACTGTAGTGTGAACATTATTATTTAAATTTTCGCTACGAAGAAATTCACCTGCTGGCAGGCTCAAAGAGCTTGTGTGACACTACACATTTATGGTTAATGGGAGTGAGATGTGAAACCCACCATCCTTCTATCACACTTGGGCACTTGTTGGCCAACTCAAGTGGTTTTCTAAAACAAAAAGAAAAAAAAAAAAACAGCAAAAGTTGAGATGGAGGATTCTTTGTTTCATTTAGGCAGTTATATTTTTAGCTGTCCCTAACTCACCGACCTATTGCTGGAATGGAAACTAGTGACTTAAACATGAATGGAAACCACTTTAAAAAGTAATAGCAGGGCACTGGTGCTGCCTACAGTGAAACAGGGTGAGGCATTCCGATAAGTGCAAAAAGTCTAGCCTTGTTTTGTTTGAGCTTAACAATACCTTTCATTTGTAAAACGCACAGTAGCCCAGAAAGAATATTTGAATAATTATATAATTTAATTGTCCTAACAGGTCTGTTCACATGACCCAGCTTTCCAGATGAGGAGAAGAGTTGCAGGGACAAACTCCATGTCTTCCCCAAGGTTGCCTGGTTCAGAGGAAAAGCAGGGTCTTGTGCATAGGGATTCACTTCCAAGCTCCTATTCTACATTTCCCTCTCAAGAACAAAGAGGCATATATGGATGGAGATGTCGCTGGAGAGAGTGCATGGATTTGAGATGAATCCCATCATAGATATATAGAAACACCCAGAGTTTACCCATTATATTGCACTTTTCTGGATGCTCATCAACTTTGTTTAATCTTCCTAAACTTAGATAGACCCAGAGTTTAGCCATCAATGTCCTGATGCTGAAGTTCCTCAAATTGCTAGCCCAGGGCTGGTATTTTCGCTATTGCCTCCCATTGTAAAGGGCAGATATGACTTTCCCTGCAACTCTGTCCATTGGGGAATTTTGGTATCTTTAATGGGATGCCTACCTTGCTCCAGCTAATTTCTGGCAAATTTTAATATACCCTATTTGCAAAACAGAACCACTGCAGAGATTGCTATAAAGAGCAAGGTGGGACTTTCTCATTTGACCATTCAAATTAAACCATATTACCTGACTTATATGCTTATTAACGTCATGAGTACGATGTTGTGAAGGCAGCACTAGAGATACTGGTCAAACAGTAATATTAGGCACAGAAACGTGGTGAATCTAGAAAACTACTTCCGTTGATCTACATTTCAATTTGGGGATTTTTCTTAATGTTTTTACCACAATTTCAAAGCAATTCTGAATTTTCCTAGCCAAAATGATATCACCTTTTTTACAGAGATCATATCAGGAATTAGAATATTTATAGAGCTATACAGCTTCCACAGGATGCTGAGGCTAATTGTCGGAGAAGCTGGAAAAGGGTGTCTCAGGTCTTAGTGATGACAATCAGGAAAAGAGACGATGTTCTCCTAAAACACCACCTGGAAAGCATCAGTGGGGTGTGGAGAGTACTCAGAGTCAGAGTCAGCCCTGTTGTGTGTCTCTTCCTCCTCCCAACATTTTGACAAAAGTGAAACAAGATTCAAATGGACGTCAAATGCAGCCTAGATGCGCAGATGGAATCCCACACATTAGCACTTCTAGGCTGCAGAGCAGTTCTAGCCATGGGGGCAGGAGAGTCATGCTGCTGCCTGGGAAGGGGAGAGCCTTGGACCCTCAGTACTGACCCTCTGTACTCAGAACCCAGGCCTCATAGACTGAGACTGGCCTTTAGCTTTCTCCTCAGACATTCCCCCTCTGCCAGTGGCTGCAGCTGCACTGAGCCCGCCAGAGGTCAGAGTTTGGCGGGAACCCCGTTTGTCTTGACCTGGAAAGGATCTGCCCTCCTGTGCTCACACTGTTAGCTGGGCCAGCACCACAATGCACAAGGGAGGAACTTGAGAAGTCGGCAGCAGCCTTTCTTCTCAAAATGCTTATGGTGTGATTTCATACTCTTTCTAATTTTAATCTAAACTTAACCTTTGAAGGCAATTTAATAGAACCCTGCTAAAACAAGGATAATAGTTAAGCATGGCATAAATCTCCTCAGGTTTTTTAATGGCAAGTAGCCACAGGGATTCATGCTTTGGAAAGGTGGCTGGATCAGATGATTCCTAAAGCCCCTTGTGATGGTTAATTCATTTCAACTTGACTGGGCCATGGGAGGCCCAGATAGTTGATCAAACATCCTGAATGTATCTGTGAATTTAACATTTGAATTAGTGGACTGAGAAAAATAGATTGCCCTTCGTAACGTGGCTGAGACTTAATCAGTTGAAAACCTGACTTGGCAGAGTCATGGGGGCAGAACCATCACCCCAGCAGGCTAAGAAGGTGGGACATCAAACTAAAAAGAACTATTCTCAGATCTTAAGATGTAATAAAATTTGCCTTGCTAGGTTTTAGACTTGCTTGGGACCCATCACCCCTCTCTTCTTTCCAATTTCTACTTTTTGTAATGTTTATCCTATGCCTATCCCAATATTACACTTTGGAAGCATATAATTTGTCTGATTTCACAGGTTCACAGCTAGGAAGGAATTTTGCCTCAGGATGAGTCACACCTCAGGTCTCACCCTTACCTGATGTAGATGACATTTAGATGGGACTTTGGACTTCAGACTTTAGAATTGACATTGGAATGAGTTAAGACTTTTAGGGCTGTTGGGGTGGAATAAATGCATATTGCATGTGAGAAGGACATGAATTTGGGGGGGCAGGGACAGAATGCTATTGACTAAATTGTGCTCACTAATTCATATGTTGAAATCCTAATCCTCAATGTGACCGTATTTGGAGATAGTGCTTTTAGGAAATAATTAAGGTTAAACGAAGTCATAAGAGTGTAGCCCTAATCCAATAGAGTTGGGGGATTTATAAGAAGAGGAAGAGAGACATTCTCTTTCTCTCTCTCTCTCTCTCCCTTTCCCTCTGTCTACCAAGTGAGGACAGAGCTGGTAGGCAGCCATCTGCACACCAGGAAGAAGGCCCCCATAGCAATCAAATTAGCCGGCATCTTGATCTTGGATTTCCCAGCTTCCAGAACTGTGAAAAAGAATTTTGTTGTTGTTGTTTAAGCCACCCAATCTATAGGATTTTGTTATGGCAGCCTGAATAGGCTAAGACTTCAGCGTTGTGATTATAACAGCAACACAAAAATGTATCTTATATTTCCCTCACAGGTCAACCCTGACTGTCAGTTAACAAATCAATAAACATTTTCTGGATTTCATCTGTCTGCAAGGCACTGTAGAGAATATAGACGTGTGAACAACATGTTTCTTTCTCCAATGGAGACTACAGTTTAGCAGAAGAGATAGAGCTTGAGTGTGTACACCAACAGGAATCTAACTTTAAAGGGCAACAGAAGATAGTGCTGAATGTTGAGTTCAGAAGGAGGGGCCATAACTTCTGGCAGGACAACTATCAGGAAAGGTTTTGTAGAGTGAGAAGTGATGTTAATAAATATCTCTGGGAAGCAAACATTTTGCAGAGCTTCCCACATACCAACTAAGTTAATGGGGTCAAATGCTTGGGTTAAGTCCACAGTGCCACTCATGTTGCTATTCTCAGCATCTCCCAGTGGCTGCCAATGAAAGAGTATCAGGTCTCCAGTTCCATGGGCAACACAAGAGACACACTGACTTTCAAGTGGACACACTGCCACTGATACATGTGAGTAGTTCATGGAAAATGACTCAGGTTAATGCTGTCCTGGAATTGTGTACAAACAATATGACCCCAGGGTCTTCTGTCCCTGCACAAGACTCCTTTATGTTGGGCAAGGTCACATTTACTGCCTCTTTATAATTGAAGCAATTAAGTGACCCCACAAGTGGTTTAGCTACTAGTTGCTGTACTTCTGGAATGCAGTGGAGATTGTATCCTTACCAGGTTCTCCACCCAGTGAATGAGCACAGAGGAAATCTCAGCTCTGAAAACCAAAAAGGACTTCATAATTTAATTGAGCCCATTTGTTTTCAAGTGTTTCCTGGTGGCAAGGAATTCTTTTTTATGTCAACTAAGTCATGTGTGGAGCCTTACTATAGAAAAAAAAAAAGATTAAAGAAGGCCTTCTCTGGCTTATCCTGGCTATGTCCTTCTTGACCCCAAAGTGGCCCTTAAGGCACCTTCACAGAAAGCTGGAGCAGACAATTCTACCCTTTCTATTTGCAGAAATCACTACCCTCTTAGGTTACAATGTCCTTTCATCAGAATGAATGCATGGCAGGATTTTTACCTGCCTGCAGTCACACAGCTAATCAGAGGCCAAGCTGGGAGCAGAACCTAGGTTTCCTGACTCCTATCCTAGTGCTCCTCACCATCTGGGTAGCCTTATTCAATGGTACCAAGGATTCTGACCAACCTGCATTCTTGTTACACCAAAGAATCCAGTGATGCTGGGGAAATCAATGATGGTGTGTCAGGATCTCAGGGTATGAGCAGGGTTAAAGGCCTTGTGCTAGTCTGTTCTCATGCTGCTAATAAAGACATACCCAAGACTGAGTAATTTATAAAGGAAAGAGGTTTAATTGACTCACACAGTTCCACATGGCTGGGGAGGCTTCACAGTCATGGTGGAAGGTGAATGAGGAACAAGGTCGTATCTTACATGGTGGCAGGCAAGACAGAACTTATGTAGGGGAACTCCCCTCTATAAAACTATCAGATCTCCTGAGACTTATTCACTAACATGGGAAAGACCTGCCCCCATGATTCAGTTACCTCCCACTGGGTCCTTCCCATGACATGTGGGAATTATGAGAACTATAATTCAAGATGAGAGTTGGTTGGATACACAGCCAACCTATATCAGGCACCAAGAGATAATTGAGGCCTATACATGGGAGAACAACTACAAGGACCCTTTACTTAGATCTCACCCTTTACCCAAAGAGAGTCACTAGAAGGAGGATGACCTTTGGAAAAGGGATGCAGTCAACCCAGAGTGGCCTGGTAGGGATGGTGCCAAGGCAATAAATACCCAACTTCTGATCCTAATGCAGCCAGAGGGCAGGGAGCCCCTTGACGCTATTCCCACTGCCGGCCTCCAGGCCCCAAGCAGAGTGGTGAGGCTAGAGAGTAGAGAGCAGATCTGGAGGGACACACTGGCATTTCCAACCCAGCTGCTAAGAAAGGAGTCACTTCACTGTTGTACTGCGTAGAGCTTATTGAAACGCAGTGTTTTAGGAATGAGCCTACTTTTTACAGAAAGGTACCTATGGGAAGAAATTAGCAAGGAGGTCAAATACACATATTTCCTGCTCTGCTGTACTAACTGGCATAGCAACTTTTAGATTCTTCCCTGAAAATTGGAAAATGTGAGATTAAACCCTGAAGGTAGAATGAATTGCTTCATGATGTGCTCTCTGTTATCTCTCGGACCGTCTCTTACCACTCCCTACCTCACTGCCTAAGTGACAACCACACTGAAGGGCCACCCTCCCAGAGGGGCCAGGCTCTTTCTTCTCTCCCACAGGTTTCCCTCTCTATGTGGATGTTCCTTATCCTCTTTCCCAGGGCTTAGCTTCTGGAGGCCTTTTCAGGCCCTCCCTCTGGCATGACCAAGCTAATTTCAGTGTCTCTCTTGGGTGTTTCCCTGTCTCCCATGTACTTTGTCACTGCTCAGATCATGTTGCCTTACAAGAGTATAAGAGTGTGCCGAATGTTCTGTGTCTTCCCCGTGAGGCAGCAATGAGGTCAAGGATGGCAGTTACTGACATTGTTTCCCTGGTACTAAGACAGTGCCAGCCATAGAGCTGCTCAATGGATGTCTTTGGAGGGAAAGAAATATTTCTTGAGCCCCAGTTGTCTCATCTTTGAGAAGAAAGAAAGCACTGTGGAAACCTCAATGAATTCTTCATGAGTGATTTTGAACGGATGGCTATAAACAAAGCTACTCACTGAATGACTTATGTTTTTCCTTTAAGCCCACCATCAGAACTCCATTTTGTGGGTAACTAGCCCCAGCGAAGTCAAGAAGACCATGAAAGAAGCCTTGCCCTGCAGTGAGCCAGGGGAGAGAATCCTGGTGACCTGTCATTTGCAAACATCTGTATGTTGTTTCACAGTTTATGAAGCACACATACTATGTTACCTAGGACCTCAAAACAAAACCGTGGGGGTGGGGCACTTAGTACAAGTGTTATTCTCCTTTTACTGGTAGAGAAGACCTGGAGCGCCCAAAGTCAAGTGTCTTGTCCCAAAGGCACACAACCAGGTAGAAATCAATGTCAGGCTGGGCTCCGGGGCTCCTGCCACGTGTCTTTTCCACCCCCAGCATGGTGAGTCCAGGGATAGATAGCACAGGTGACAGCACTGGCATTGTGGAACTGAAGACAGCAGACTCCCAGGCCAGGGGGCCTGGAAAGTACTCGAGAATTATTTCTACACACCCCTCTCATCTTGAGCACAAGGTACAAATGCACTGATGGTTCCTCTGATGTTTTATTTGTCTTTTAATCCCAAGTACTTTTTTAAATCTCTAGGGGAAAACCAATTCAATTTTTGCACTGGTTTTCTCTTTCCTTTACTATGTTCCACTAAGTGCTTTCCCACACTCTCTTTGATGCTTTTCTTGAAGGGCCCAGATTCTATTCATCTCTGTGATGATGTTTTCATTCAAAAAAATAGTTTTTCTGAGGCCCTACTGTGTACTGGACATTGTTCTTAGTGCTGGGACTACAGCAGTGAACAAAAGAGATATAGTTCCCGACTGAAGGAGTCTTGTGTTCTAGTGAATGAGACAGAGAAGATATAAAGAAATGAGTCGAGTAATTTCAGGTGATAAAAAGTGCTATTAAGGAAATAACTGGAGGACTAATTTAAATGGGAGAAGGGTATAAAAGACTTATCTGAGAAAGGCATTATATTTTAGGCCCTAAGGCAGGTTCTTAGCCCTTATCAGGTGAGGAAATATTTGGTGAGTGAATGGTGTATGCATACATTTAAATGAATGAATGAATGAAGGGCTGTCTATATTCTCTCTTTACACAGGCATTCCCCCAACCTACCTTGTGCTACCTGTTGCCTACATGCCAGCCAGTCCATACCTAACTCTTCTATGTGTCTCCTCAGAGGTCCCATGCATCTGTAACTCCTAAGGCCATGATATGCAGGAGCAGGGTAGCCAGAGCGGAGCTATAAGGAATGGAGTTCACTCTTCCAGCCCATTGTTACAAAACTATTCTCAATGATGTGTCCTGTGCCAAGCACTCCTCTTCCTGTCCTGAAGGCTGTATATTAACATCACTCACCCAA
The DNA here is from genome assembly GCF_002776525.5 of Piliocolobus tephrosceles. Lineage (NCBI taxonomy): Eukaryota > Metazoa > Chordata > Mammalia > Primates > Cercopithecidae > Piliocolobus > Piliocolobus tephrosceles. The sequence goes on from NC_045438.1 coordinate 122,883,797, forward strand.
CCCCAACCCCCACTAGATAGTATAGGGACACTACTCGTTTGATGACACTTTGGTGACTCTGTGCATGACAGCACACACCCTGTCCTAGAATGTATGCATTTTTATGGCTTCCTAGTAAGAATGCTAACAAAGTCCTCCCTGGCATTCCTCTCACCCTCGCTCCCTCCCTTTGCTGCTGCATGAAATTTAGATCGGGTGAGGTCAGGCTGTGAAAAAGTCCCTGTGTAGAGGTCTGAGGATTTAACAGATTTGTTGAGCATTATGGGCTCTCACTGAATGTATGTTACAAGGAAACCCAGCTCCTTTATTTTATTGGCATTTCATTTTCTTCCATTTCCCTGACCTTGCAGGATTTTCCCTGTGCAGCTCATAAAAGTAGGCAACCAGGCTCAGTAATGCACCTTGTGCTTGAATCGTTTCTCACCTTTTACCAAGACTTATTTCATTTCTGGATTCATCATTATTCTTTTCAGCTCTTATAAACTCCAAATGCATGTCATTTAGACTGATTCCCAAACAAGAGATAAAAGTGTCAGTCAGTAATAAAAGCGAATCATTGACTTCTTAAATGTCCCTTATTAAAACCACTCATCTATGCAGCCATGCAATCTGAGACAAACAGAGTTGACCCAAGTCTTTATCTCCATGTGTAAAATGTCTCATGAGTTGCAGAGTCACATACCACATAATAACGTTTCAGCCAACGACGGACCCCATAGAAGATGGCGTCCCATAAAATTACAATACTGTATTTTTATTATGCGTTTTCTATATTCAGATACACAAACACTTACCGTTGTGTTACAGTAGCCTACAGTGTTCAATAGAGCAACATGCTGCACAGGTTTATAGCCTAGGAACAATAGACTACACTGTATAACCTAGGTGTGTAGTAGGCTGGAACTATCTAGGTTTGTGTAAGTATACCATATGATGTTCACTCGATGACAAAATCACCTAATGATCCCTTTCTCAGAATGCATCCCTATTATTAAGCAATTCATGACTGTATAAAAAATTTATATCATGAATTCATCCACTGAAAGGACTGGAAACGCCTTAGAGATGGACGAACGCGATTCCTGAAGATACTGAGTCCCAAGCAGGAGCAGCAAGGACATGCCTCTTATCAAGGACCCAAACTGATAAGATGGAGTCAGGACCAGAATCACAGCCACTGCATGGTTAGGTGTCCAGAGTTTGTTCACCTTTCTAACCTACAGGTTCCACAGCTACCTCTTCTTACACAGAAACCTTCCCCTAAAGCTGGGCTCCCTCACATTTCCCATTTCTCACATTGGTTTTGCCATCTTCCAACGTTCTGAGATCAAAACCTCAGTGTCATCCTTGACTGTCCCCTGTATTTCTTTCTTTTTTTCTTTTTTTTGAGATGGAATCTCCCGCTATCACCCAGGCTGGAGTGCAATGGCACAATCTCGGCTCACTGCAACCTCTGCCTCCTGGGTTCAAGAGATTCTCCTGCCTCAGCCTCCCAAGTAGCTGGGATTACAGGCACCTGCCATCATGCCTGGCTAATTTTTTGTATTTTTGTAGAGATGGGGTCTCACCATGTTGGGCAGGCTGATCTCGAACTCCTGACCTCAGGTGATCCACCCTCCTTGGCCTCCCAAAATGCGGGGATTATAGGCATGAACCTCTGCGCCTGGCCTGTCCCCTGTATTTCATCAGACATAGAACCTTCCTCCAGAGTGGTTCCCTTGGTAGATGGCCACCAAAATCGAACAGCAATATGAAAGTGCAGGGTTTTCCTCCCACCTAGGCCAGCCACCCGCAGAGGTGGTAACTAAGGGAGTCCACATTGTATCTTTTTGAGGATCAACTGCTTACAGAAAAGGAATGTAATATCCATTATGGTCTTTGACAAATATATAATCAGATTTGCCCACTGCTTAAACTCCCTGGTTGCAAATCACAAGCCTTGAGAAACTACATTACTTTTTCAGGTATATTTAGAAGCTAATTGTTTAATTTTCTTGGAACTTACATATTACTTACTTCTGGCTCCTTAGTTAGTTTGTAAAAAGTTCAGGATGTTTCACAATTTCAGAAATTATATACTATAAGAAGATACTACTTATCTAGTAAGTAAATGTGTATAAAATGAAATAGCAATAAGACAGAAAATAAGGCCAGGTGCAGTGGCTCACACCTGTAATTCCAGCACTTTGGGAGGCTGAGGTGGGCAGATTGCTTGAGCTCAGGATTTCAAGATCAGCCTAGGAAACATGGAAAAACCACATCTCTACAAGAGATACAAAAATTAGCCAGACCTGGTGGTGCATACTTGTAGTCCTAACTACTCAGGAGGCTGAGGTGGGCAGATCACTTGAGCCCTGGAGATTGGGGCTGCAGTGAGCTGAGATCACACCACTGCACTCCAGCCTGGGCTACAGAGAGAGACTGTGTCTCAAAACAAAACAAAACGAAACAGAAAATGAAAATAAGCACTAAATGAACCTGTGAAAAGGGTCAATGCATGCTTCAAATAATGATCTTTGAGGTTCTTAGAAGGCAAGGAGGGAAAAAAAAAACACAGTGAGTTATAGAATTCTCTTTTTGAGAGTGAAAGAAGACAATTTCTTGGAGAAGCTAAAATTCCCTGTCATTGAATTACTTTGAAAAGTATTTTTTTTCTATTTACAAAAGTAATTAGATAACTTTTGATAATGTTTTGGTTTCTTTCTAGTTTTTTTTTAATTATTGGAATCATAACAACCTATACATTTTGCAGCATGCTCTATTCGCAACATGTTATCAGTAGCATTTTCCCTTAACATCAAGTATTCTTTTCTTTGTGGCGATAAATTCTAAAGCCATCTCTCTCCTTTTTCGACTTTTATTTTTGTTTTGGGGGTACACATGCTGGTTTGCTACATGGGTAAATTCCACATCGCTTAGGTTTGGTATATAAATGATCACCGTCACCTAGGTAGTGAGCATAGTACCCAATAGGTAGTTTTCCAGTGCTCACCCCACTCCCATTCTGCCCCCTCTAGTAGTCCCTAGTGTCTATTATTCTCATCTTCATGGCCATATGTATTCAATGTTTGGTTCTCATTTGTAAGTAAAGAACATGCAGTATTTGGTTTTATATTCCTGCCTTTATTTGCTATCTGAAACAGTATGGTACTGGCATAAAAACAGACACATAGACCAATGAAACAGGATAAGGAACCCAGAAATAAAGCCCGACACCTAAGGCCAGATCTTCAACAAGGCTGACAATAACAAGCAATGGAGAAAGAACTACCCGTTCGATAAATGGTGCTGGGATAACAAGCTGGCCATATGCAGAAGATTGAAACTCAATCCCTACTTTCGCCACATACAAATATTAACTCAAGATGGATTAAAGACTTAACTGTTAGACCTAAAACTATAAAATTCCTACAAGAAAACCTAGGAAATACCATTCTAGACATCAACCTTGGCAAAAAGATAAAAAAAGTATCTAAGTCCCCAAAAGCAATTGCAACAGAAATAAAAAATTGATAAGTGGAACCTGGTTAAACTAAAAAAAGTCTGCACGGCAAAAGAAACTATCAACAGAGAGAGTAAACAGACAACCTATAGAATGGGAGAAAATATTTGAATACTATGGTGCATTTCACAACGGTCTAATACCTAAAATCTGTAAGGCCATTTCTCACGTGGTGGTTTATAAGTAGTGTGTGGCAATCACTCAAAAATATAATGAACAATGCCATCATTTTTAAATAGAAAATGCAGTAGAAATTTTTGGTGATTGTTTCATCTAGTGACTGTAAAAACTGAGGCCAGGGCATTAAAATGTGATTCATGGAGAATGATTTTTCACAGGTGCTAATATTATGCAGTAGGAATATCTAATCTTGTCAGACCAATGTGATTCAGGACAAGGCAGAAGGCTGGAAGAGTGGGTGGAGCCCACATAGCCTTAGTGGACCTTTCCTAAATGTCACTTCTCAGAGACAGGCTCTTAATTTAAAGCTGCTTTAAGGTTTTGAGTTACCAGGGAATCTATTCAGCTAGTTCAGTCTTTAAGATATTGAACAATGCCTTAGCGAATGAGGAAAGAATGTGACTTGCTTAGAGGGTCTCTTGTCTATTCAAAGAGGTACTTTGGACTGGAAAAAACGGAGGAAATGCTCCTTCCCCTGAACTCTGAAGATTGGTCTTCAGTCAGCACATATAATACATGTGTCCTGGGTCCTCATGACACAGTGAAATATGAAGGGAAGATTCTTATTCTAACATTACGATAAGGAAAACAAAGCTCAGAGGAGGTAAATGACTTGTCCAAGGTTATGTCTCAGTTAATAATGGAACCAGAGCTCCACTTAGTGTTGTCTAACCTGATCCGTAACTGTTGTGTATCCCACCCTGTTGTGCATTTCTTTCAAACCCTGGCTGTTGAGCTCCTTTGGAAGGCTGATCCACAACTCTCTCATAATTTTATTATTATTATTTTTTGAGATGGAGTTTTGCTCTTGTTGCCCAGGTTGGAGTGCAATGGTGTGATCTTGGCTCACTGCAATCTCTGCCTCCTGAGTTCAAAACATTCTCCTATCTCAGCCTCCCATGTAGCTGGGATTACAGGCATGTGCCACCATGCCTGGCTAATTTTTGTATTTTTAGTAGAAATGGGGTTTCACTATGTGGGTCAGCTGGATTCGAACTCTTGACCTCAGGTGATCCACCCACCTCAGCCTCCCAAAATGCTGGGATTGCAAGCATGAGCCACCATGCCTGGCCTCATAATTATTTTCAATCCCAACTTCTAGCACAGTTTTTCTTCAAGTGTGGACCCTACACCAGAAGCCTCAGCATTACCTGGAAAAGTGTTAGAAATGCAAATACTTGGGCCCCACCCTGGACCTACTGTGTTTTAACAAGGCTTTCAAATGGTTCTGATGCGTGCTAACATTGGAGAACCACTGTTCTGGAAGTTCTCAACAAATATTGTTGAATACTTCTTAGAATCCCCATAGACTTTCATTGAAATATATAAAATATTTAAGAATTCCTACATATATTTTTATTGGAATGCTTACGTTGCCTGCTCAGGAATCACTCATTGTTAGTCATCCCTAGTCAGAGAGAAGAGTATTTTATCACACAATGATGAGGAAGCCCAACACTATGTTCTTGGATGTGGAAAGCACTGAGGGAAAAAAAGGTACCCTGTGCAGAGGCAATATGATGGATGGGTCAGGCCAGGTATAAGATCATAATGTATGTGCTGTTTATTGAGCACTTATTTTGCACCACAAACTATCCCTAAATGCTTTACATGGACGATCTCTTTTAATTCTCACCACAACTTTTTAAGTACCACATCGTATTCCTACTTTACTGATGAGCAAACTGAAGCCAGGAAACTTTCCCAAGATTACAACCCTAGTAAGTGGCAAAGTCTAGTCAGACCCAAAGCCCAGGAGTTTCCCTGCTATTGTCTTTTGTCATCTTGCTATGTTGCTTCCAGAGGGGAGCCCCACCACTGCAGCAAGCGACAGGGAAAGACACTGAGTGGAGACCCAATGGGCATCCCTTGCACCTAGAACAAACAGCACCCTATGCATTTTTGATGTTTACTATTTGCCAAGTAAACGAACGAAATGAACTATACACAACATAATTCTAATAGAAGTAGTCTGAAGAGGCTTTCCAGAGAAGGTGGGGTCTGAGTTAGTATTTGAAAGTAGAGACAGATAATGCTGTCCAAAAGAGAGAAATGACATGAACAAAAGTGCAGACATAGCCAACCTGAGCCTAGTCCGAAGAAGTGGGCAAGCAGTTTGCGTAGAGGGGAGGGGAGGCAGGGGAAGAGGCCTTGAAAGGGGAGCATTTATAACCCTGGAAAAAGAAAGTAAGGGTCCCTGAGAGGCAGTTCAAGGAGTTTGGATTTTATTATTAGTGCAAAGTCATTGGAGGGTTCTGAGTATGGGCTCAAAAGGGCCAAAGAAATAATTTAGGATATTTTATTGTATGCATTTATTATTTTTAATTTACAAATGATGGAGGGAAGTTAGCTGGGCTCCAGATCTGGGAGGTTTGTTGAAATAGCAACTAGAAGATCATCTTTCAAAAAAAGTCACATACTATTTTTATCCCTTACAATTTGAATGTAGCAAGAATAATTACAATATGCTTGTCATTAAAGCTTGCACTGGAATTTGATAAAAAGAGGTTTATGGTTCACTATAAACAGCCTGAAGTAGTGACATAGGGAAAAGGATGCAAAATACAAAAGGCCACAAAATCAAAAATAAAGAATGAAAAAGTTAATATAATCCTTGTTATTCAAGGGTGAAATAAAAGTAATCACTCAATCTGTTTATTTAAAATACATATTTATTGCAAATATGTATTATAAATCATCTATATAATTTAAACACAACTTTCTTGCAAAAGACAAAGCCCTGAAAGGAAATAATTTCCTCTTTTGATATATGGGCAGATCTGTATGAACTACATTGCTCATTTAGCAATGAAAAGTCAACCAAACATGGGAAGACATTATCCACATTGCATACATACAGCACACACGTAACATCCAGGCCTGGAAAGAATCAACAATATCCCTTTTTAGTTGTTAGTGTTATTTTCCCGACAAGCTGCCTTTTGTCTATTCTAGTTAATGTTAGGAAACCTCGTTGGTCTATGCCATTACAATGTCCATCACCCATTTGAACATTTAGACAGAGTCTAGAGTGATTATTAATTCTGAGAATCACTACATTTGATCCAGTGAAGGATAAAATTGTGGTACGATGAATCAAAAGTACTAAGAAGAGGTTATTTGACATTTTTAATTGCTTTGAATTGAATAAACTCTGTCTGTGCATAGGCATTGTATAAATGAGTTTGCCATTAAAAGTAATGGTGAAAACAGCAATTACATTTGCACCAACTTTTATTAAGTGTAAGCCTCTGTGTTTAACCATGCCTTCAAATTCTTTTCTGAAAGTAGAAATGTGCATACATAGAGTGAACAACTCATCCCAGTTTGCCAGGGACCTTCCCAGTTTTAAACCCTGAAAGTCCTGGAATCCGCCCCCCCGCCCCGCCCCGCCCCCAGTCCTAGGCAACCTGGGATGGTTACTCACCCTACACATTTAACAAAGAAATAAACAAACAGACAAAAACCAAATCTACCAAGGAATTAATAAAAATGAAAGGACACTTTTCCAATGTCCCTCCCAGTAGTGAACACTGCTTCTCAAGACGTGAGAAACATATTGTTGAGTCTCCTATTTACCATTTATTCCATTCTGCCTTACATATAATATAATTATTATATTAACCTTCATCTCTCCAAAGGTGACTGAAAGCTATAATCATTTCCACTGGTCAGAGTTCTTCTATGCACATGGTCTCATTTAACCCTTGCTGTCACTCTGAGTGATAGGCAGGGAAGGTGTCAGAGATGCAGAGATGAGCAGCCCCCACTTCTTAGGGGAGCATCAGGACAGGAATCCAGGATTTCTGATTCCAAGCCTGATGGTTTTTGTCCACCACTGATCATTTACATTCTCTTTATGACATTCAGGCCATGATCCTTTACCTATATAACATAGAGAAATAAGCTATTTATAATTTACAACATAAATTAAACCAAAGACTTTTAAGCACTTTTTAGTTTTATTGTATACCTTTCAAGTGAGGGTGATGAATGGTACTGTACCCCTTTTTCATAGTAAGAGAAATGAAGGCTCCAGCTAACTTGGCTCAGGTTGTACAGCAGTTGCAACTTAGAGATTGATAGGTAACATATTGTCTTGTTCTTTGTAATCTGAAATACTTGGATTTAAAGCACCTTTCAAGATTTTTTTTTAAGATTAGCAACACAACTGTATACATATATATTTAAAAGAAATGTCTATATTGATAGAGACCTAGACAGAAGCAAACACTTGCCTGCCCCAGTGAGAATCTGAGGACAACACTGGTTCCTGGCACACTGGACTGGGGATGCCATCTATACGTGTGTTGGACAGTCCCTGTTGACCAAAGTTAAAATATGCATTTTAACTTTGACAGAAATACTTTTGTTTCACTTTCATACTGAATGACAGGAGCCACATGGGTATCACTTTAGGATCTGGTTATTTCTTGGCACCTAAATTACTTTCTATTTCATTGAAAGTCTTTCTTTCATCTTTATTTGCCATTCTCCTGTATCTACTACATTGCAGGCCAGTGGGCTTGAATTTGCTGGATCTCCAGTCCCCAGGTCAGGACTGGAGAGGAGCTGTCCCCCGTGTGTGCCTCACCAAAGCTGCATCCTGCTCACTTTCCAGTTCTAAATCAGAGCCTTTGGAGGCACAAGTAAAGGGACCCAAGGGCACATCAGAGGGGTTTTCCCCTTCATATATTCTTTCCTTTTTTGTCACCTCCCTTTTAGTTTATTTGTTTTAAAATTGAAAATACAAGATGACTGTGACAACTCAAACCTTAAAGAATTATATAGGTCTACAATCCTTTATCTGTAATCCTGAAATTTAAAAAGCTCTGAAAACTGTAAGTTCTTTCATAAGTTTGTGGAAATTAACTTGGAGGCAAAACTGCCTTGAACTTTAGAGGTGATTTGTAGTCTCTTTTTACCCTGCTTAGTGCTGCAGAGATGTGATTATACTAGACTTGATTACAGCAGTGTGGTGTCCTAGAGCCTGCAGGGGGTGGGGATGGGATTACATGTATATCCACACATGTTACCTTTCTACATTCCAAAATACCTTGAATTTTGAAACATATCTGTTCCCAAGGGTTTGAAATATTTCTTTGATTGAAACCACATAAAGAAAATATGAAGACTCTTCTTTCACACACCCCTTGAATGCACCCACCTGAAGAAACTGATGTTATCAGTATCAGGTCCTGCCCTCAACTCCTCTCTCTTTATGGCACGCTCTCTCTCTCTCTCTCTCTCTATATATATATATATATATATATATATATATAAATAAAATAGTAAACACTGCTTCCCAAAATGTGAAATCATATTGTTGGGTCTCCTATTTACCATTTATTTCATTCTGCCCTATATATAATATAATTGTTATATTAACCTTCATCTCTCCATAGGTGCCTGGAAGCTATAATCACTTCCACTGGTCAGAGTTCTTCTATGCACATGGTCTCTTTTGACCCTTGTTGTCACTCTGAGTGACAGGCAGAGGAGGTGTCAGAGGCCCAGAGATGAGTAGCTCCCACTTCTCAGGGGAGCATCAGGACAGGAACCCAGGATTTCTGATTACCAGCCTGGTGGTTTTATATATAAAACCATATATATCCTCTCTCTCTCACACACACACACAATCATGAACACATACAGGGTTTTGTTTTTAAATACAAAAAGGGATCATGCTGTTCATATTACTTTTTCACTTGCCTTTTTCTCCTACTGTGACACGCCCTCTAGAATAATACATAAGAATCCAAGTCATGCTTTTTAATAGCTGTATACTATTCTATCATATGGTTGTATCACACTGTAATCAACTATTCTGCTTTTTATTTTTATTTTATTTTATTTTATTTTTGAGATGGAGTCTCGCTCTGTCACCAGGCTGGAGTGCAGTGGCACCATCTCGGCTCACTGCAAGCTCCGCCTCCTGGGTTCAAGCAATTCTCCTGCCTCAGCCTCCCAAGTAGCTGGGACTACAGGCACATGCCACCACCCCCAGCTAATTTTTGTATTTTTAGTAGAGATCGGGTTTAACCATGTTACCCAGGATGGTCTCGATCCCTTGATCTCATGATCCGCCCACCTCGGCCTCCCAAAGTACTGGGATTACAGGCATGAGTCACTGTGCCCGGCCACCTATTCTGCTATTGATGAACATGTTTTCATAGTATTTTGCTTTTGAGGATCAAATATTAGTGATTATATTGTAAAAGAAATATATATCTACAAGGTTTAGTTCATTTTATACATATAGTGGTATGTTGGTTGGCAAAAACAAACAAACCAAAAACACCCACAAAACACATTTCTCTCTGCTATACAAATAGAAACCCTGAGACAATGGGTTTTTATTTTAAAAAATGAAAAGAAGGAGTTAGCTGCAAGCCAGTTATTTATCCTGCAACAGGGAGGCTTTCCACGAACTAGAGGTTGCACACAGGTAGACTGCTAAGCCACTGAACTGCTCAGCCATGGTCATCAGGCGCTCTCAGGACAGTACCTTCAGAGAGCCCAGTATACTAACCAAGCCATGTCCTGTTTCCATAACTTAATGCCTGGAGGGAGGGTCCGACATCTGATTGGTCCCACAGGCAAAGAGGCAGGTAACTTCAGGGGGTGCAGGATGGGGCCTGTTGGAGATGAACATGCTCAGTAACTCTAGGTTCGGTTGGCTTCTAACAGACAAGCCAAGTCATGGAATTTCAATAAATAATTTAACCTCAGCTCCAGTTTCAGCTTCAGTGTTCACTTTCAGCACCTGGCTGCCATTGTTATTTGCAAGCTGGCTCCTCCTCTGCACAAGGTATGGAAATTTGGCTGAGATTCACCGACATTTTTAGAAGCCAGTAGGGCCAGATTACTATGAACAAGAGTGGAGTTTTGTTTTTGTTTTTCCTAACCAGGAATTATGTGAAATCTGGATGAGCAATGATGCACTTTTTAAATGAAAAAGAAAAGCTGACTATCACTGACCCAATGCATCGATTATAAAGGTCTTCTGATTGTTGCGGTATGAGGTCTTTATCTTGCAAAAGTTCTGAAGACCAGCCTTCTCAAATACTAAGAGGCATAAATCACCTAGAGGTCTTACTGAAAATGCAGGTTCTGATTCAGTAAGTATGGGGAGGGCCTGAGAATCTGCATTTCTAATGAGCTCCCAGAGGATGCTGATGCTACTGGTCAGTGGACCTACTTTGAGCAACAAGGCTGTAGACAACCCAGAATTTCCTCCTAACAAGAAAACTATTCCTTTAGGGCCATTTCTGAGAGTTCCAGGGGAGAGATAAAAAGCTCTTAATGAGACTTGATAGAGCTATAAATTTATAGGGGGGCCGTAGAGCTGTAGGACATTGTGTTCTAGCTGGAATTTCAATCCACTAATGAAGAAGACTGGATATGGCAGTGGTAGGTTCCATTATTGTACGTCTTCCTTTCAGAGCATCTTTAATCCTCATAGAGAACTTGTGAAGCAGGTGGGCAGCTGTTACTGTTCCCAATTACAGAGATGGAGACAGCTTTGAGGCCAATTCAAGCTATCTTTGTTTTTTAAATTATTTTCTGGGTGAAAAGATAGAGAGAAGACATGTCTTGCTCAAAGCTAGTCACATAATTGCAAGTGCTATAGAGTAAAAGTCCTTGATACCCATGCTTTACTTATGTTAAATTTGTTTCTAAGCCTTGTTTCTATTCTCACCTTTGGTATGTCTCTGAGGCACTGGTCTTTGCATGCAGGCTACATTTTGAACAACTAGAGTAAATGTCTCTGGCCCTGAACTGTATCATAGGACTGAGAAGAGAAAAGTAAAACAGGATCTGTTTTACAGCTTAGTAGAAAAACTCATGTTACAGAAAGGTTCATAAGACCTAACTAGGAGGACATAGGGGAAAATTATGCTTCTCATTTTAGTTTTGTTCATATCTTTTAATTATTTAGTAGGCCTCTTCTCTGTGTATAAGAGTCAGCAGAATTGCATCTAAGGTTGAATTTATAAATAAAACATGTCATCACCAAATAATGCTTACATTCTATCCTACTAATCCTAGTTGAGACCTCAGAATTTTCTATATTATGTTTCCGGCAGCCTCCTTCAATAATTGGAAGATGAAGCACAAGTTGCAATGCTTCTTTGCTGTTCCTGAGCCTCCATCAGAAAACAATTTGAAGTGGCTGATCCTAAACATTAGATAGGATCTGGAAGACTATCTGTTATTAATGCTTGAAGTTCATCACGTAACATCATGTGTTCTAAACATAGTCCAACAATAGCAGGCTTCCTTCCTTAGACAGGTCTTGTACGTAAAGGAAAGGTTGGGACTTTGGCTCATCCTGGCTTAAGATGGTAGAAATAGTTTGGTGGAGGTTGGGGTGGAGATGAGATGACCATAGTAAAACTTTTTTAAAAACATGTACAACACCCTGTTTGGCACCTTCAAACTAAATAAGATACAAGTGACATGCTCTGTTGATTGTCATTGATTACGTATACTTCTACTCTAGACCTATGCATGGAACAATTTCTGCTAGAACTGGAGATGCATTTTCACATATTCTATATACAAGATGGCTGATTTGAGGAATCTGCTCTGTGGATAGTAGTATTAGAATGTGGCACCCAAAATATAGTTCTTTTTGTGGTTGTGAATTTGAATGCCCCGAGAACATCATACCAAATTCTAGGACTTACAGAAAGGATCCAGTAGAGGAAAAGAACAATTTCTGCATCTCATTTATTTAGGAGTCCACCAATGGGGCAGTTTTGCATTTTTATAATGGCCACTTTCGGTTTTTTCTCCTAGACATAAAATGGAGAATTTACAGTAGAGCTTTTCATAAGCAGGGGTCACCTCTGACTCATTTGTGCCCAAAGAACAAGTGAGCATAACGAGAATCAGAGAATTTAGATGTAGGCATTATCTAGGTGTCCCTTCATTTCATAGGTAAGGGTGCAGAATGCCAGACTGAGACAGTGACTTGCTCAAGGGCACATTCATCTTGCAGAACAACTGGGACCAGTATGCAGGTTGTCTGACTTCCACCGGTCAGGCAGAAAAGCAGGGTGGGCAATCTGTCTCTTGTAAATGCAAAGGAATTTGTGAAAGAAAACATGGTAGGGCTTGGAAACATTCCCTCTTTGAAAATAACCACTGACTCCTTCATCTCAGGTTGTGGCTTCCTGGGTGAGGGCCTGGACTATTGTGTGTGTGTGGTATAATTACTGTGTAGGTTTATATTTTTATGGGAGTACAATAAAGAGAACATTTCCTGCCTTGCTCTGCCATTTAAAAAAAGATTTTCATTTCCCCTTTTGGCCTGGGGATTACAAAAGACAGACTCCTTTCCAATTACAGCTCGGCCTGAGCTTGAACATGTAACTCAGCCAGCAGCAAGTTCAAATTGATTTTTTTTCAAGGCTGAGAAAATGAAATTGGGTCTTCTCGACACAAAAACCGGCTTGGTTTTGTCTGTAACTGTGAGGCTGTTTTCAAAGCTCCCTTCTAAAGCAGAAGATGTAATCATCCAGCACTAACTACAGTCTTCACTGTAAGTTCTATAGGAGCTCAAAAGAAAGCAGTTGGGTGAGCCCAGGTGACAGAGGCTCTTGGCTGGGAGAAACATTTCCCTGTTGCATGGCGGCAGAGGACTTTCTCCAGACCTGTGACCTTTGTTTGCTGGTTGGGGGTGAGGAGAGGGAGGACGGAGGAATTGGCCCAGAGGGCAGAGTGACCTTGAAGATGGCAGATGCACTGAGTGCTTTCTGCCAGGCACTGTGCCCCCACTTTACTTGTGTTATCTCTCCTAATCCTCCCAATCACCCTAGGCCGGAGAAGAAGGAGCATAGTGAGAAGAGACAGCTACACAGCTTCCCTTCTATCCTTCCCCCAGGAGCTCAGGAGTTGCAGAGCTGCAGTAGGAGTGTGGCTTGTTGTCTTTACCCTGAGTAAATCCTCCACAATTAAAACAAAACAAAACAAACAAACAAAAAAAAACACACATTGATGTGAATCCATACCCTTCCATAACCAGGCAGGATTTTTCTTCCTCTGTCTTCAGCTGCTTACTCTTTTAAGGGAATAAAATGAAAGACAAGCAAGGGTTAGCAGAAAAGTCTCTCTGAAGATGACTTTCCAAAAGATTCAGTTCTGTTTCTCCTGTCTTCCATGATTATGTCTAAATTACATAAGTTCATGATTTTGACTGAGATTTCAGCCATCTCTATTCAATAGCAAACTCCATCCCTACCGATGGTCTATGTGGCCTTGGAAAAGTCATCTGAAGTCTTTGGACCTCAGCTGCCCTAGTCTAAAGGAGTTGGATAGAGCAGGAGGGGCTGGAGGGCGGAGACATGGGGTGGGGACAGCCTTCCAAAAAGGTGCTTCTTCAACTGCTTTTTAAGGTAAGGCGCTGAGAATACTATGGGAAGATGCTACAGGGAAGTTGTGAGAAGGCAGAGCCCAGAAGCAGCTAGCAAAGGTGGTCACAGGTTGTTTATCCTTTGTGGCCTGATTTTCCTTGCAATCTACAGGGCTGGCCCCTCCCCTGCAGACCCAGCAGCCTGTGTTTTCAGGATAGAATGCTAGTCCACAAGCTTTTTCATCCTCTCAGCAAACATTTATCCAGCCCTGTGCTGTGAGCCACGCATGGTGCTGGGAGAGAGGACTGTAGTGACTTGTGGAGTCTCTATTCCGCCTTTGGAATTTTTAGGTGCAAATAAAATATTTAGTGATTTTCACCTTCTCTTAGCCATGTTTTAGGAACAGAGTGTCTTTCAAGACCATCCTTTCTAATGTATCCACTTTAAAAATAACAAGGTTAAGGCCCAGAGAGGGAAAATTACTTGCCCCAGATCACACAACTCTTTGTGTCAAAACTAGGTCTGGAACGCAGGACTCTTAATCTTCTGCTTTTTATTACATTGCCCCGTATTGCTTAAAGGGCTACCCAGGGAATTCAGTTCACCAGGGAACATCTTGCCTCTCCAAACATTCTTGCTTACAAAGGTCTTACTGCACAAGTATAGGAAGATGTCACTATTGCGAATTCATAGCACTCATATTAACGGCAAAGCTAAAACATTCCTACCGTCACCTACCTCCAACTAATTAAAAAAGAATGTGTTATTGTTTTTGAAGTCTTACCCTTCCAACCAACCTTGAAGTAATTTTAAATAGAGAATTTTAAATGAAAATTAAGGCAGTTTTGTGATAAGAGTGCCTGCCTTTTGGTCTGGGGCACTCGTTGTGTGAGCTAGTCTTTCAAAGCTGCAGAAGTAATAAGTTGGCAGGATCTCACATAGGAGATAATAGATAAAAACCTACATGTCTGGTTTCAGGACCTCCAGGAAGCTATTGTTGCCCTTCTTCCTTCTTTCCCAGTTCTTTAATCACTTTCTGGCAGACACCTGCGACCCCACTATTGAAGCTTCATCTCCTTGCTTCCATCTGGGTCATGATAAATAAAAGTACCCCAGGAGGAATAAGTGCTTAGCAATTATTAACAATTCATACTTAAATGTGAATGCTTTCAGAGTTGGTATTGAGAGATACACGTGGGGAGAGGCATGCTGGCCAAGGGCGGCTGAGGGGTTTAGAGACACATGATGGTGGAAATAGCAGATCAGGAAGACACAGAGACCCCCGGAAGGTGAGCATTTGACTGCCTTGTGGCTTTGCCTGTGACTAGGCTGGGGTCTTCAGAATGGAGGAAGAAAGGGAACTAGAGAATTCCTGCATGGGTTTTCCTGACAGAGCATGAACAAGATCTGCTTGAAATTCCTTGCACACCCGCTGATATGGTTTGAATGTGTGCCCCCGCCAAATCTCGTGTTGAAATGTGATTCACAATGTTGGAAGCAGGGCCTGGTGGGAGGTGTTTGGGTCATGTGCTTCATTCCCTCCTGAATGACTTTGTGCCCTCCCCATAGTAATGAGTGAGTTCTCACTCTGTTAGTTCACAGGAGAGCTGTGGTTAAAAGGATGCTGGTTCCTCCTCTCTCTCTCTCTCTTGCTCCTGATTTTGCCATGGAAAGTGCCTGCTCCCATTTTGCTTTCCACTGTGATCATAAGCTTCCTGAGGCCCTAACCAGAAGCTGAGCAAATGCTGGCATGACACTTGTACAGCCTGCAGGACCTTCAGCCAATTAAACCTCTTTTCAATATAAATTACCCAGTCTCAGGTATTTCTTTACAGTAATGCAAAAACAGCCTAATACACCTGCATTGTGCAATCCAGCCTCCAGGCATGTGCTTATGCCATCACTTCTGCCTGGATGGCCTTACCTACCACTTTGCATGAATAAACTCTCTTACCTTTGAGGCTCATACTAGGCATTGTTGCTGCCCCAAATCCTTCCCTGAACCCTTAGGTGGGCTCCCTCCTGTCCCCACTCCACCCATGCTCTACCACTACTGCACTTCAGTGGTGACCTGGCCATCATCTCTTTACCTTTTGCTGCCTTTGTTGTGTGACAGCTTGTCAAGAGAGGGACTATGTCTCATTCATCACCACATCACTACATCCCTAGTCTCTGGAACAAAGCAGGGCCTTGGTGTAGACGCATATCTGGCTGTGTGGATCCACCTTGCCCAAGTGGCCAAGTGCCTGCATACGGTTGAGTGGAGATAAAGCCTGCTGGTACTCCACATAGCCAAGAAAGCCCAAAACAGGACCTTATGAGGACCCTGCATTTTTTTAAAAGGCATGCTTTTCACCATGGCTGACTAGAGGAAGGTGGCTGGAGAGAGCAAATGTGATTGGGTACACACATACAAATGTGGTTGCCCACATGAGAACTTGAGCCCAGTAGCTAGGGTTTCTATACCCAGTCACAGCACTCTGTCACCCTCAGGGAAGATCCACCTGGCAGAACTGAAGAGTTCTATGTGAAGACACAACCATAAAAATATTAGCTGGCACGTGAAGTTCTTGGCATTGTTTATGGCTGCATTGACTTGAGGTTCTCCAGATGTCTTGATCCAAAATGGGCTCTCCCTTCCCTAAACAACTCAAAATGGTGCACTTCTTTCAGGGCCTGTGCAGGGATGGAAGGTGAAGAAGAACAGCATAGAAACGGAGTGGGAAGTAGGAGTGGGGCCAGGATGTGAAGGAGTTTCCAGTTTAGATAAGGAAAAAGGAAACAAAAAGAAGAGGGAGAAACAACGTCCAAGTGCTATGGTCGGTGCTTGGTCCAGCCCATCACACATGTCCAGAGCCCAGAGACTGATTCTGCATGTCTACAGTGGGGTCAGGGAGCTCATTTGTTTCTTTGTTTGTTTAACAAGCTCCTTTGGTGATTCTACTGGACATCTCCCACTGTGGGCACCACCAGATCAGAAGTTGTCAGTCCTGACTGAACATTAGAATCACCTCGAGAACTTTGAGGGAAAAGAATTCTGATGTCTGAGCCCTACCCCCAGACTAATTAAATCAGAATATCTGACAGTGGGGTCTGGGCATTCCAGTTTTTAAAATGCTTAGTTGAGTGGAATTTTCAAGCTCTAAAAATATACTTTGTTGACATATTATAAACTAGTAATTTTGCAAAAACTTTTTGCATA
This sequence comes from Piliocolobus tephrosceles, assembly GCF_002776525.5. Classification (NCBI taxonomy): domain Eukaryota; kingdom Metazoa; phylum Chordata; class Mammalia; order Primates; family Cercopithecidae; genus Piliocolobus; species Piliocolobus tephrosceles. Next base: position 122,901,042 of record NC_045438.1, read on the forward strand.
AGTTCTCAGATATACATGACCCTAATTAATAAACCTCAGGACTCAGATTTCATTTTAGTGTTATAAGCTTTTAATTTGTTATATTTGAGTGTGGGATTCATGAGTGATTATTGAAACCAACAGAGAGCTAGGATGACAGATTTTGGGATGTCTCTAAAGTCTTTCCAGACCAGCTTATCCTATTAAGAGGCTATATTCAAAACTCAACATTCAGACAACCAGAACAGAAGGGCAGATGAGTAATAATTGAGGAATCTCAGCTATCTCAGGATCCCACACACCAACCTTTGTAGGAGTAGGAGAGCTCAATGTCAAGATATCCTTGTTTGGTATGAGGATTATAGGAATTGCAGGGTTATTCCTTCAATGTAGGGGGAATGGAATCATGATCAAGAGCTGCCATTAATTTCCATAGTATCTTGGATAACAAATAAAAGAAGTGTCAAGGGAGGAAAGCAAAATTTTGACAGTGGCCTCATTAAGTGGAAAACATATTTCCTCTATTAGGATAGGGATTCTCCAAGGAAGGCTTAAGTGAGGAGACCTCTTCTTCAAATTAAACCAATGTGGAAAGGAGTTGTGTTTATTTGAGGCCATAGATTTGTATCGCTCTTTGGTTTCCTGTGTTTTGGTACATTTCTGAGGTGGAAGAATTCCAGCTTTCAGCTTTCCTGATCCAAGCATTGAGAGCCATAATCAGGTCTAAAGAATAGGATGACAGTACCTTAAATAGCTGTGAAAATGTTTCCGGATGTTGAGAGAACACAAAGGCTTCCAATAAACTTCAATAGAAAACTTCCAGGAATCTGTCCCAGACCTGATCCCTCAGCTTCAACCATCTATATTCCTTGGGTTCTAGCCCTTCTCATCTTTGACTCTTGAACAACTTGAAAAAGGTGTCTGGTTGGAGGGTGTTGCTTTTCACAGAAATTCAATGGTCTTGTAAAGAACATACATGCATGTATCTATCATTGTACCAATAGTTAACCAAACATGAGTTACTTTTCTCTCTCTCCCTTCATAGTAAATGCATGACTGACCTAGTTTAGGAACACTCTCCTCTGGTCAATGAACTGTAGCTGTAGTTCTTCCTGTATTTGCTTTCTTTGTTGAATTTATTGCTTCATACACAAAACCCTGAACACAAGGCACTATTGAAGTTTTGTGCCATCAAAGAGAGGTCTATTGACTCTTTACCAAGGCATAGCATTTCATAAACAGAGTGTTTAACAAGCTCTTCCTAAACATTGTTCTTCTGTGGCCATAATGACAATAATCATAAATGTATAAAGTAAATACTATATGCTTTATACATATTGTTGTCCAATTATATAACAACTCTGCCACCAATTTGAAGATAAGGGGCCTGAGGCTAAGTGTGTAAGTGAGTTGCCTGCTGAGTAACAAACCAGCCCAAAACTTAGTGGTTTTAAACAATGACAACACTTATTTTGCTCACAAACCTGCAGTTTGGCCAGGACTTGGTGAGAATGGCTAATTTTACTTCAGTAGATGTCATTTGGAACAAGTCAAAACCTGGGGGCTGCAATAATCTGAAATTACGTTCATTCTCTTGTCTGGTTGTTGAGGCAACCTGTCATCTGAAGACTTAGCTGAGACTATTAGCTGGAACACTACAGAGAACCTCTTCATGTGCTCTGGGTTTCCTCACAACATGGTGGCTAGGTTCCAGGGACAAGCATACCAAAAGATACAGAGAGAGAGAGATAGGCAGAAGCTGTATCACCCTCTATTACCTAATCTCCAAAGTCACACATTGTGTCACTTCTGCCATATTCCATTCACGCAGGCAGCCACAAAGTCCTGCCCTATTTTAAGAAGAAGGGAAATGTGGACTCCACCTCTAGCTGGGGCTGTGGAAAGGTTATGAAGGGCATACAGGATTGGAAATAGTGCTGCAGACATTTTTTCTGCTGGTTGGTGTCAGGGGAGGAATTTGAACCCAGGTCTGCATGGGTCTGTACAATGCCCCTAACACTGTACCACAGTGTTCTGTGAAGTTGAGGACTGAAATCTGCCTCTACTGCAATGGAATTTAGCTGTTAAATATTACACCTGGGCTAGTGAGCAGAAACAGCCAAACTTGGAGGCAGAGAGTGTGGACTCTGGGCTTTCTCAAGGCACGGTGCAGGTTTATAATATTAACGTATGAGAGCCATTCTGCCTTCCCAAGATTGGTGGAATCACTTGGAAGACATACCAAGGCCATCAAACTTATATTTCTTGAGTACTTACAGGTTACTGAGAGTAGATAAATAAATCACTGAGTCACGTTCATGCTAATGGAGCATAGCAACTAGATTACTGGAAGGGCAGATAATTTAGTTTTGAAAAATAGTAATAACAAGGCATATTGCTGACTTATAAGAAAACCTCAAGTATCTAGTAATTGGTGAGATATTTAATTGAAATGAGGCAAATTCTAAAATAACATATGACATTGGAATGACATAGGCTAGGAGGTGGAACCAACAAGGAGACTTGAGCCAGACAAGCCCTACAGCCTTTCAACATTTTCCCTTGTTTTCTTTCCTTCTCTGACTCTCCTTTCTACTTTTTTTTAAAGCTTAGGGTAAGTAGCACGTTTATAGGCCTAGAAGCCAGAGTTATTGCTAACTTGGGAAAGACAATCATGTTTTCAAGAGTAGGTAAGTTCTCCAAAGAGCACTAAGCATGGAGGGGAAGAGTGGTGAGCTGAGAGGGCAAATACCAGAAAGAGGAGGATGTCAGCAAGAAGAATAAGGAAGAATAAGGGGGCCACAGGCAGGGCCAGTGCATAACGTGCAGTGCCTACCGCCAAATGAAAATGAGGTACCTAGGCTCCAAAATTATTAAGAATTTCAGGATAGCAAGAGTAGAGCATTAAACCAAGTGTGGGGTCCCATTATTCAACTGCACAGACTGCCTGCCTGTAAAGCCGGCCCCTGCCTCCTAAGAGGCACCAAGTGGCAAGGGAGGCTGCAGATGGCTGAGCTTTAAGAAGAAAGGATAATCAAAAGTTTTAGCTATAAGACAAATATCAGGTAGGATGAAGACACAAAGGAAAAAGTACTGATTAACCCAGAAAGAGATTAAAGACAACAATTTCAGAAGTTGTTAAACAGAAGCAGGGCTGGCAAGAGGTGTAAAAGAAACCCATTCATTTATTCAAATAGTGGGACATGAAAGAATAGGAAAGAAGCCATGTGGGAGTACAAAGAAGGGGCTGGGAGAAGGGGCAGTGGTGTTGAGTTGGAAAGGGCAGTTCTTTCTCAGAGAGTGCGTGAAGCACGGGAGGGTGAGCATACACTCAGTGGCGGATGGACGTAAAGCTCAAGGCAGGCTAAAGGACAGACACCCCAACAGGCCACGAACACAGTGGCATTGTGCAACATACAAAGTTGTAGGCGACCTTGGGCCCAAAGCCACCATCAGACCAGGCTAGTTATACATCAAAGGCACCACTGGACCCTGCTCACTTAGAGATGTAAACCAAGGAGCCTGCTAAGTCTGGAGCTTACTACAAGTTCTTTTGGAAGGGGACATGTACACAACTATATTCAATTGTTTACAAAACCATCTGGTGAGCTAAGGTGCAGATGACAGATACTGAATTAACAGGTTACTGAATCAAGTAAAATGTTTATGCCAGGTGTAATGGTTAACTTTATGCATCAACTTGGCTGGGCCATAGTGCCCAGATATTGACCAGACATTATTCTGGATGCTTCTGTGAAGGTGCTTTTTTTTTTTTTTTTTTTGATGACATTAATATTTAAATTGGTGGATTTTGAGTAAAGCAGATTGCCCTCTATAGTGTGGGTGGGCCTCATAGAGAAAAAGACTGACCCCCTCCTCTGAAGAAGAGGGAATGCTGCCAGCAGACAGTCTTTGGACACAAACTGCAGCTCTTCCCTGGGGTTTCAGCCTGCTAGCCTACCCTGCAGATTCTGAACACACCAAGCCTCCAGAACTGTGTGAGCCTGTTCCTTAAAATAAATCTCTCAATCTTCACACTCCAACTGGTATGTATTTGTATTTATAAACATACACATATATGTAATGTTGTTATAATGTATTCTATGAAAATGTGTATATGTTTCTCCATATATAGTAGATATAACAGGATATGTGTGTGTGTGTATATGTATATATGTGTGTGTATATATATATATATATATAAATACACATGCACACACACACACACATATACATATTGTGCTGGTTCCGTCTCTGGAGAACTCTGACCAGCATACCTAGAATTCTTCATACCACAATGTACAGGTAGTGGTCTACATAGAGCTGATTCAGCCCATATGTTAAACTTTAGATAAATGTTGAGGATCTCTGTAGCCTCAAATGTATACCTGTTACCTGTTTCTTGAATGAAAAATGCCTGGGTGACCCCAGTGAATTAGGCCTTTTGTGGCTTCTATGAAAGGGAATGTTGATTTCTTCAAGAGCAGACCTCTTTATCCTCATGTGGACCACATACCACCAAGTCCCATCCCTGCTAATTGAAGTCTTACCAACCAAATTGTTGGAAGGATAGACCGTTTGGTGTTAAAAAAAAAATAGTCACAACTAGAAATGTTGTCTGACTTACACTAACTAATTAAAAAATGGACGGCTGGAAATATAAAGAAAGCTTCTTTGTCTAAACAGTTTAGATGAGTTATTATGTTTAAAGAAAGTCCTCGTCACGTGGCCTTTGCCACTTTGCCACTCTTTTCTGAAGGACAACAGCCAACGTGGTCTGCTCAAAGCTGGAAGTCAGGAGTTAGAGAGACCTGATTCTGCTATGGGAACCGGTTGTGCTACCATGGGCAATTCATTCAACCTTTCTGGAACTATTTCTCTACCAGTAAAAAGAAAGAGCTGGAGTATAGCATTCCTGAGGTCAGATACAGCTCTACTGTTGTATAATTTTTATCTGTACACTTAACAAAATTATTTAATCACTTGAGTCCTCAGGGACAAGTTTCATGGGCGACAGCAACAAAAAGTGGGAATGTGACGTAAATGGTGACTTAATTATCTTTCTTGAGAAAACTGAGGTTTCCTTCCTAATACTTCATCCAGGACTTAACCTTGCCAGGTTTTTAAAGAAGTCAAAGGTCACAAAAATCTTACATTTTGAAATAACAGACATTTAAGCATCTGATGTAGTCAGGGTCCAATCAGGAGTGAGAAACTACATGGTAGGTTAAACAGGAGAAATTCAACGTGAAGTATTACATAAGATAAAAGAGTAACCATGACATATAAGGAAACTCTCTATGGTACCCTAGGGCAGTGGGAGAGGAGCCAGGGAAGGACAAACTTAGAAGCTGTTCGGAACCTGGCACAGAAGTTCACTGGTTTGGTCATGCCAGAGCTGGTCTGGAGTTGCTGAGCAAGCAATAGGCCACTCCCCAGAGTTCAGGCAGGGAACAAGCAATCGGCATCGGTACAGCGTGCAGCAGGATCCAGGTGTCAGTGGAGAAGAAGGCCTTCAGGACGCATGGGGCTTGCAAAGAAAGTGACCAAGCTATGTGGACACCCTGGCCATAGGCCAGCTGGATATAGGATTAATGGGGGCTTTGGTTTCTGTGTCAAGAGTGCTGGAAAGGTTATTACCAGGCTGAGGCTACAAGGTGCCAGGTGGGTTGTATGCTGAGCCTATAGCTGGGGTGGCTCCACTGCGTGCTGTCACAGCTACATCGTCCACTCCCAGCCCACACCGTAGTCAGCAAGAAAGCCTCTTCCTCCTGCAGTGCCCCTCTAGTTCTCCCTGGTGAGAAAGCCTAACTTTGTGCTCACTTTAAAGGAGAAATGTTTAAAGAAATTCCCCGTTCTCATAGAGCATATATTCAAGGGTGCATTACAGCTGAAAGGCAACAAACTGATAACTGACACATCTATCAAGCTTCAATGTCATCTGGTCACTTTCTACAATTCCTTCTTGGATCCTCTCTGAATGATTCCTCCCACTTCCGGACTTGGGTACCCTCGAGTGACTTTTGGACAATTATCAGCTTCCCCTTCATTATCTGTAGACCAAGAATTACATACCTGGTGTGTCCATGGAATGTCTTAAAACAATGGTTCTCCAATGTTGTTCATAGACTTCTGGGGTCCCTAAAAGGCTTTCAGGGGTTTTAAGAGGTCACAACTATTTTTAGAGTTATATCAAGATGGTACGCTTCTCTCTTTGGGATTGGCATTTCGTGAGTAAATTTACTGGTGTTTCAGCACAAATCCAAGCAGTGGTATAAGTGGTACTAGCCAGTCATGCATGTGCAGAAAAAAAAAAAAACCAAAAACAAAAAACAGCATCAATTATGAATGTCCTTGATGAAGCATTAAAAATTATATAATATTATTAAATCTCAACTTTTGCATACATGTCTTCTAAACATTCTGGTTGATGAAATGGGAACTGCACATAAGCTCTTTGGCTGCATTCCAAAATCTGATGGTTGTGAAAGGAAAAGCACTTGTATGATTGAGTTGCCAGCTGAACCAGCTGCCTCCCTCACAGAGCAGTTTTTACTTGAAAAGGCAACTGGCTGACACACCGTGCTTACTCAGACTCAGTATTTGTCAGTATTTGCTTCAGCCTGGGAGGCAGAAGTTGCAATGAGCTGAGATCGCGCCGCTGCACTCCAGCCTGGATGACAGAGCAAGACTCTGTTTCAAAAACAACAACAACAACAACAAAAGCCCCATATACCCCAACTAAATACCAAGAGATTAAATGTGGAAGCCAGCTTCTATTAAGCCAGATGTTAAAGATTTTTTAAAAATATAAAACATTGCCACTTTTACTAAATTTCTTTTATTTTTAGAAAATATAGTTATTTTATGTTTATGTTAATAGACACATTAATTATAGCATTTTTATAAATATTTAAATGTTTTTCGGCTTTAACTTACAACACAGTAAATATCAATAACTATCACTCACATAAACAAAACCTTTCTGGGATCCTCAACAGTCTTTAAAAGCATAAAAGAGTTCTAAGACTAAAATGTTTGAGAACCACAGTCTTAAACAAATCTCCATTTTCCACTTGAATTTACAAAATTGCAGGAAGTTATAGGTGCAATTGTTGAGGCCAAGAGGAGATAATTTACCTAAGGTCATTCACATGGTGAAGTAGAGGCAGAGATGGGTCTAGAACCACAGTCTCCGGCTAGTGTGCTACATAACTCAGGCTAGCCATGTATGTATGTATGTAGTATGTACGCATGTATTTTAGGATGCTTTTCAGAATGCCATTGAGATAATTTTGAGATCCTCAAGCCACAAAAAGGGAGGGACGTCACCCTCCCCTCAATATGCATCCTTTTAAATAGGCACTGAATATGAAGTAAGTTTCAGGTGCCTGTGCTTGTTGCTGCTGAAGACAAACAAAATGAAACATCAACTATGTTTTGAGAGAGCCAAGCTCATAATATGTGGAGAGAGATCATATGAAAGGCAATATATAATAGCATATAATATGAAGTATCAAGCATATAACATATGAAGTACAATCATACAGTCTATATAATTACTTTATGCTGCTAGTACGGGTATCATCATACGGAATATTATATGTGGTATGATATTTTATAATAGGTTGTTATATACACTGTAGAGAACAGGAAGTACTTTGGGATTATAGCTGGTAATTGTGTTCAAAGCAGAATCTTGACCTTGGGAAGTTTGCCATTAGCTGTTAATATATATATATATATATATATATATATATATATATATATATCATCATCTTTTTGACGCTTCCCTTATTGCATTAGTTTCCAAGAAATTACTATATACAGTGTAGCTGAAAGCAGCAGAAATTGATTCTCTTACAGTTCTGGAGGCCAGAAGTTCAAAATCAAGGTGTGGGCAGGGCCAGGCTCTCTCCAGAGACTCCGAGGAAGAATCCTTCCTTGTCTCTTCTAGCTTTTGGTGTCTGCCACCAATCCTTGGCGTTCCTTGGCTTGTAGATACATCACTCCAATCACTGCCTTCATCTTCACATGACTTTGTCCTCTGCATGTCTGTGCCCAAAGTTCCCTCTTTTTGTAAGGACACCAGTCATGTTTAGAGCCCATTCTAATCCAATATGACCTCATCTTAAAGTTGATTCCACCTGCAAAGACCCTGTTTCCCAGTAAGGTCCCATACACACATTCCAGGGGGACATGAATTTGGGGGAATATGATTCCACCTAGGACACTGCTTTTGTGCCAGTCCCTGGCCCCCAGTGCTCAAAATCTCTCTGGAGCAAAGTCCACCTGGATTTTCCCTCACACTTTTCAGGATGTGGGGTCCAGCTGAACCTCACCTGGTTCTTCTCTGTTGATGTTTCAGATGGTTGTCACAGCTCATCACATATAACCCATGAGTTTAACAAACTATTTCTTAGGGCCACAAGGCTGTTGGGGTTTGAGGGGGAATAGAGGAAGCTGAAAGAGGGACACCCAGAGAGTGGAAGTAAATGGTAGCATCCTCGCATATTTCTATTGGCCTTTAACAATTTTTGTTTACTAAACCTAGAATCATAGTTTAATACAAGATTAATAAAACATAATGAAAATGTAGGGAGCCATGAAGGACACCATGCCCTAAGCTCCAGGCATAACTGATTGCACATGGACCAGAGGATGCCCATAAAATTCAACACCAGCCCTCCCAGCACCGGGGGAGGACCTGTCACCTGGCTGGACCCTCAGGCTGGCTCCAGGAATGGCAGCTCAGAGCACTGGATCTCTAGCCAGACCACCTTGGTTCATGCTGGCTTCACCACGATGATAACCTTAGGCCTCCATTTCACATTGGTAAGAGCTGAAAATATCCCTCTTTACAGGCTTCTCATGAGAAATAAACAAGTTAATAATATAGGTAAATCCTTTAGAACAATGCCTGACAATATAGACATAAGTTATTATTAATATTATTATTATATGAATTTTTTATGTAGTTGAGAAATCCACTATTTTGCTAGTTCCTCCTTCAATTCCCTTACCCTCCCACCACCACCACCAGAGGAAAACAGATAACAGTATATGGAACTGGCTTCTGTTTTTATTTTTGCTTTTTTTTTCAATTCTCCTCTTGTTACTTCCACCATTCCTGGCCCTGGGGGAATTCTTCCTGTGTCGGGATGTCTTACAGGACCCAGAACCTGGTACCTGTCAAGTGCTTCTTGAGAAGTTCCTAGGGAACTTACATCATAAACTCAAGTTAGCACCAAGCTATTATTAAATTGGTAGCCACCTGTCTGAGCATGTTTTATTGGTAACTTTAGCTCCGTGGGCAGGTGTAGCGCCCACACTGTGCTCTCCCACCTTTCCCATTTTATATAACAGAGTCCGTGCTCTCTCAAGACTCAGGGGTGGGTCTGTTTCCAGCACTGGGGAAAAGTGAGAACTGTATAGGGAGTGGGGCTTTTGGTGTAGTTAAGAGGAAGGTAAAATAACTGTAATTTCATAGCAATTACATACAGCGAACACTGTCAAAGGTTCCAGTTTTCCATTATAAACCTGAGCCCCTGCTGGGAGCAACTTGCAAGGTAGAAAAAAGCGCATAATGAGGTTCTAATGTATGAAAGAAGGCATCGCTGCCTCCCCATCTGAATGCTGCAGCAAAACAAACCTCAAGGGGGAAAACTGTGTTGAGCTTTGGGAATGCATTTGTTTTCTCCCTTTCTTTTGAAAAAACAAAAACAAAAACAAAACCTCAGTAAGCCCCCATTCCTGGATGTTGGTTGGATTGTTTACAGCTTTGCACAAGTCTTCAGTACCCAGGCCCACACATGCCCTCCCTGTCAGTGGAATCCCCTGCCAGGCCACCTGCAGGGGCCATGGTTTCCAGGGCAGCCAACATCAGAGTCTGGAGCAAATGAGTTATTTCTTCCTCTAAGTACTATGTTGGCAGCCAATAAACCACCCAATGGAAATGAATTCTACAGAGACCAATTCCCCAACCTTTTTTTGTTTGTTCATAGGTTTGCTTGAAATTAATTCTTTCTGAAATTCATGGATCTGCAGCCCACTCAGAAGTGCAGTAAAGATAGACTTGTTTTTCAGACCTAAAAACGCCTATTATTTTGAGGAAGGGAAATGAAATGACAGAAGCGCAGAACACCCAATAATAATGCTGTTATTTTTACATGGGTTCCTGTGTTATCCCCAAGCCCACCTTACAGAAGGCCATAAGCTCCTTAGAGGAATTCAGTTTTGAATCTCCTGGGCAATTTTCTCTAGTGCCTTGCACGTAACTGATAGTCAATATGTATTTGTTGAGTAAAAGTATAATTTAACAAATGAATGGTTTATTGACAGTGAAGGCCAAGTACTAGCCAGAACTAAGTGGTGTATTGATTAAAACCTTGAGCTTCCTGATTAGCCTCCATATAGGGAGATGGGATCAAAGTCTGAGATATTTATATTCATGACATCCGTGTGGTGTGAACCAAGGACCAAGGGGTGGGGGAGGGCAAACTACAGAGGAACATATTTTGGCTAGGTAGCTGAAGGAAAGCATTTCTAACTGTTAGAGCAATCCTCAGAATGAACTGCTTTGAGTTATATTAATACAAATGACTGGTCAGTGGAGATATTCAAGCAGAAACTAGGTGATTACTTGGGGGTGTAGAAGTTGGCATTCCAATATCATTTGTGTCAGACTAAGTGATGTTGCAGGTCTATTTTTACCGCAAGATGCCAGGGTTCTATGATTTCATCAAGTTATAATTCTGCATTTCAGTTCAGCAAGTATTTATTGAGCCCTTACATGGTGCCAGGCATTGTCCTGCATGGACATTAAGAAGACAAAGATGAATAATATCAGGCTACTGCCCTTTGAAGTTGCGGGAACATGGTTTTAGTAAGGTCTCCTCAGACCTGCATTTGGGCGTTACAATCTTATGTTCCCTGTGCTAATTGCACCTGCCCACTCAGGACACTGGTTCTCTTCTTTCCAGGCTGGAATCGATGGGGAAAGCATTGGCAACTGTCCATTCTCTCAGCGCCTCTTCATGATCCTCTGGCTGAAAGGAGTCGTGTTCAATGTCACCACTGTGGATCTGAAAAGGTAAAGTACATTGCATAAATGAGGAGTATGTTTAGCTGCAGGAACAGAGAACCTTCCATGAAGGAGGGCAAAAGCCTCCCTTGGCACCCAGCAGCCCCTTGCTCACACTTCATTGTCCAGAACTGTGTCTCAGGGTCCAGTCTTAGCTACAAGAGAGTCTGCAAAGGCAAGTATTTCACTTGGTGCCACGCACTTCACTGACCTGATTAGCAAGTTTCCATTAGCAAAGAAGAAGGAAGGAATGGACACTGGCATTGCAACTAAGTGTCCAGTGCACAGATGGGCACAGACATCTAAAAATACAGGATTAGTCATTTCAGTAGTACTAAAGCCATCATCCGTGGGACCCTAGTAGGACTTCAGGTGTGAGAGTCTGAGTCTTCAGAGAGTTGTGATCCAGACCCTTTCCCATGCTATGTTCCCAGCTTTAGAAGTCCTCAGTGTGACAGCTCTAGATTACAGGCTTGGGTGGAAAGTAGCTACTGTTCTGTTTTTAGAGTGCAGTTTAATGACTTCCAAACACCAGGAACCACACTCTTTTCACTCCTACAGAATGTATTCTGTTTTCTGTCTTCCACCTGTTGTTTAAATGTGGAACAGCTCAAGGCTCACCCCATGAGCCTTCATCTTCTGCCTCTACCTTCATCCCTGGTGAGCTTGACATATTCTCCTCGTCATCTTTATATGAATTATTCTACACCCAGAGTCCTGCTATCATCTAGATATTTTCACTTGGATGTTCTGTTATCATATATGTCTAACATTGTATACATCAATTTGTATCCTTTTCCTTTGAGTTGAGCCCTTCCTGAACTCCTTTTTTCTTCTATTTTCTTTTTCTTTTTATTTATTAATTTATTTATTTATTGAGACAGAGTCTCACTCTGTCGCCCAGGCTGGAGTGCAGTGGTGCAATCTCAGCTCACTGCAAACTCTGCCTTGTGGGTTTAAGCAATTCTCTGCCTCAGCCTCCCGAGTAGCTGGGATTACAGGCACGTGCCACCACGCCAGGCTAATTTTTGTATTTTTAGTAGAGACGGGGTTTCACCATCTTGGCCAGGCTGGTCTTGAACTCTTGACCTTGTGATCCACCCACCTCTGCCTCCCAAAGTGCTGGGATTACAGGCATGGGCCACTGTGCCTGGCCTTTTTCTTCTATTTTCTAGGCACTAAACACTTTCTGCTCCTTTCTCTAAGTACTATGTTGGCAGCCAATAAAGGAGCACTTTCTGCTCCTTTCCTCTAAGTACTATGTTGGCAGCCAATAAACCACCCAATGGAAATGAATTCTGCCTTCATTGTTGATCAGTAGCCAAGTCTAGAGCATTCTCCTATTGCACTTTCTCTTCCTCCAAACTCTCTCTTTCATTCTCAAAGCCTACAACTGGTTCAAGTCTCACCGCTGCCACCCTGATAGTCTCATTGTTCTTCAAACTGGTCTTCCAGGTTCACACATTCTCTCTCTCTTTTTCTCTCTGTCTGACCTATCCTTTATGTGATTCTAAGGTTATTCTTCCTAAAACAATGCTTTCATCAGGCCACTTTCATGCATAGGAAACCTTTGATGTTTCCCATTGTCCATGGACTCGATGCATCCAAAGCCCCGATCTGTCTTTTCCTTCATTCTTCCCAACACTCTTTCCCAACACTTCTCACTGTGACCTGTCTACTCTGTCAGGCTGGTCTGCCTTCTTCTGTTCTTCATTCGAGCCTCCATCCCTTGGCTGAGCTGCATCCTCTGTCTAAAACAGGCCCTCTCTTCCTTCTTGTCCCTGGCCCCAGGCTCAGCTTCAGCCCCACCCCCTCTGTGAGGCCTTCTCATACCCATCCCCCTACACTCACAAGCACACCTATCAACCCAACCTCCCTCCAGAATCACCCAGCACCTGCTGTCTATGTTGCCTTGTGTCGTTATTCAGTGTTTCATCAAGTTATGAGGTTTGCACCCCTAATGCTTTACAACTGGTGAGAGCTTTCTCATTAAGTAATAATAATAATAATAATAATAATGTATAATCCTGTGAAGGAGGTCTTACTATTCTGTGTTATTTGAGAAATAACTGAGACAGATATATTTAAATGATGTGTCCAAGATGCCAACTAGAAATTAGAGGGGCTAAAAACTCCATCTGCTTGGTTCAAAAACTATGCTCTCCATAATACATCAGTTATAAAGTTTGTTTCATCTTTCAAATGAGACCTTAAGTCCCTCAAGGACAGACCGAGATCGGGTTTTAAGTTTCTTTGTATCCTCCATAGCAACTAGCTTTTCACAGGTCCTCAACTACTATCTGTCAAATAAATGAACTTACATCCACTATGCAATTAGTGTCTGCGATAACTAAAGAGAGTAGCAGACTTCTGAAAGAGCAGCTTCTTTCAGTGGAGAATTGGAGGTGTTTGGATTGCCATGTGTGAGAGAGGACTTGTATGTCTGCTGGAGAAGAGAGTGGGAGAGGGAATTACCTCTGCCTGCGTGCTTTAGATAGTTTGGTTCCTCCTTCACACGAACACACCTGGTCCAGCCAACACCCCTTTGACGTAGGCCAGGCAAGTAGCACCAATCCATTTTTACAGATAAGAAAACTTTCTTACTGTCCCCCCCACCCACCAACACACACACAGTAATTTCTAAGAAAACTGATTTATTTTCCTAGTACCACCCTTTAGTGACTGAATAACCTTGAACTTTTCAGAGCCTTGGTTTCCTCACCTGTACAATGGAGACAGTGTATTTTTAATCAATAGGATTACGATGAGGATTTATCGAGGGAGGCCATGTCAAACATTTGCTATCAGTCCTGTACCTGACTCATAGCAAGAACTCCATGTGTGTTGGCTATTCTTAGAATTATCACTGGGTTCCTGGAGCTGGCAATCCAGTAAGGAAAAGAAGACCGATACTCATTACATAGTTCATAAATCATACCTGGCAATATGTCATCCAATGCTAATGATATAGTCTCAATTATAAATGCTGAAGCAGGGTCAACAAAGACAGAGGGCTGCAACTCTAGCTAAGCGTCGATGGCCACAGGCAGTACTTTCCAAGGGCGTCTGACTCCAGTGGCCATGATTCTCTAGAGTCCCAGGAAAAAACCCACTGCCACCACTACAACACATTTCTGTATCTTTAAGCCACAGAGAGGTGACTGAGAGCACACATGTTGCTGCCTTGTGTCAGCTCTAAAAACCAGGAGCAAATAAAGAATGTCCTTTCATTGTCTAAAATGAGGGGCATGCACAAAGTAAACAAAGGGACTAAGTAAATTAGATTTTAAAAATACTTTCCGTCTCAATTGTCTGAGTTCCAAGTGCCTCAGAATGCAGCTGGAGAGTGTGTGTGTTTGGGGAGGGACATGGGAGTAGCACAGTAATTGAAATTCTTCTCTTCCCCTCCCAAACTGATTACGCCAGGAATTTGTTTCATTACAGACTCCTCTACCCCCACTGTTTACTTTTTTACAGTTTCTGCGTTTAATGTTTTCCACTCCCGACTCCCACAAGAAATGTGGCATTCTCAGAGAGAGCATTTGGGGTGAATCCGATGTTCCAGCTCTGTCTTGGAAGTCGCCACCATTTTCTCTCCTCTTCCCTACATTTTTTTAGTATAAGCCTCCCCTTTCCCATTTTCCCCAATCTGTCAACCCTTCTTCCCCCTCACTTTGCTCCATTCTTGCTCTTGCATTCTGACCAGCTGGCACAGACACAGAAGCACACTCCTGGATATTAACAGGACCTAGCCGTGTCAAACACAATGCCACTTTCCTTTCCACTGCACTTGGCCTTCCTGCAGGTAGTCAGTGTGCTCCCCAGTGTACGCCAGAAACACCACTTAGCACTGCTGTGGGCTAAGTGCAGAAAGTTCAATTAATTGCTCAGTTAATTAATTGTTCATTCATTTGATTGGGGCTGCATTCCAGAATTTCACCCACTTCTCCATCATCTAGGACTTTCTTTCAGGATAATTTAGGACTTTTGGGTCTCCTCTTTCCCAGCGGGGAGAAATGCACTGTTGCTTTGGTTATCTTGTATTTCTTTAAGTGTCTGACCCAGAAACCAATAGGCACACCAAAGGGCTGTCTGTCTTCTTAGGGACCAAATTTGCTGCCTATTACATATATATGTATATGTTACCTAAAAGATCCTACCGGGCCCAGCAAAGTTTGCTATAAAAAGAAATAACTTTCACAAACCAAGTGTTCTATTTGAATCCAATCACAAAGCAGAAGTTGCATTTACTTAGAAAATAAATTGTTTTTAACTTAAGATAGCATTTAAGTTACCCCATAATTTTTTTTAAAAAAGGCACAATTTCTGACTCCTAGGAGATTTTTGATTTATGTATGTTGAACAGAATTTTTAAATATTTAAAGAAAAATAACTTCTTTCAAGTAAACCTAGAACCATCATAAGTCATATTTTGAGAACAGTATGCTTGAATTAAGGTAGATCATGGTGGAGCACAAGTACTGTAGCAGTGGAGTTGCCTGCTGGTCCTCCCCACATTCAACTGAAAGCCGAAAGCCTTCATAACTGGATTGAAGTTTTTACCAATGTCAGACCAGCATTTGAGTTCTAATTTTGCAACTACAATCAGTCATTTTTAAATTTAAAATGTGTGAGGTTTTGTTATTGTTGTTTTGAGACCGAGTCTCACCCTGTCCCCCAGGCTGGAGTACAGTGGTAACATCAATGGCTCACAACTGCCTCGAACTCCTGGGCTCAAGCAATCTTCCTGCTTCAGTCTCTCAAGTAGCCGAGACTGCAAGCACATGCCTCCATGCCCAGCTAATTTTTGTTTTTTTTGTAAAGATGGGGTCTCGTTATGTTGCCCAGGCTGGTCTCAAACTCCTGGGCTCAAGCGATCCTCCCACCTCAGCCTCCCAAAGTGGTGGGATCACAGGCGTGAGCCACTGTAGCTGTCTCAAAAATGCATGCTTTATTCATGTAGCCATTAAAAATATGTATCTACTGAGGGCCTTCTATATGCCAGGCATGGTTCTGGGTCTTTTCCCTTATGGAGCTTGAATCGTAAGGCTTTCTCTCAGGTATCTTCTTACTCACCAATACCTCCCAATAGGAGGTTCTTGGTTCAGAATCCTTGGTAATAGCCTACGTGGTGTCTGTGGAGGAATAATCTTAGCAATAAGAAGACATTTGAAGACATCTTCATTTAATAGCTTTGTTTTCTATCTAATAGTTTGTTTATTTTCCTGACTACCCAAAGGCCATATCTGGGGCTGTTCATAGGTCAAAAAAAGTATTTTGTTGAGTGTGACAAAAGGCTGACCAATGTTAGACATTAGTTATTAGAAATTAAAATATAAGTTACACACAATAGAAGCATCTAACTTGAACAAATGGCCCAAACTCCCAATTTTTTTGTATCTGGAGATATTTGTTAGGAGAAAAGTATGATCTAATTCATTAATTTTTGAAGTATGGAATCATGTATAGCACATTTTTGTTAGGCAGATTAGTAAAAGAGTTTTTTTTTTTTTTTTTATTTTTTGAGACGGGGTCTTGCTCTGTCACCCAGGCTGGAGTGCTGTGGCCAGATCTCAGCTCACTGCAAGCTCCGCCTCCCGGGTTCACGCCATTCTCCTGCCTCAGCCTCCCGAGTAGCTGGGACTACAGGCGCCCGCCACCTCGCCCGGCTAATTTTTTTGTATTTTTTAGTAGAGATGGGGTTTCACCGTGTTAGCCAGGATGGTCTCGATCTCCTGACCTCGTGATCCGCCCGTCTCGGCCTCCCAAAGTGCTGGGATTATAGGCTTGAGCCACCGTGCCCGGCCAGTAAAAGAGTTTTTAAAAGCAAAATCCCACCTCTCCCCTGGGTAATTAAAGCTTGGATCTGACTTAGTCACCTGGATTCTCTCCACTTTTTCAATAGCACTCAACTCCTTCATCTTGACTTGTTGCTCTCTTGCTGACTGCACTGGACACACTTCCTGGGCCATACCACATTCTTTCAGAACTTTCTCCAACCTCCCCTGCCCTACACTGCACACCATAAATCTGTTTCCCCTGACAGACATGTTGGATGGTAAGGGCATCTAAGTTACAATCAATCTTAGGTTTCCCAGAACAGGAAGCACCCTGCTGTAAGCCAACACCTGAATCTTGCTCTCTCCACAGAAAGCCAGCCGACCTGCACAACCTAGCCCCTGGCACGCACCCGCCCTTCCTGACCTTCAATGGGGACGTGAAGACAGATGTCAATAAGATTGAGGAGTTCCTGGAGGAGACCTTGACCCCTGAAAAGTAAGGATCTGTTTCTTTCTGGAGCTGTTGAATGGGAAGGGTTCATGCTGGATCTATAAGGGCATGGTGTTAACTTTGAGCAGATGCG
Organism: Piliocolobus tephrosceles; assembly: GCF_002776525.5. Taxonomy (NCBI): domain Eukaryota; kingdom Metazoa; phylum Chordata; class Mammalia; order Primates; family Cercopithecidae; genus Piliocolobus; species Piliocolobus tephrosceles. Next base: position 122,918,468 of record NC_045438.1, read on the forward strand.
TTTCCAAAGGAACCTCACCAGTCCAGAGAACAGGACTCTCTCTTCAAAGAGAGAGCCTAGGACCCCCAAAGGGCTGCCAACCTTAAAACCACTCCATGAAATCCACTCAAGAGTAGATATGGCCTATGAACAAGAGCCAGTCACTCCCACCTACACAGAATGATTTTAGGAGCCCTAGGATACCACGCCTCCCTCGTCCCAGTATGTCCCCTTCTCTGCAGCTCACTTTGCTTGGAAGACCTCGAAGTGAGGGCAAAGTTTCCTTCATTTCAGCACCAGAGCTGAAAGGCTGACAGAATGAAAATAAGTCAGGAAAGGGTAACCCAGTGACTTAAAACAACATCCTGGGTCTTAAATCTGACCAAATCTGGTCTGACTCCACAATTAAACAGATGAAAAAACTAACTAAAAGCAGCTCCTCTTCTGCAAACAGGTTCGGGGAGAGTATAGACCAGAGAGCTAGAAGTTCTTGTTGGGTGACACGTTGCTACTGATGGAAAAGAGCAGTAAAAAGGAGACAGATGGCTTCTAAAATTTACTCAAGCTAGACTTGTTCATTACAGAATACTGTTATCAAGGATTAAAAAAAATCACAATGTTTGAAAAAACTAGAAAAATAATATTACATATAGAGTGAGGCATGAACTTTATCCTGTAGGGTATTATCCTGCAGTGAGTCCTGTGGGGTATCCTGAGAGGGATTAAGCACAGGAGGTGGGGAGTCCATTTTAAGACCTACTTTAGAAGTTGAGGGAAGTCGGCATCCTAGAGGACCATGAAGCTGGAGATAAAGGAATTAATTCCGGGGGCTGTCCAGGCAGGACAGAAGGAAGGGCTGAGCCAAGACAAGGCAGGAAAATCGAAGGAGAGGAGTAGGAAGGGTTCAGGACATACTGAGTAAGTAAAGTAAATGGGATTTGACTACTAAAAACCACTATTCTTCATTTATTTTAAAGTTTTATTTATTCATCAATACTTTTATAGCCTTTGTTTTGTGTCAGGCACCATTCACAGCACTTAGCTAATATGATTCACTTCATCCTTCTAGCATCTTAGGTACTATCATTTCACAGTCAGGACAGGGTGAGAGTAAGTCACTTACCCAAGGTCGCACATCTAGTGAATTGCTGTTAAAAAATTAAAACTCCCAGTCATGCTCCAATTAAGCCTTAAACAGTCATACATTCTTCCTTAAAAATATTTTTTGTCATCCATATTCAGACAGTTTATTTGCACACTGAGAGTGGAAAGCCACCTCAAGCCCATTGGAAGCAGCTGAGTATACACTTTAAATAAGTGTATTAATTTAATCAATAGGGCAGCCCCACGTAGACACACACATCTCTGAACAGGACACCAGCCAGCCACTTCACTGGAAGTGCCCTGGGGGAGCCCAGACTCCATCCCCATCCCCGGGACTCAACCTTATGGCTAGCACTGGTTTGAAATCCCACATGAAAAAATATGCTCTTTTCAATAACTAGAATTTAGACTTTGCCTGGGAGACTCATAGAGGCAAGTTCATGACGCAGTTAACATTTTCCCTTTTAGAAGTAACACTGGCACTCAGGAGTGGGGGCTTCCATCATGATCATTAGGAAGTGGAAAGTGGAAGCAGTGAGGAGCAGAGAGCCCCATTTGGTCTTTTGCCAAGCAGCGGATGGAGGGGTGAGGGGCTCGAGTACAACCCTAGTCTGCCAGTGATGTGCTGTGTGACCTCTTGAGCCAGTCCCTTCACCTCTTGAACCAATCTCTTCTCTGCTCTCGGCCTCAGTTCCCTTCTCTGTGACAGGATGCCTCCCAGAGCCCTTCTTGCTCTCTGATTCTTCACATGCCCTTTAGCCAGGTTCCCTCCTTCACCACCACACCACCCCCAGTACAACTGTGCCTTTCCTGGGCTGCTTCTCTAACTCAGGGGTCTCCAATCTGCAACCACAGTGGGACCACAAGGTGGGCAGAGATCACTGGAGTCGTATGCCCCATGTGTCCTTGAACATTATTCCAGAGGGGAGTCATCATCTGACTTCATCATCATTTCATCAGATTCTAAGTTTCCGTGATCCATATAGAACTGGGCAGGGCTGGATGCAGACCCTCCCTCCAGTCTCTCCTCTCCACTTACCTTCCCTGTCCTGAGCTCTGCTCCCACTGGTCCAGATCCTTTTCTGCACTGCAGTTGTGTATAGGAGGTTTTATGAAGTGCATTCCTGCCATGTTAGTGACCTAATAATCCAGTACACTCAGGTAGCCGAACCTGTTAAAATGAATATCTCGAAGCTGTTAAAATGCATATCTCCAGAAGGCTACCAAGGTGGGAGTGCTAAGGGTGAGGCCATCAAGTATTCCAGAGCGCCCCAGGAGTATACCTTAGATGCCTCTGCACCCATCAGACTGAGGCAGGTGCCATAATCACCTCCCAGTAAATGTTACCAAGACAGTGCCTCAGCCCCATAGAGACCTGCTGGTCTGCCCACAACAAACTACCAGCCTCACCAATTTCCCAAGCGACCCAGGCTGGGAGGTGGAGTGGCTGGAAGGTTGTGAGGCCTCTGGAGCAGGGCAGCCTGGCCTTCTGGTTCTCTAGGGGGCAGCAAAACCCTCATAACCATTTACCAAGCGCTGGTCGGCCATGTGTTTCTCATCATACCACTATTTGTAAAAGCTGCCAAAAGCCAACACGTTATGGGAGCCTTTTTCCCCTTAGCTTTATTTTTTAAAGGAGAAAACCACATACAAACACTCCAACCATTTTTTTCAAATCACATTTGATCCCAGGGAGCATTTGGTGTCAAAATGAGGAATCCAGGAAGTCTCAAGTTGTTTCTAAATGAGACTAACATCCATCCCTCTCCTTAGACTGACCCAGTGAACACTCGACAAGGAAGTGTTGTGATTAATGCTGGGATTACTGTTGAGACATTCTGGCTCTTGCCTTTCATCTCCATGGAGTGGCCGAAGTTTCTAGGATTCAGCACTGAGAGTCAGGAGCCCTGCCTCTGGCCACCTGTCTACCAGTGTTTGTCGTATGACCTTGGGCCCTCTCAGACCCTCCTTGCCTTCTCATCTCTAAAACGAGGGGGTGAAACTACGTAGTCTTCAAAATGCCTTTTGTTGCATATTCCACGATTCCATGAGTTTCTCAAAGTACTCTTGCAGAGCTGGTTACTGTCTCAAATAATCCTACTACATAGATGCTGTAATAAAAATTCAGGAGGGTAAACTGATATAGTCTAGTTATACAGTATGTCATTTAGTCAGTCATCTAGCAAGAATGATTTAAGTATCAACAGCGTTCAGAACACTGACAGAATTGGAAGACAACTTGAATTCATTATTTTAAAAAATATATAGCGATAACTCACCACAGTGAAAAACAAGAATGTTCTGACCTTCTGGGAGGTAGAGAAACAGCCTCCAGACCTCCCACAGGATGGCAAGGTAGCTGGGGACAGGAGGTTTAGAGTCAGAGTGACTCAGGTTCAAATCCATACCATTAGGGTTGTGCTAGGCTGCACTAACAAATCAACCATAAAATTCCAATGGCTTAACAGAACACAGGTTTCTTTCTCACTTGAGCAAATTCTGAGAGGGTAGTGTGGCCCTGTTCCATCCTGTAGTTTTTGGAATACATGCCCTCCAAGTCTCCTTCAGCAGGGAGAGAGAGAAGAAAGATCTCCCAAAGGGTTTTGCAGGGCCAGGGCTGAAAAAAAAAAAAAAAAAATGTCATGGTGACGTTACTTTCCCTCCTATCACATTGGTCAGAATCCACACACGATGCCAACTTAGGTGCTTAGGTGAGAGAGCAGCTGAGAAATAGAATTACATGGCTATTTAATGAATATGCATTATTCATTCATCAGGCAAATGACCTGAAATCTCTAGAATCTTTAATTCTCACATCTATAAAACAAGAACCATACTGTTGATCTTATAAGGCTATTGTAGAAATTACTACTACTGAGCATAGTGCCTGATATGAAGTAAGAACTCATTAAATGGTAGCTCAAAGAGTTAGAAAGAGCGGTCAGTGCCTGTTTTGGGTCTGTCTCCCAGGTGCAATTGTACAGACAATTGGTGACCTTAGGTCTTAAAACCCCAGATCCTAAGGGATATCTTTTAATGAATAAGCCAGGCCTCTTTCACCTCCAGGGATATTTTGCTTACACAGCAGACATGAGTAAAGCACACAGTCAAGGATTAGAAAACTCAAACGCATTAACCTCTTTCTCGCCTGAGGGTTTGGTGAACTAAGGAAGTGGGAACAATGGAGAAGGGAGAGAGAGAGGAAGTCCTTTCACTTTTCAGCTCCTTAGAAAAAGGAGGGAAAACACTCAAGCTGCCATCAGCAAGGCCATTCCATCCGGATCGTCTTTCTTTTTCTCCAGTGTATCTATCCCCAACACCAGTCTCAGGGCCTGGTCCTCAGTAGGTGTTTCATGCACATTGGTTTAATTGCATGGCGGGTATCCTTTTGTTTAGTGTCTTGGTTGGCTTCGACTAGTCAGTGAGAAATCAGCTGAAACTCTAAACCAGTTAGGGCACTTACCATCTGCAACGGTTTTCTCTTCCTTTTTGCTACTATTTTCTACTTTTGAATTTTTTTTTTTTTTTTTTTTTTTTTTTTTGTGTTGGTGAGAAGCCAACTGTTTTACTTCCCAGAATGAAAGTTAAGTGCATGTATCTGAAATAAGATATCTTAAAAACAGGTTGGAGAGAAATTTTCATCATTTAGATCAGGAGTCAGCAGCTTTATCTGTAAAAGGTCAGATAGTCCTGTGTTTTTGGCTTTGTGTGCTCTTCAGTGTCTGTCACAATTCCACGGTGACACTGGGCAAGAAGCCATAAACTAGTATGGAAATGAATGGGCATGGCTGTTTCCATTATATTTTACTTATGAACACTGAAATTTGAATTTCATATTATTGTCACATATCACAAAACAGTATCCTCCTTTTGATTTGTTTCAAGCATTTAAAAATGTAAACATTGTTAGCTTGAGAACCACAGACAAATAGGGATCATGGGTCACAGTTTGCTGACTCCTGAGTTAGAAAACTTTATCATCTGTTTGATTATCATCAGATCACATCAAATGTTATTTCAAAGCTGTTTCTGTGAATGAAACACTCTTCCCTAGCCTTTTAGAGAAACAAAATCTTCTTTGTAGTCCACTTCTTTGCGTATTTAAAACATGCCATAAATATGGAGGTAAAATGAATGCACTTATCCTATACAGTATCCTCCCTCAGTGTAGTTACTGAAATTTGTGAGATTGACATCTTAGAGACACGTTTCCCTCAAGAACAAAGCTCAAATGGAACACTGCACTATACAGAAAAGTCCCAACGAGTTCTAGTGCTTGGGAAACAGGATGACACCACCATAGCCCCCTGAATACACAATCCTCTGTCATCATCTTGGATTTGGTACCACATATCCCTATTTGATCCACCCTGATTGTGAAGAAATGATCAGATGACTGAAAGTTTGACCAATTGATGAGATACAGCAAAACAAAGCAAGAAACCCAAACCAAGCTACCCACTGAGGTGCATTTTCTAGGCCTTTCTGTGTTTACATTATCAAGGAGAAACGAAGAACACTTGGCATTTGTTAATGGTAATTTAAGTTTATCAATTCTAATAGCATGCTGAATTCTATGTGAGATGGCCGAAATAGGATGAGATGCCACTAAATTCCCACGTCTTGATAGATTATCTAGTATCCTGCAGGAAGCCCTGCTGTGTGTCCCCAGCCACAGCAGATGAATGTGATGATTCTCAGTATTCCCAGGAAGACATATGTGGAGCATCGGTGCAGAGCGCCCCCTCCTGGTGGATGGAGACAGCTCCTCCAGGATGCGTATCTCAGCCTTTAGGGCTCTGGGGCTTTGAGAATCAACGTTATGGGAAGCCACACAACGTGGAATTTAAAACCTAGTCTTCCAAAGTGAAACTGCTTGGGTTGTGATCCCGGCTCTGCCAGGCAGCCATGTGACCTCAGGCAAATTGCTTAACCTCTGTATGCCACCGTTTCCTTGTGTGGGAAGTTAGGCTAATAACAGTACCGATAGAGTTGTTCTGAGGAGCAAATGGTGAATTTGTGTAAAGGGATTAGAATAGTGCATGCTGCACAGTAGGTGCTCAATGCAAATTACCTTTCACTGTTTCCAGAGAAGCAGTGAAGGGGGAAGGACACTGCTGCAGGGCCAGGAAACCAGGTTCTCATCGTCCCTCCACCGTTTATTAGCCATCAACATTTATCTTCTCAGGTATCCAGTTCCCTTCTGTGTAAAAGGAGAACAATAATGCCTTCCTTATCTGCCTCACAGCAGAGAGTTGGACTCTTCCAATGGCAGTATCTCTGAAATTACACAGCCACATAACATGGCCCCAAAAGGAGTCCTAGCTCATGGGCCAGTTGAGGAACAGAAAAGCATTCAAGAACAACAAATATTTTTTAAAATCTTGTTTGGTTCAAACTATCAAAAACATCAAAACAGACAAAAAGGATTTTGCTTTTTAAACATAAAACAATCCAACAGCCCGCAGTCAAAAACTATTCACCCAGAGATCACAAAGGTGCATATTAATTGAAAATAATGATAACCTGGCAACTGTCCCCCATCTCTTACCACCCCTACCTGGCCATACCCATAAAAGTCTTGTGAAATAATATTTACTTGAGTTGATTTTCTCACTTTGATGGGGCTAATGAGTCCAAGCCCTGGGTTCCCACATGAGCAAGTTTACCTCCTTCAGTCTCAAGGCCAATCATCCAAACTCCAGCCTGCCTCTTGTATTATTCTGGCTTCAAAATGAAAGGCTCGGGCGGGGGGCGGGCAAGGGCTGGATCATTGCAAATCTATCTCCAAATAAAATAAAATAAAATAAAACAATTGAAAACACATGTCCTTTGTTGGAGCTTGGTAGTTTCTGCATCTTATTACTGCACACAAATAATAAGCGTGTGAAGGACATGTCAGAAGAGGACCGTGGGTATTCTTCCTTTGGAGAAGTGGTTTAGTGCTAACGTACTTAGCATCTCCTTGCTCCCAGAATCAGCTCTGTGTAGCTAGGATTATAATCACAGTACTAGCAATAGATGGCTATTTTAGTGGGTAGGGGAAGTGTTGAGAACCCTACCTGATAGAGAGGCAAGCTCAGCAGGAACTTTGGTTGGGCCCTCTCACTGGCATCTCACTGTTTGTGGTCCCAATAAAAGGACACATCTTAAGCCCCCTGAATGGTATTCTGGTTCTTTACCTAGCAGACTGTGTCACCCTAGGTAGATCTCAGCACCTCTCTGGCCTCTGGTTTCTTCCATGGATGACCTAGGGCTGAGATTGCCCGCCCTCCCTATAAGATGAGGATAAAGACCCCCAAAACATTTTGTAGATGCAGCTGGAAAGGGAGGTATTACTCACCATGATAGGGATAGGCTCGCCCTTAAAGGAGCTCCAAGTCTACTGATTCACAGAACACTGCATCCTCCATTTCAGGTACCCCAAACTGGCTGCAAAACACCGGGAATCCAACACAGCGGGCATTGACATCTTTTCCAAGTTCTCTGCCTACATCAAAAACACCAAGCAGCAGAACAATGCCGGTGAGTGACTCCCTTCCACCAAGAACCCCGGCAGTGTCTGTTTGCTGCCCAAGGCATCTTCAGTTTGCCCGTGGGTATGTCAAATACTTGGGCCAGAGAAGCATCTGGAACCAATACTGCTTATTATTTGCCACCACTTCCCCCCCACCACCATCTAGTCCCCCTTGACACAGGGGAGGCGGTGGTGGATCCTGCTGCCTGGCTGGTGCAGGAGGAAAGGCCAGGCGCTTTACTGCCAAGCTGGAGAGAGGAACGCAGTTTGTGCTCTGAGCCTGCCTTATTGCACAGCATAGTGCACTGCACAGGACAGTCCTAACTGCCCATTGTCCCAAGTTCACAACCCTGCCTGTGATCACATTAGAAAAACATATTGCCTCTTCCTTCTGGTCCCTGCAAGATTTCTCCAGGGGTTTTTCCAGAGGCCAAGGGAGAAGCAGCACAGTCACTACTATGGCAAATGCGGAAGGCAGACCTGAGCTGTGTTCTCCCCTTCTGCAGGACAGTGGGCCCTGGAAAGCCACTCCTCAAAGCCTGTCCCATCCTACATTGGGCCCTTCATTTCTGGCATTGGCTGCAGAATTCAGAACTTGGTTCTCTTATGGGGCCTTCTGAAAGGGAGCTGAGTTCCCTCCAATTAGGCTCACAGCACTTGCAGTCCTTCATTTGTCATTGCCCTTTAAGAATTACCTAAAGCCACTTGCATGGAACCATCCAATTAAGCAAGCATAACACTTGAAGAACAGTGTTAGGCCCATTAGGAACAGACTGGCCACTGCAGTGCCAACCTGAGGGGCTTGGATTTTTATCCCATGGGCAATGGCATCCATTCCCTTGCCCTCAGAATGGGATGACAAGACAGCCTCACAGGCTGGATAACTGGAGTCCAGCACAAAGCCAAGCAGTGTAAGTGCTCCATGAATCTTTGTGAATGAACGAGTGACTGATACACAATGGACCAAAACAAGGGAATAGATGCTAGATGCCCCAGAAGCTCCAAGACAAGAGGATTGCTTGAACCCAGGAGGTCAAGGCTGCAGTGAGCTATGATCATGCCACTGCATTCCAACCTGGGTGAAAGAGCAAGGTCCTGTCTTTAAAAAAAATTTTTTTTAATGTATGTCCACCTGGGATCTCAGAATGTAACCTCTCTTGGAAATAGGGTCTTTGCAACTATAATTAGTTAAGGATATGGCGATGAGATCATCTTGGATTTAGTGTAGTCCCTAAATCCACTGACTGTTGTTCTTAAAAGAATAGGAGAGGGGCCAGGTGTGTTGGCTCTTGCCTGTCATCCAAGTACTGTAGGAGACCAAGACAGCCAGATCACCTGAGGTCAGGACTTTGGGACCCCCGTCTCCACTAAAAATACAAAAATTAGCCAGACGTGGTGGCACATGCCTGTAGTCCC
>NC_045438.1:122927493-122948546 GCF_002776525.5 Piliocolobus tephrosceles
AAAAATACAAAAATTAGCCAGACGTGGTGGCACATGCCTGTAGTCCCAGCTTCTTGGGAGGCTGAGGCAGGAGAATGACTTGAACCCAGGAGGCGGAGGTTGCGATGAGCTGAGATCACACTGCTGCCCTCCAGCCTGGGCAACAGAACGAGACTCTGTCTAAAAAAAAAAAGGAGGAGAGGAGAGGATAGAGACATGCAGGGGAGAAGGTCATGTGAAGACAGTCAGAGACTGGGGTGATGCTGTCACAAGCCAGGGAACTCTTAGCTTTCTGGAAGCTGGAAGAGGCAAGGAAAGACATCTGCTAACACCTTGATTTTGGAACTGTCAGGGGAAAAGTCTCTGTTGTGTTAAGCCACCCAACTTGTGGTACTTTGTCGTAGCAGTCCTAGGAAATGAATACGGCCCCTCAGAGCCATTGTGAGAAAGAACAGTCATTGCTGCTTTCCCGGCTGAGGACACAGAACCAAACAAGAGGACCCATGACTTGTCTGCCCCCAAGGCAGAGCTGGCTCTCGAACCCTCATTTTCAGACGCCACACCCAGCATCCTTTCCTCTTGGCCACAAATATCTTCTTTCATACTTGTCAAAGTGCCCTCAGAAAGATTATCTTATTTGAGCCTTCCAGGTTTTTAAAATTATAAATGGTATTTACATATTATCCATATTTACAGTTCTCCTATTCCCAAGGCCAAAGCCAGTTTCCACCAAATGCCGCATATCCATTTCTTATAAACTCAGTACTCTCCAATTTTCATTGTTTCCCCTTCTTCTGTTTCACCCTGTTTTCTTCTGTAATGAGACTTGCCCTTGTGACTCCTGCTTCCCCTAACTCATTTGCACATTTCAAAGCTCCAGCATTGCTGCTTTCCCAAAGAGCCTGTCCCCAGATGTGCTATTCCACCTTCTGTTTAACAAGACACCACACATTCCTTCCCTAGAACTATAACTTGTCCACGCCCCTCCCTTCCTCTTTACTTGTCCTTCCTCCCACCCAATATCCCCCAGTTGTGGTCCACTGGGTCCAAAATTCTTAGACTTAGCAAGCCAGAGGTCAAGGCTCCTGTAGGGCTTGCCCTCCTGTAGAGAGCAACACGGCTCCTACGCTACGGTCCCAGAGCCCCACAGCCCCTGACCCGGGAGAGGGTCCCTCCCCTTTCTGCTCTGTGTGAGCTCTGTGGCTGTGGCCGCTCTCCAAGAGCATCAGCATTGAGGCCCAGGCCTCCTTCCATATGCCGCCCTACACTACTTTGCCATTTTGTTTCCCCTCTGGATCTTCAGCGCTGCACCTAGTTCTCCAACTTTCTCTCTTTAAAGGGTTTCTCTTGTGTTTTCATTTACTTTATCTTGAGCAGAGCCCTCCCTCCCCTCCACCTGGTTACTAATGCCCCAGCCCCTATACACACACTGACCCAGGTCATGATCCTTCTCTGCCCTCTCAACATGAAAACATGAGAAAAACCAACACCGTTACATGGTTCTCCATGGTGGGTCATCTCTCCACTCCTGTGGTGACTACAGGAACCACCAAGTAAAATTTCCCTGTTGTTCCCCAAACCCTCCTAAGTTCCCAGCTACCACATCCATGGGAGCCATCCTGGCAGTACTGGAGTAATGGAGAGAATCATCCATTAGTCTGTACAGTCAGTCATTCATTGATTCATTCAAAAAACTGCAAGTTATACAAAGTGTCTACAAGTCCGAGCTAATATTTAAAGGGCACTGCTTATGTGCCAGGTATTGTGCTAGGTTCCGGAGTTGCCAAGGCAATGAGACAAAGTCATTGCCCTCCATGAACCTAACAATCTACAGGGGGCTGTAAAACATGAAAACATGAAATTCCTGGCCTGGGATTGAATCCCAGCACTTTTAACTGCACAACTTTACCCAAGAGACTTACTTTCTCTGAGCCTCTGGCTCTGCATCTGTAAAATGGACTTTATATTCAGATTCTTTATCTGCCAATTAAGGCAAAATAATATCACCATGGTTTGTAATGCAGGTTCATCTATTTTATAGCTCAGTGTGTATAAAACCCTCAGTGCAGAGCCTGGCCTAGTAACTGTTAAATTTGATTATTTCGATTATTGCTATTAGCACAAAAATAGGACCAGAATGAATAATGGCATCAGAAACTGCTGCTTCAGCTCTTGCTTCCCCCTCAGTGAGCTCTTCCAGATCTCCCACCCATTCAGTCTATTTTCTACTTTTTAGACTTCGTTGGTGCATGGTCCTCCTCTCCAAAGTGTCATCAAGGAGCATCAGTGGCCTGGCCCGACTTTCATACCTCAGCAGCCTTGCATTTTTGTTTGTTCCCCGAGTGATGATTCTGTGCTCCGTGTTGAGGCCTATCCCTGTACTCGCCCCTCCTCTGTAATTTCTAAATCCGGGTCCCCTTGGTCTGCAGTAACCAGATTCTGCCTCCATGCCCCCTCCTCCCACTCTTTCCAAACCTGCTCTTCACTTCACTTAAATGTAGCCTGGATTTTCTCATGACTGGGTGGTAAGACCCCACATTAAGTCAGGTGCTACTTGGGGAAGTTGCTTCGTTTTCTTGTGCCTTAAGATCTCTCACCCCCACCCCTTGTTTTGGGGAGAAGGATAAGGACTGTGTTTCTAAACATGCCGTGTTTCCCATGCAGAGAGGCAGGCGACTCTGTGTGGCTCAACTTGCAAACTCTAAAGCCGATTGCTTTAGGGTTCAGACACCAGCTTTGCCTCTTGTCCTTGTAACGTGGGGCAGGTTACTTCAACTCTGTAATGCCTCAGTTTCCTCATCTGTGAAATGGGGGTAATAATTGTGCATACGTCCTAAGTGTGCTTGGAATAATGCCCACCACCGTGTTCAAAGTCAGTTGCTGGGGCCGGGCACGGTGGCTTACCCCTGTAATCTCAGCACTTTGGGAGGCCGAGGTGGGTGGATCATCTGAGGTCAGGAGTTTGAGACCAGCCTGACCAATATGGCAAAACCCTGTCTCTACTAAAAATACAAAAATTAGTCGGGTGTGATGACAAGCACCTGTAATCCCAGCTACTCAGGAGGCCGAGGGAGGAGAATCACTTGAATCCGGGAGGTGGAGGTTGCAGTGAGCCAAGATCGCGTCACTGCACTCCAGCTTGGGCAACAAGAGTGAAAATCCTTGTTTTTGGCGCCAATGTCGTATTCTTATGTGCTTTTGCCCCTTTCTTTGTAGCTGGAGAGGAAGCAGGCATGCCTATGCCTGTAGCCTAAGACAAGAATTCAGTATTTCTCCTGCTGTATTCACGCCGACCACCTTCCATCCATCATTCTTTTGCACAGCCCACTTCCACAGGACTGCCTTTCCCCTAGTGAGAGGTCTAAAAAGCCCCAAATGCAATAGTATCTAATCTGTATCACATGCAGTCTCGAGGCTTAAGCTCTCTCAGGCCTCTCAGGCGACCTGCACTAAATGGTGTTTTGCCCAATCTGGATGATTTTAGTCTTTCAAGGCTTCCTATGAATTCCCCCTTTTCTTCCCCCTTCAAGTCCACTTTTCTCTCTTATTTCCACCTCTGTATTCCTCTGTCTTGGTTTAAAATTTATACTCCACTTATTTCAGAAAGGCTTTATAGTTACTCACAGGGATGTATAAAGCATGTCAAATCAACAAAGGCCAGGAGGAGGTGAGAAAGAAAAACAAGGAGACTACCAAAAAAATGGAGCCCCGGGTGAGTTAAAACAGTCGGGGCAGCCCCGGGGCCTTCGTGCACCACACAGAAGGTAGACCACAAAGTTGGCTCTAAATTTGTGAGCAGACAAAGCAAAACGGCCCCTGGTCAGCTGCAGCTCGGTCCTCCTAGAAGATAAAAACAAACCAGCCTCCCAGAAGAATAACAAATACTCCTGCTGTGAGCCGCAGGCACGGAGGAGCTGTGGTTTCCATTTTCTTTGGCTCTCCCCTCCTGTGACTTCTCTTTCAGGCTGCTGTAGACTCCAGGCCCTGCTGCCTTTCTGCTGCTCTGACTCCTCTCCATCTTCCCCCACCTGTGGGCTGTGCTCCTCCCCATCTCACAACCCCTGTGTTCTCTCTTCACCTGAAACTCACTTTCTTCCTTTCTCTCCATCTTCTCTGGAAGACTCAGGAGACCTCCCCGCAGCTTCAGACGTGTGTCACCAACCTCCCTGCTCCTCTCTGTCCACCCAGGACATGGGACACAAAACAGCCCATCTGGGCTTATCTATTTTCATCAAGACGAATGGGGTCCTGCACTAAGTATGCAAAACTGCACCCCTTTCACTTGAAAGGTTGAAAGTTCTCTTTTTATGGAAGACTGAGATGTCCTAACATACTCTTCCTAAAATACTTGTCCTAATAAGGTGTTTCTAACTTCCTAAAGAAAGCCCTAAAAACCTTCCTTGGTATCTGTGATGTGCTGGGCACAGTGTTGTGTGTTCAGGGTACAAGGACCATGCTCAGATTGCATTGCCCTTCATTAGTTGTAACTGCAGTGCCATGTTTTCCAAACTGAAAATCAGATGCCTAACAAATTGCCTTCACTGAAAATAATCAAATTATAAGAAATTAGTACTGTCCCAGGAAATCCAGGACACATGTCCCCAAATGAAAAGCACCTGGTTAGGGCTAAGCCCTCTGCTTCTCCTTTCTCTCTCCAATCCAAGCTCAAACCTGGTTACCAGAGGGCGAGGGAGTGTACCTTAGTTCCCACCACTTCCTGGTTCCCAATGTGTGGCTGGAACAAAAAAGTAGCCATTAGCCACACAGGTCCCTGAGCAGTCTTGGTTCTGTTTCCAAATAAAGGCCAAGGTTTCCACCTCCCTAAGGCTCACATCAGAGGCTCCTCTTCCTGGAACCTGGAAGTGGGCAGTGTGCTCCCTGGGCTTATTCTGGAAAAATTGATTGTCCCTGCTACATAGAATGGAAGAAGACTCTCGGGTTATTCCAGGAACCTCAGTGAGCTTATCTCAGCATTCAGATGATCATTGTCACTGAATGGGAACGTGATTGAAGGAGTACATTGTGGTTCTTATTAACACAATATCAATGACTGCCATCCTGCCTCACTCACTTCCCTTCCTCATCTCCTAGAGCCCTCATAAAAGGCAGCAGGGGCGAGCCAGCCACAGCTGCATTCCTCGCTATTTCCTTGTGTTCGTGTTCCATTCAGGCCTGAATCTTCAAATTGCTCCAGTCTTCTCCTTCTAAGAAGTGCCACCTGCAGTGGTCATGCTCCTGGCTAATGCTGCTAGAAAAAGAACTCATCTGTATCACTGGCAGTCTTTCTTTTCTTTCCAGGTTCTCATGGTTTCTCATGGTTTGTGTCCCCAACAACCCATCCCTGTCCTCCCATCTTGCAGACTGCCTGGTGTGACCACACCAACAGGCTGATTCCTGCAGCCTGCTCTGATCCTGCCTACCTGGGAGTCACAGTGCCTCCTCCCCTTCACTCCCTTTTAATAAAATCTTAAGACTCTTAAAGTAAACATATTAAACAAGATCATCCTCATTCGGTGTATAGAAAATGTAGGTTTGCACACTTCAGCTCAACATTAGGAAGCTTACAGTTAGGCCAGGCATGGTGGTTCACACCTGTAATCCCAGCACTTTGGGAGGCCGAGGCGGGCAGATCATGAGGTCAGGAGTTTGAGACCATCCTGTCCAATATGGTGAAACCCCGTCTCTACTAAAAATACAAAAACTAGCTGGCCGGGGTGTCACATGCCTGTAATCCCATCTACTTGGGAGGCTGAAGCAGGAGAATCGCTTGAACCAGGGAGTCAGAGGCTACAGTGAACCAAGATGGTGCCACTGCACTCCAGCCTGGTGACAGAATGAGGCTCTGTCTAAGAAAAAAAAAAAGAAAGAAAGAAAGTTTACAATTAAATCTGTAGAATGGACTGCCAGCGAAAGAACTGAGCATCCCATCAGCAGAAAGGACCAAAAAGAGGCTGGATCTTTGGAGGTAGGAACTGCCTAATCTAAGGTGCCATTGATTGTATGACACTTATTTTAAACACTGGCTGGGCGCAGTGGCACACACCTGTAATCCCAGCACTTTGGGAAGCCAAGGTGGGCAGATCACTCGAGGTCAGGAGTTTGAGATCAGCCTGGCCAACATGGTGAAACCCAGTCTCTATTAAAACTACAAAAAAACTAGCCAAGCACGGTGGTGCACATTTGTAATTCCAGCTACTTGGGAGGCTGAGGCAAGAGAACCGCTTAAACCCGGGAGGCAGAGGTCACAGTGAGCCAAGATCTTGCCACTGCACTCCAGCCTGGGCGGCAGAGCAAGATTCCATCTCAAAAACAAACATACAACAAAACCTCTAAGAAACAACAACAAAAAATGCTATCACTTAAACAAAGTGTTTTCACTTAACCTCTCATATTTTGATTGTAAGACATTGCCTGATTTCATAGATGCTGAAGAGTGAAAAAAAATGTGCACCTTAGACTTGATGAGATGTATTAGTGGACTTTCACAGTCCTTTCCAGATCTAACCTTTTATTACTTCCTTAAGGCTATTCAGTGATATATCAGACCCTCCTTTTGCTTGACCTTGAGCTACCCTGTTGGAAAAAAAGCGAATCAAGTTCAACATTGCTTCTAAATTGCTCTGGGATAGCTGTACGAGCTCCATCTCCAGTAAATAGCAACTCTGCTCTCTGTCCCTCTTGCCTGGAAACAGGTAGCACTTCCTCGTAAGTCAGGCTTTGGCAAGCTTTCTCTGTAAAGGGTCAGAGAGTAAGTAGTTTAGGCTTTGCAAGCTACACAGCCTCTACCAGACTCTGCTCAATTCTGCTGCAGGAATCATAAAGCAGCCACAGATAATATGTAAGCAAATAAATAGGACTGTGTTCCAATAAAACATCATTAATGGACACTGAAATTTGAATTTCACATCATGAAATATTATTCTTCTTTTGACTTTTTTCCAACCACGTAAAAAACAAGACAATTCTTAGCTTGAGGGCAGCATGAAAGTAGGCAGTGAACTGGATTTAGTCCTTGGACTGTAATTTGCTGACCTCAGTCTTAGGCAGTCCGTGGCAACAATAGCAAGTTCTGTTAATTTCAGTATGCCTCAGCCTCCTCAACGGTAATATGGAGATTGTAATAGCACCCTCTCTTGTAGATGTGTCGTGTTAATTAGATGAATTAATGCATATAAATCACTTAGGACAGTTCCTAGCACACAGTAGGCACCAATGTGTGATAGCTATTGCTGCTGCTGATGTTACTGCTGCTGCTATTAATTTCACAATACTTCCCCCCTACCCCCATACCTAGTGTCCACCCTTTGGACTGGGCAACCCAGCTTTCCCTGTAATGTGGAAGCATGTGCTGCCCTCTTCTGGCAGGCAGAGGAATCGTCGCCAGAGCCAGCTGATATGATTCATTCAAGGCCTGTGGATTTGCAAGGGTCTTCCTACACAAGGATTCAGTTTTAGCTAAGCCAGAGCTTAGAGGGTTCAGACAAGGTTAGGTCTTCTTCAAGGCTCAAAGTCACCTTCCACTTTCTGTCCCCCGCATCAAGGGAAGGGCATGTCCACCAGGCCTGACAGATCTCCCGGAGGTCCCTGGCAGCCCTTCCCAATGACAACTGCCCCCAAATGTTTCTTTCTCCCTTTCCTCTCCCCATTCTACAACCTCCAGTCTTTACATTTATGAACTTCCTTGACCTAAAATAAAAAAGTGCTTGAAAGGATTCAGAGCGGTCTGGGAGGGCTGTTAGCCTAGAACTAACAAGCCCCTTATTATCAAAGGCCCTGTGCTTTCCCCCAAAGCGTCATGAAAGCCACTGCTGCTTCGGGGTAGGTGGGGACGAGGGTGGGGGGCAGTGAGGTGGGGCATTTTTTCCAGATTCTCAGGATGTGGTGAGCCACGTTTAAAAGAGAGTGTGTATATTTATTATTCCAAGCCACTTCAATCACAAGGCGCTTCATGCCTTCTCCCCTTCCTCCCTCCCAGCCCCCCGTGTTACAGTGGCCCTGTCTGGAGGGCCTGGCCATCCAGGGGATGGGTGCGGCATCCCCTTCTCATTCTGCCTTGTGCTCTGCCACGGGTCTGATGAGAAAGCTAAGGCTACGTGTAAAAGCAGCAGGAATGTGAAACCTAATTACCCCATAGCGTGCTCAGAAACAGAGTCACTTAGGTGGCCGTGGGGCTCCATGTCTACTGTGTTGGAAACACAGAGCAGTTCTTTTGGAGGACAGTTGGGTCCCAGGGAGACCTCCACAGAGGCCTAGGAGCCCCACGGTGGGCTGTTATCAGGCCATCTCGATGAAGGCTCCTGGGTGGTCAGGCCGACCTCCACAGCAGTGCGGATAACATGTGACCGTCTCGCCACTTCCTCATAAAGCAGCCATTGCTGTCTCCTTTCAAAAACGCCTCTGGTCACAAAGGGACCCTTCAGGCTGCCTTCCTTGGCAACCCCTGTGTGCAAATAGCCAACTAGGGGTATTTTGTTTGTTGGTTTGTTGGGTTACAGTTTTGCTTTGACTAGCATTCTTGCAAGGAAAAACAAATAGCCGGTGGGACCCACCTCAGAGGTCTGGTGGGCTCTGCACTTGCATGTCCTCGTCTCCTCCCTCAAGGAGGGTCCTTGAGGCTGAGGGCAGGAGGGAGGGGAGGGGGCAAATGCTTTCTCTGGCCCCTCCCATGAGCTGCCTGAGGGATTCCCCCAGAGGGTCTTTGATTTGGTTCATTATTAGGTGGATGCTTGCAATTTATAATTTAACAAATCTTGCTCCTGAAACGAATCCTTGGGCAGTTGTAAGGAAGGCGGTTGGTGGCGGTGTGGCCTGTTGAATGGGGCAGGCATGGGGAGGAGGGGGTGGGGAGAGCTGAGCCCTGCATGGGTGGGCGCATTCATTAGTGGAATTTTGCTGTGTGGGCTCCCCGACTGGAGTAGAGCGGAGACCACCAACACCATTCCATGTGGTGGAATTTCCCGCTGTCTGACCAGAATGAGTTCTCCTGGCCTGGCCTGGATGCAGATCAAGACCTGGGGAATAAAGGAACATTAAACAACCGATTTGCACATGAGTTAAATGCTCTTTCACCTCTTCTTACCGTTACCTCATCCTAGGCAACCGACACCTCTTGTCTTTGTGCAGTCTACACATAGGAACCAAATACGTTTCTCAATCTCTCTCTCTCCACACACACACACACACACACACACACACACACACACTTATGCACTTCGTGTGTGTTCTGATGTTCCCATGTACTGGCAAGGCCATCACATACCTCCTTAGACAGGCTCATTTCAATTAATCTGAAAAAAAGTGCTTACATGCAAAATTATATTCGTGATGGGACACAACGTAAGTCTCATAACTTTACCACTAAGCACAGGATATGCAGACCACAGAAGTACAGTAGTGTGTCCATGGGTGTGTGTGTCTACATTTCATTGTGTGTGTGTGTAGGTTGAAAGTATCATAGTTCTAGCAAAAGCTTCAGCATTTCTCGGTTTTGAAACATCTTTTGCTACCAACTAGTGTTGCAAAGACATAAGAATTAAAACCAGGGATTAAATCTAGCCTGGTATTCTGATTTTATCAGCAGTTTAGAGAGGATAATTTGTCGAGGAAAAGTTGCTACAAGGAACTTTGCCTTTAAAACCCCAGGCTTTCTTTCAAATCCCGCTCCAGAGCCGTCTTGCAGAAAGACACTCCACCCCACCTCAAGCTTGTTTCCAGGCTGAGCCGGAGTAGCCTCATGAGCTAAAGACAAGCACAGACTTAAGGCTTAAGCATAAAGCAGCACTTCTTTTCATTCCTCTTGTTAGCCAGACCATTTTCTACCTTGCACATGCATTTGAATCCCCTGGGAGTTTTAGGAGAAGAATAACCCCATAGGTTCTTAGTTGGAAGAGACCCCTGTAACAAAAGACAGATTAACAAGAGAAAAACAAGCAGAATTTTATTAACACATGTATTTCCTATAATGAGGAGTTTTCCAAGAGATGGCTTTGAATTCTAGTTTCACAGCGTCTTCATCAAAGGACAGTAAACTTTTAGAGATGTGACAAGGGAAAAAACTTTGAGTCTCTAGGGGCAGCAACTGGGGGGATAGCAAATGAATAGCAGATAAAGGCCAGTTAGCAAAGCTTGTTCAGTGTAGATTCCTGCAGAGCCATCTCCAGGAGCATAAGGTCTTAAGTTGTTTTCAGTGGTTCTCCCTGGTAGAAGTGGGGAGGCAAGATACTTTTTGTCTTTGTAAATCTATGTCCTGCTTTTAGACAAATAGATGGAGGGCAGAGAGCTTTATTGTCTCTGTTTCTTCTGAATTGTCTTCGTCTCAACAATCTTTCCTATTTTGGAGGTGGCATATCATCCTGGTTTCCCACAGGGTCTTGTTATGAAGCAGATATTTAGGCAGTGGATCTGGGGCGAGGCCTGAGAGCTCCCAGGCGATTCTGACACTGCTGGTCCAGGGCTGTGCTGTGAGAAGCAAGGTTCCGAGCAGCTGTCTCTGTGAGGAAGTGTGCTGAGTGTGCCTCTTTCATCATTGTCACCCCCAGACCCCAGCTCAGCATCTGACCAGGGCAGATGCTCCATCAGTATTTGTTAAATGAGTGAAAAAAGTATCTCACACACCCCAACATGCCTCTACTGTGTCTATGCCTTTGCCTAGGAGATGATGACGGGGCCTCATCAGAGCCACGGGCACGTCCTCCAGCCACTTTCTGTCCCGGCTGTGGAACCTCACCTTTTAAATCTGTCCCCATGTTGCAGACTCCCCTATGTGCTGACTGTATTTATTTAAAACTTCCCAGTCCCCCTTTAAATCCTATGATGTTCTGTGACTAGCATTGTCTTTGATCTGAGAACATACAATGATTTTGTAGCCTCCGTTACATGATATCAAGCTTCATGGTGAATAATCTCACTTACAACCAATCAACAAAGGAGTGCAAGAAACTGAGCAGCTCTCCTCAGTAGGATGGCCAGTGTGCTGGTGGGCTTTGCTGAAGTGGAATTTTTCTTTTCACCGTTATTTTTATAACCGCATTCAAGGGAAATTATATTTGGTGTTAAAGGTGATACTTTACCAAGAGTCAAAAGAGAAAACACAGAAGGCTAATTTCTAGTGTTTTTTCAGCTAGAAGTCAGATAAATGTCAAATTATTTGTCTAAGACCCCTGGTGGACAAAGCATTTAATAATCTGGATCAAGGTAAATAAAATATGTTTCTCTGGCCGGGCGCAGTGGCTCATACCTATAATCCCAGCACTTTGGGGGGCTGAGGCGGGCAGATCACAAGGTCAGGAGATGGAGACTATCCTGGCTAACACAGTGAAACCCCATCTCTATTAAAAATACAACAACAACAAAAAAATCAGCCGGGCGTGGTGGTGGGCACCTATAGTCCCAACTACTCGGGAGGCTGAGGCAGGAGAATGGCGTGAACCCGGGAGGTGGAGCCTGCAGTGAGCCAAGATCACGCCACTGCACTCCAGCCTGGGTGATAGAGCGAGACTCTGTTTCAAAAAATAAAAAAATAAAATAAAATAAATATATATGTGTGTGTGTGTGTGTATATACATATGTGTATGTGTGTGTATATATATATGTTTCTCTGTGTGCATGTCTAGAACCTCTTCCCTTCCTGAACATTCTGGGGAGGGGAGGGTTGAGTCACGTGATTTCTCAGACCTCCTGCACTCAGCTCACACTCTGATGGTCTCATGCCCACTGACGTTTGCCATGATAGTTATCCATGTTCTGTTTCCATTGTGGGGACCCCAAAGATGAGTTTTACTCAACATTTTGCCCAGGTCTGAAACTGCCTCAGTTCTGCCTGAGTCATTTGGCAGAGAGGTTGGTGCTAACCTATGCTTCTCTCTTGGCTCTGATAACAAAGTGGCTAGGACTCTGTGGGAGGGCATCTCAGGCCAAAGTAATCAAATCCCTTCATCCATTCTCAAAAGACCAAGGGCTACTATTCAACAAAGAAAGGGAACCATTGTTCCTCTACAGAGTTAAAGCTTGTTACATCAGTATATAGACATAGAGTCGCATGATTTTAGGGTCCTTCATCTTTCCTCACACCCCACTGAATAGCTTATTCTTTCAACAAATACTTACTGAGTACCAGACGCTGTGCAAGGTGCTAGAATAAAAGTGGAATAATGAGGTTGGGCGCAGTGACTCATTCCTGTAATCCCAGCACTTTTGGGAGGCTGAGGTAGGTGGATCACGAGGTCAGGAGTTCGAGACCAGCCTGGCCAATATGGTGAAACCCCATCTCTACTAAAAATACAAAAATTAGCTGGGCATGGTGGCGTGTGCCTATAGTCCAAGCTACTTGGGAGGCTGAGGCGGAAAAATTGCTTGAACCGGAGAGGCAGAGGTTGCAGTGAGCTGAGATTGCACCACTGCATTCCAGCCTGGGTGACAGAGAGAGACTCTATCTAAAAAAAAAAAAAAAAAAAAGGGAATAATGAAATATTGCCATATTGGCAATACCTATGTGTTTTGGCAAATGTTGTGTTTGGCTGTTTGTAATAGAAGCTTGACTACAGTGGCTAAAGCAAATATGTATTTTATTAGCAAAACCTATCTAGCGTTTTACTATGAGCCATGCCCTGTTCTAAACACTCTTGATAAATGTTTACTTCTTAAGAGGAATTTGCTTTTCTCACATAACAAGAAGTCCAGAGAGTAGAGAGTTCCAGGCAAATGTAGTTTCTGAAAGAAGTCGAAAATTGAGCTGCTGCTTAGGGCTCCTGATTCTCCATCTTTAGTGTGTGATCTTCATTCTTATTTCACAGGATAGTTGTTCCACCTCCAAATATCACATCCACATTCCAGACAATGCCAGCTGCATCTATCTTATTTTTTTCAGAAGCCCATTGATTAATTTCCACCAATATCTCGTTAGCCAGAACTTGTTTATTTGGCCTTCTATAGCTGAAATTCTGGGAATCTATGAAGATAAGTATTTTTGATAGGGCACATTGCTACCCTGAAAAAAAAAAACTATATGTATATATATATATATGGGCTGTGTTTTCTACTAGTAACAAAGAAAAGGAGACTGAACTCTTGTATATTAGATTCTTGTATATTCACTTTCAAGTTAAGATAATTTTTTTTTTCTCTCTCTGGTGAAAATACCTGTCCTAGCCATTACCAAAAAGGACACACTATTTTAAATTCTGCTTTGGTGTTGGACAAATCTGTCATTTACCCCCTACTAGATTTCAGGAAACAGAAGTGCAAAACTGCACATTTAATTTGCTACACACTTCAAACTTTAGAAGATGCAAGACTCGTGTAGTAAAGGCAACTCAAACATCCAGCGGGGAACTTCTCCCCACAAACCGTGTTTTTTGTGGGGGCAAGTTAGGGTGTCCAAGGAACTGCTCTGAGCAAGGGAGAGGGAGGTCCAGGTGTACATGTAGCATATCTGGGGAATTCTGTGTAAGCATCAGTCACCCCTAATCTTTAAGGTTGCCCCATTTCACATCTGTGATGATGAAGGCTTTCAGCTGGGGGACTGTGGTTCTGGCTATAGAGTCAGAATGAAAGGAACAGCTGAATATCCCTGTTCGTGTCAGCATTTCAGGGCAGAGGATGAGTCAAGCACGATGTTTACTGAGCAGGGCCAGAGGCAAGAGCCACTTTTTTCTTGCAGCTCTAAGAATCTTTTGTTGCTTTTTTGGTATGCTTTGTTTCTCATACATCAGCATCATCATGCATTGCACATACACGTTGCACATAACAACTGCTTACAGAATGCCAGGCACTGTACTGAGCCCCTTGCAGGTGATGACTCAGTCATCACCTGCAACCCTCTAAGGTATTGCCATGTTATGATCCCAGCAACCCTCTAAGGTATGCCATGTTATGATCTCCACTTTGCAGAGAAAGAAACAAGCACAGGTTAAGCAACCTGTCCAGGCTAGTCTGTGTCAGAGCTGGGACCCCAGCCCAGGCAGCTGGTCCCATGATCTGTGCTCTTGACTTGCATGTATTGACATTTAATATAATCCACTATTTAATATGTATGTGGTGCTGAGTTAAACAAGAGGGTGTCATTTAGGAAATGGTGACCAAATCAGTTCACGATCCAATGAATATTCAATGGAGTGACTACCATGTGTCTTTCCTTAAATATACTCAACAATTCCCACCTTCCGCATCAGGGTCCTCACCCAGCAATCCATGTGGGGAAAGGGGCACAAAGTTGGCCCACCGTGGGCACTGAATAGATGCCTATTTAACAAATGAAAGAATGGGCAACTGGAAGAGAATTTGTAGGATATTCACAGAATCACCAAATCCAGTAATTATTTCAATCTAGCATTGCAGTGGCAGAGAGGCAGTTTTTAATTTTGTGAATGGCTCTTATATAAAAGATGTGGCTCTTTGAGGATGAAACAAGACAAAATGTGGTGAACATACTTCAGTCTACATGTTTTGGGGGAGGGAGAATTGAGAAAGTCTCTAGGTCTAAACGCTGGAACAGATGATAAAGTTAGAATCTCTCTTAACCAGCTCATTCAAAGTGTGTGAGCATCAGCATTAAACCTAATCTATGGCCTGATACTTAAAAATAACCTGTTATAAAGTAACTATTAAAAAACTCACAAATTTCAGCCTGATTCTTTTGGCCACATAAACTACGATCAGCATTAATAACTTCAGTCAACATTTATGCCGTACTTTCTATTAGCACAATGGGTTTTATAATCATTTATGAGTTTCTGGAAAGTCTAATAGAAAACACAGGTACGTGTTCTCTATGGAAAATGCACAATAGGTTTTTGGGGAGTTTTTTGTTTGTTTGTTTGCTCAAGGATAGGCCAGAAGGTGTCGCCACTGCCCCATGGCTAAAGTCTGGGCCGGGTTCCCGAATCAGAACTTCTCCCCTGATCGCTTCTGAGATCGCTGGCTCTGCAGCTTCCTCCCGCATTCAGAGTCTCTCTCTCTCTCTCCCCCCCCCCCCCCCCCCGTCTCTCTCTCCCTCCTCCTGTTGATAAATAAACGTTCAGGCAGCTTGTATGCTACAGATGACTACACAAAAGGAAACTTAATTCGAAGACCTAAGTGATAATCTTTCTCTACTGTGGCTTTTAAGAGGTTTAGAAAATTATTTGGATCTGGAATCCATACCTCTCTTCATACTTTAAGAAATATTATATTAAAGGCATGCTGAAGTTGTCCCAAATGTTTACCATGCTGGTGTTTTAAACACAGCCAAATACTGGCCAAAGTGTCTTGCCTTTAAAAAAAATATGCATTTTGCCATTGTACTAATACTTCTGAACATACGCCAAATATAAGGGTGATTTGTGGAGCTGTATTAAATAAAAAGATGCTTCTTTATATGAATCCCCTATAGAGCTTGGGGAAGCTGCTATATGGAGAATCTGTGTCTTCCTTAAGAAAGTTTCTGAATGCCTTGGAAATATATCAGAAAACACCCTATTCTCCCCACCACAGAGGAGGGTGGGCAACCAACAGTGTCCCATATCCCAACCCACCATAGTTGTAAGACTTAAACCCTACCTTTCAAATAAAGAATCATTTACTGGCCTCTTACTGGAAAGAACTATAGGAGCTTGTCATTTAATTCATCTTCGCCTCTGAGGCTGAAATTCTTTCTAGAACAAACAAATAATACCCATGGCACCACGTGCTGCACACTCTCTGTAGCCCGGCTGACGCCACACGAGGGAACAGTGGGGAATCTGTTGAAGTTGCCATTGCGTTTTGCTTTCTCATAAACCGCTGTTTGTCTTTCTGCCTTTCCTGTTTTGAGTAGTGCCTTGAAACAGAGGCCTGGGAATTGCCTCCCCCATGTGAGCCCCTGGGTCGTTCACAGCCAAGGCCAATTTGACAACATCCTCCTCTCTGGCTATGAGGCCAAGTCCAGTGTTCTTGGTCCAGTGCCAAAGGTGGACATGAACTCTCTAAACTGTCAAACTAAGAAAATCTGACACACCCATGTGGCCTGGAGAAAGCAAAGCCAAACCCAAAGAGATGCTTCCAGGCAACTTTAGATCCCTAATACGTTAGCAAAAGCAAGAGCGAGCTTCATTCTGCGAGTGCTCCAGGATTCTCCTTGGACCTAGAACATTCTAGGATGTACAGATAAGCATCACTTCAGACATTGAACTTCTACTTTGAGCTGACCTCTTCTCTCATCTTTCACTCGATGTCTTCTTCCCCTTCATCCTGTCATAAACCCAAGTTCTACAGCTGTAATAATAATAATAATAGTTAACTTTAATCAAGTCCCACTCTGCACCAGACACTAGATGATGTGAACCTGTGAACAAGCATAACTGAGGATTCAAACCCAAATCTCTTACGGCAGAGTGAATATGCCGCTCTGCTACTGTGTTTGTTATCAGAAGCCATGGCTCCCTGATATACTCGACCCAGACTCTCTGTTTCTTCCTTGATGATACCAGTGACATGCAAACATAGCCAGAGGGGCCCAGGCATAGCCGAGAGTCCCATCAGACCTGACAGAAAGCCCCCTTCCGATCTTCTAAAACCTTGCTGCCATTTCTGACTCCATGTGGTCTAAGAACCTGGTGTAGACATTGTTTAAAAGTCAAAGGGACTTGAAGATCAGCCCCCGCTTACCTGCCTTGTGTCCTAGAAAGGTCACTGTGGATGAGAAAACCCCAGTTTCCACCTGCTTTATAATTTTGCCTTTGTGTGGTCATTCATATTCATATAACCTAACTGTAACTGGGACACTGTTCTCTCTCTTTAAGGACTTCGGCAACTGAGAAAAAAGCTACATGACTCATTTCCAAAACCTGAAAGATGAATGCAGATCTTTATGTAAAGTTTTCTGGTGGGAGAGGGGATTGATTACACTGCCCACCACAAAGCTGAACATCCTCAAAATCCTCTTAGAACACCTTTGTCTTTTCTCAAAATTGAGCTCATTATAGCAGCATCTACATTTCTGCCTGCTTGGCCTGCACCTGCCCTTTTCCTCACCCTCCCAATCCTCCTGGGCCCTGCTGCGGCTCCTACATCCCCACTTGCTCCTGGATCTTTGGGCCTAGTCCATCTGACCTCTCTCAGTTTCTCTTCCTCTTGTCCTAGCTGCCTGTGGAAAGAAAGGCTTCTTCTTACAATAGATGAGTGTGTGGTGATATTCTTCTTCTTTTTTTTTTTTTTTTTTTTATTGTTGTTGTTTCCATCACGTTACCATTCATGTTTTAAACTATCAAATGTCAACAAGCGTGGCTATCTTTGTGTTTTCTCTTCAAAAATATGTGATGGCCAGAGAAATCTCCACTATGGTCTTCCTCAAACCACTGCGGTACTTTTTTTGCACCCTTTGGTTATATCAACATGATCTCAAATGAGAAGATGAAAAGTAAAAACTTCCTTCAGTGCTCCAGGTATTTCTCAATATCTAGATATTTCTTTCTTCCTAGGAAAAATCCAAATGGATTTCTCACTTTTTGACCAGATGTCTTGCTGTCACACAGCCCCTGTGACAGCATTGGCCCCTAGTACAGGCAGAGTTGAAAAACGATGTGATGGGTCATAGTTGCCCCTCTACTCAGAGAAAACGCCTTCTAGACCCAATCACGGTAGCTGAAAGTACTAAGAATTATATCTGAAATCAAGCATTGGTAGCAGAACACAAATATGTTACCAAATTAGCTGGAAGGTAAGGCGTGGGGAAGTCATGACGGAGCCCTATCCTCTTCTATCAGGGGAATGAGAACAGTTTGCAGCACCTGTCAGGCCACGTGAATACCCAAGGAGTGATGGGACAGTCCTTGGCACCCAGAATTGGCCTTGCAGAGTGGAAGGAGTTTACGTTTTAGAATCTAACAGCCCTGTGCTTAAATCCTGGGTTTTGCACCTAAATTATAATAGGGCTAATAGATTAAACATATTTTTCTCTCTGCCGCTCTGAGTACGTGATTCTAATCTGGCCTAGGCATTCATTAACCTCAGAGAGATTAGGATTTCTGTAGAAGGAATTCTAATAGAGAAAAGGGAATTCAATATTCAGCTTCTGATCTTCAAAATAGCATTTTCAGCAAGACAGTAGACTTTTACCCAATGTATTTTCTTAAGATGTTCTAAACTCTTTTATTTCTCAGTTTTTACCCATCAAAAACCCTGCCTGGAGGCCTCTACTCACAGAGTAGAAACAGTCGTACTGGCTATGCAGCGAGGCTGCAAGACTTTCTGCTCTATGATTGATGGGCTATTTGACCTAGGAAAACTAAAAAAACAGCCCACCCTTCCTGGCACAGGGGAGTTGGGGATGAAGAAGAAGGGAGAGGCAGGGGGGCCAGAGAACTAGAGCATGTTAGGAGCTCCATGTGGTGCTTCGCTTGGGTGTCCTTCCGGATTGTGGAGGGAGGCAAGCAGCCCACCTGTAACCCCCACTCAGCATCTTCATGGTTACTCTGGAAGGAAGCAAACAAGAAATGCAGAACCTGTATTTTCTTTCCAAAGTCTTCCACCCATAGATTCCAGAACCCCCATCTTCCCAGTGCTGTGAGGTCACAGGAGCCTAGTCCCCCACTCCCAGCCCCACTGACTCAAGAAGGAGAGCAAGGAGGGGCAGGTTCTCTGAGAAACTGAGGATTTCAATGCAAAAGAGACAGAATTCTCTAGAAGGACTATTTAGATTATTACATCAGACTAGGTTATCATCCAAAATGGATGAAATTGAAGTTGTTGTTGTTTTCCCACCACCCAGAGGTTAGGAGCTTGTAAGGAAGACCATAACAGTTGAAAACAAAACAAGGCACATTTCCATTGTACATCCCGGGAGTAGTTTAAATGGCTTAAGGACCAGCTATGTGTGTGTTTACATATGCGTATGTGCCCTGGGTAAGTCTAAGACTCAGTTTCTTCATCTGTTGGATGAGGATGAATAATATTTCCCATCTCAATAGCCTTGTTGTGTGTTTAAATGGTAGTTGCATAAACATCCCTAGCTCACTGCAGGGATTCAGTGAGTGTATTTCCTTGCTGGTGCTAAGGTATGGGACTAGGACAATAAAAGGAACAAGATAGGGCAGAGGGTACTTGGCCCAGGCCAGTGCCCAATAGCCACAACCTCCTTCTCCATGGAGAGTTGAACAGACACCCATCCAATCTGCAGACAACAGTCACAGGTGGGTTCCTGGTTTTTATTTTGCTGCAACACACATACAAGAGAAAATCCACACATGAGAAGTTGAGCGTGCAGCCACCTGGGCCCACAGAGCTGTTCTCGTTCTTTCAAAGACCACCTTTGATATCTGCCCCTCTCCATGTGCATTTTGAGCCCTAGGGGTCTGCTTTGCCTTATGCTCATCAGGACCTGTGCTGCACTGAGCCTGCCAGCAAACCAGGGCTGAGCTGTGCTTGCAAGAACTTGTTGGAGGCTGGGTTAGAGTCTTGGCTCCCCAGTCCCCATTCAGCCTCCATGCCCTGGTAAGAATATATTATTTTCTTAGCTCAAATTGCTGTTTCCAAGTCATTATTTCTCTACAACGAGAAAACAATATTGGGTCTTATGTAATATCAACCTCAATGAATCTGGAAGTGATCATGGAATGGGTGGATTTTTTTTCCTCCTTAAAAAAGAGAAAAATAAATCTAAGATTGTTTGCATATGGCTGAGAATATTTATGAACTATTCCCCTTGTTTCCTCGTCACATATTTTACCCGGTGCATTTGTGTGTGGTACAGAATAAATCTTTATGGAGAGCGGAGGTGGAGAGGGGAAGAAAGCAGTTGAAACACTGGGTATCTATCAAGTCCCTGGGATGTTAGTGATCCTGAGTCTTGGGTACCCCAACCCTAGGCTCACTTGCTGTAGTCGGAGGGATACCCCATCTAGCTGCTCAGAGTAATTATTTAGAGTGAGGGTTTCAAATACAAACACAAGGAATTAACATCTTTTTGTTGCTCTAGTTTCTTTCACATCCTCCTTGTTCCTACTAGAGCAGAAAGTTCAACACAAATAGTTTCATGACCAGAGTACCATCAGCCAAGAGAGATCATTAAATTCTATGGATGGCAGATTGAGCCAGGGTCAGAGGAATGAGTTGGCAGGTAGAAGGAAAAGAACTGGCAAAGAATATAGTGGGTGCTGCCATTTGCTCTCCGATAATATGGCAGTGTTTTAGCACACAGACATGGTGGGTCTATTTTGCTCTGGGTGAGCCTTTCAACATAGCTTGTCACCAAGGAGCATCCCAAGGGAGTATAAGGAATAAGGCTTTGGCTATATACTAAATAAGTAAGGGAAACAAATCTCCAGGCTATTGATTTTCCTCTCCAGAGAGGTGGCCACAAATCTGGGGCTTCTTAAAATCACCCATTCTCCACTGCAGCTTGAGATATTCAGGAATATATTGACCAAGAATATGGAGCAAGGAACAGAGAACAGGAGGAGCCCACATTTGGTAAGGCAATAGCAACAACTACCATTAATTGATGTCCTCGTATGGGCCAGGCACTGTATTAGGTGCTTTCCCTGCATTATCTGAGTTAATCCCAGCAGTGGTCTTAACATGGTGAAGGATCCTTAGTCCCATTACTGAGACGAGAAAGCAGAAGCTCAATGAAGTAGAGAAACTTGCCCAAGGTCACATGTAAGTGCCAGGATCAACGACATTTGTGGGATTTATGAGGCCTTAAGGCAATACAATGAGTACCAACACGGAATTCTTGAAATCAGATCCAAGGGCTTGGAAGGGACCCAGGAAAGTAAGAGACCTTGAAGCTGAAGGCTCAGCAGCTTCCCAGTGAATCCATCCTGAGCAGCCTTGAGCTTTAAACACAGGTTAGCCCCAGGCCAAGCAGTCCTTTCCCTGCTGCCTTGTCTCCCCTTGCTCTACCACGGTTGCCACCCACTGCAGCCTTCACATTCCTGGTCAAAAATACACAAATCCGAGTTAGGAGACTGATACACAGGGGGTGCCTTCCAGAATGTGCTGACTTGGAAAGCTCCATGGAATGTCGCAGTTGCGACATAAATCAACAATGATTCCTGCCACCGGACTTGATGCCTTCCATCTCAAGGAATTACCGAAGGGATATACAGAACTATCTTCTT